>NW_027272828.1:0-349430 GCF_040938485.1 Diadema antillarum
CTTTAACACAAGCCTGCCATGTTCCTTCCCCAAGTGCACACTGTGTTATATAAAATGAGCCTTTTGCATGCTCTGAGTAACGATTGGCCCAGAAAAACACCGCAACGACGTCCACACTATCCAAAGTCCCTGGTACAAAAAGGGTTAAGTTTGGCACTAGAGAGTGCCGCACGTGTGACAGAAAAGTAAATACTGGTACCATTGTTTCTTGAGAGGTAATGAGCTAGATTTTGCACCTTCTTTTCCATCCATCCCCCTTCCCTCCACCCCTACCCTTGTTGGTTGGTTCCATGGACTCGCCTTCTGATCAATTCTCTCGTCATTCAAACACAGCAGCCATAGAATCTCTCTCCATCAAATGATACCCAACAAATATACGAACCGCTGTGATTGCCATCGATTCTAAAATTCCTAGGTCATTTCTTAGAATTCGTTGGTTCTGGATCTATACTTCCACTCTCCCATAGCAGCCAACTGAGCTGAGAGCAACCTGCGTAGTAGGCCTACATCTGCAGAGTCTATTTACATGTAAGCCAGCCCCCTCCACCCACACCCTTGACCCTAAATGCACATTAGTGGAATCATGAGAGGTCACTGCGGGTCACACTGCGAGGGATGTAATGAGTAGTAGTCTTGGTAGCCAGGCCCAGCTTCATGGCATTTCAATGGCAAGGATTTTTGTTTAGATCGTTTTCAGCAGGAAGATTAGGGTGATGACAACAGTGTATTAGCTGGCACGAGGATAGTTTGTTTTTCTGCTGTTTTCTTTCTTTCTTTCTTTTTTTTCCCTTCAGAACTTTCGTGGCTGCTTGTTACCTCACTGTTTGGGATAGATCTCTTGATTACCCTTCTTTCTGGTCACATTTGTGAAAGAAATCTTTGCCAGTTCATTAATACCTGTCCCATCAAGGTCTGCAGATAGTAGACTATGTTGCTGCTTTCCTAGGTGCACGCACATGTACTAAGGCTAGAAAGGCTCACCCTGTGACTCCCAACTGTTCTATCTCTCACTGGTGAATGTGCCATTACCACTCCCACACTGGTATGTTTACCAGCAGCTTTTCTTCCTTCACCACCAACTTGGCTGCGTTCCATGTTGCTGGATTTCTCTTTTACACCCCCCCCCCCCCCCCCCCCCCCCATCCCCATCCCCACCCCATCAATCCCAGCACATTTGTTCAGGGCTTTTGCAGACACTGCATTTTCTTTTTTTCTATCCTGCGAGTTTGTTAAGTTTGCCTGTTCATTTCTTTTTTGTTTTCAGCAGCATATTCTGAATCCCATCTTCTGCTTGTTTAAGCTGGAAAAAAAAATACAGAGTTCCGTTTCCTCAGGCTATGCTACATGATGCTCTTTTCTTGTGAGCATTCATGTAGTGATGTTTGTTTGGAAGCACGTAGGTTTAACCCAGTCATGCTCAGAGGCATATAAAGCATCCCATACAAATGCAAGGGAATGCTGAGACAGGGGTCTCCAGAGAGTTAACCTGCTAGTGGCTACCCCTACAATAGATCTATTTTATCTTCTTTATGTGTGCATGACCTCCACCCCTTTCCCCCTTCTTTAACCAAAATCAATCTCTCACATTTTTAGGGGTGTATGTTATCACCTGCAGTATTGTATTCGCATGGATATGTTATCACCCCGTACCCACGTGTTGCCCAAGCGAATCGAGGCTCTATTCCAGTTCTGGTCTCTTTGCATGCATGCCAGCGAGATCTTCGTATCGTGATCAGCACGCACAATGTGTTCAGCAGCGTTGGATAGGGCAAGTTTGTTGGAGACAAACGACGACAACAACAATGGGAAATGGTGATAACCTATTTTCTCCCAATCTCTCCCGACTGGTCTGAGCTGGTACCAAGTCCAACCGTCTTGATTGAATGAAGACGGTGTAGACTGCCATATGGCAGCATACAGTGCCATTGGTAAAGTCATTTCTGTTTGGCACTCGTCAGGGCACAAAACTCGTCTTCCTAAGACTCAACCACCACTTCACCAGTACTTCCAAGTGTTCTCTATTTCAAAGTAGTGCATGTGTTATGCAAAACATCGATGAAGTCAAGTCCTCATAGTTGGCTCATTTAGCTGAGAACATGAACTTCCTAATAGTTCTTGAAGACAAAAAGTCTCCCACTGTCCTCTCAAGAGTGTGTGTTGTGTGACATTGATTGAGAAGTTCAGATCCTATTTGTATTTCAACCATGGAGTAGGCCGTAAGTGGCGCATATTTGAAAAGGATCAAGTGTTACTGTTGCCTGAACATGGGTAAGTTTGGCCAATAGTGACAGCATATCGAAACTGCAATTGAAACATTTGCATATTATATTTGATGTAAACTAAGACCAGTTGGCTCTCTTAGCTGATCTTCAGATCAGTGGAAAATGAGAGCAGTAAAAGGTAGAGGAGAGACACACTTGTATTGTCCAATCATTTTCAGTGCCTTTCTGTTTTGAGTTCAACTCTGACACGCTTTTTTTTTTTAATTCTTCATCTGCTTCTTTGTGCCAAATGTCATCTCACGAAAGACTGACTGAGACTGGGTGAATGAACTTGCTTTCATAACAACATCTGCTGCCTTTAATTGTAGTTAAACAATAAAAAAACAGAAAAAGCAACATGAAACGACCTGACTCTGTATGTAGGGCAACGTTCTCATTTGTCATCAATTTCTATGTGATCTTTTCTCCATTTTTTTTTTTTTTATTGTGACTGTGAGCTATATTTGGACACTTAGGTCTGTGTAGAGCATGTGAGCACGCTCTGTTTATTTGCCTTGAGATTGCGCTTCCCCTTTGCATAAACATGATTTGCGGTTATCGCGAATCATGTTGCTTTGTGATTATTTTATGTGTGTGTTGGGGGGGGGGGGGGAGGGGAGGGGGAGGGTTGTGTGGGCCTCCGGAGTTGAGGTAAAGAAACTTGTTTAAGATCAAGATGGCTCCTCCTGGAGGTGCAGACTAGGGAAGGGTGTGGTATCTGGTGGGTTTTTTTTTTTGGGGGGGGGGGGGAAGGTGGTGGTGGTGGTGGTGGTGATGATGATGTTTATTGGTGATGAGAATGATAAGAGATGAGTTGTGGGTGTGGCCATGGAGGAAGACATCGCAGTCAGTTTACCTCCTGTTGGAGAAATCGACTGAGATGGAATAATCTTACTGTGCCAAATGAAATGAGCATAATGCCCTGAGATGAAATGTCTATCAATTGCAGAACTTCAGATTTGGCAATAAATGTTTTATGACTTCACACGTTTATAGTGCAGATGCTTCACACACATATTTTACTTTACTGCAATTCTCCTAATACGAATCTCTCTTTCCATTCTGGTAACTTTCAAAGTCACCTACTGCAAATGTTTGTGGCAATGATATTATCTACAGATGTAGGTACTTATTATCACCATACTTCAAAAGGAATAGAAAGCATCAACAGTGGCAGACCACAAACCTGTTTATCATGCCATATTTTATGTTATAAGGCTGGGGTTATTAAATTATACTATCTCGCATTATTCCTTTTGTCCCTCTTCTCCAGGGTCTGGATGAGAATGGCAACGCTAAGAGACTGAAACCGGGCGAGGATGATGAGGAGGAGCTGAGCAAAGATGCCATTATCACGTCGTCGTGGGGCGGCTCTGTGCCCCTCCAGCGGCCCTCCGCCTTCCGTCCCTGGTCTCCCAGCATCCTCAACAAGGAGGGCAAGGGGGGCATCCTACCAGACCACGGAACGGTGCTTGTCAGAGATAGGTGCGTATATGACCCTGGTCCTCACCCTTCCCTGTCCCCTCCCTGCTGGTGTTAGTTTGATTTTTTTTCCCCTCTTCTTTTTCTTCTTCTATTCAGTCATTGCTGTCGGTATAAGGATCCTTTTTTTTGCCACTCTTTAAAGTTGACCCTTTCTGGGCCAACACCGTAAACAGCTGTTGACAGCATTCGCACTCCAGTTGCCATGGCAATGACAGAGCAAAGAAAGTTTTTATACCACACATCTTCTAGGAGCCCTTTTCTGAGGATTTTTTGTTTGTCTGTCTATGTGTGTGTTTATATTTGTATGAAAGCTACAATTGGGATGCGAAAGTCAGTTTCAAGTAGACTCAAGCATTCTACCTATCACATGGTTCCACCTGTCTGGATAAGTGATATGTGGTTCTTTGTTCTGTTTCCTTCTCAACAGTCTTATGAATTCCCCTTTCAACTTCCCCCTAGACCGCTCAGAGGGCTGTTTGTTTCCTCCGTGTGTGTCTGTCTGCGTGTCTGTTTCTATGCTCTTGTTGCACACAGCAGACATAACGGCAGTCTAGAAGTATTCTTCCAAGTGAAACAAGACCCGCCTCTTGGCGTATTGTTTGCAGAAAAAATACCTGTCTCTCAGTCATAACAACAGACGCCAGTTTCTGTTTTGAAGTCTCATCTACCTTTTAATAGCCACTTGAACTTTATACACAGTAACACTTGATATCACATTAATGCTCCACCCTCGGCACATTTCCTTTCGAAAGGGAAAGTAACTGAAGGTTAAGGCGGTTTCCTTTTCCCCTTTCCCCTATAATTTATGAGTAAATAAGTTTCACTTGTAGGAAATAGGTTCTTGGCAAGAGTAATGAAGGGTCGTCATTAACCTGAGAAGTGTCCTTACGGCCATTCAACTTCCTTCTCTTATGGCTTTCATTGGCAATTGTAGCTCTTGCTGTTTGTATATGAGAGTGTTTGTGCATATACATGTATGTATAGGTATGTAGGCCTATATACATTTTATACAATGTGTGTATAATGTTCAAACATAATTATATCTACTATACCAGTACATAGTAATGGATATTTGTGAGTATGATAGATAGATAGATAGATAGATAGATAGATAGATAGATAGATAGATTGGTAGATAGATAGTTAGAGATGAATATATGAGAGAAGGAGCAACAGACTTCACATGTACAATGTACCATATTTGCAGTGCTGTATTTATGGATTCACCAATTGACACCGATTTGGTTCAAAGATTCACTGAATTGTAGCTTTTTTGGTCTCTGATTTCCTTCTAAAATCAACTTTGCTTTGGAGTCTTAACCCGTCGAGGATGAGTCCCGAGTATACTCAGGCAGGTGTCTATGGGAAATGCGTGTTGTAGCAAAATCAGTCCGTCCTCAATGGGTTCAAGTCAACTTTACACATCAAAAAAAAAAAAGGAAAAAAAAGAAAAAGGGAGAACTAGAGAACACCAGTATTCTTTTTTCTTCTGGAATATGCTGCCTGCTGAACTAAACCCAAAAGCTATTGGTATAGGCGGTGATGACGCTTATATATAACTGTTATCAACTCACAGTTATTACCTTGCTTGAGAAAAAGAACTACCAGTACATAACCATGATATGTCAATACGTAGTAATAAAGCAAACGAAAAAAAGAGAATTACCTATGGATATTAGCAATTCTTTAGAGTGGACTTTACCAGAGGGGGAATAACTTTGACCCCGTTTACAGTGCGGGGCTGGGCCGAGCCGCGGCCAAGCCCGGCAATTTTGTCCGTTTACACTGCCGGGCTCGGCCGCGCTTTTAATTCAAACCTTTCGATATTTTGTCGTAGTAGCGCTCTGCTTGTAAACAAACGCAATTTGGTATAGTCAGGTTTTCAGACCCTATGCCAACTGGATTCCGTGGCGACGAGGTCGCCGTTCGGGCAAAGGCCTTTGCCGAGGGAAAAATCCTTTTGCAGGACAAAACCACCTTAAACTATACTAGTTTTCAACGTTGAGGGGGTTAATATCCTGAATAACGAAATAGTACGGGCAGAGGGTTTGGAAGCCAGACTAAAATTGGCTGCGCATTTGGCCTTATGCGTGTTTACACTGAAATGAAGGCGGGCTCGGCCGCGGCCGAGCCTCGCACTGTAAACGGGGTCTAATTAAACACCTGCCAGAGATGCCATCCCTTTGCTTTCCAGAATGATCATACCTCACAGCTAACCTTAAATTGTGCAATTTCTTTTCCCACCTACAGAAGTGGAATGCCGACCTACCTCAGCATGGGCCCACCGGTGCTCCTCAACCCAGAGAGAGTGGTGCCCCATACAGCAGCTTCCAAGTGAGTCCCTTGCCTTCCCCCACTTCTTAACGTGTGTTGGAAATGGGGGAGAAGTGTTTGGTTACCACTCTCGCCCAATCCACAAGTCCTTGTATGAGGACTCAGTGTACTTATGTCATTTGGTGTTGAAATGTAATTTTAGCAGAAAAAAAAAATAAGTGATTTAGTTGCCAACAGATGGGAAGATATTGTATGGAAATCATTCATGTGTGCTTGTTACAGACATGGTTAATACCATAGAATCAAATTGTTTACTCCCCTTTCTGCTCCCATGTCTACCAGATTTATTTGTTGATAAGAAATCATCCCTCATAAATGGACTGTCAAACATAAACAGAGCACCAAACCTCATAATTTTACAGTGTACTTATGTTTCATACTGCTCTCTCTGATGAAAATTTGAATTTGTGCGCGACTGGTGCCTTTGACTGTTGCCTATTAACTGTAATGCAGTATCATTTATTGTGGATGTACGGGCAGTCATGCAAGAAATGAAGAGCTTTTACAAGTCTTTCTAAGGCTGTGCCATCTTACCAGTCTGCAGGGTAACAAAGTCATCTTCCCTTCCACCCCCCACTTACCTCTGCACAGATTTGACAGCCAATTTGCACCCAACGTCGCCCTGGCGCCCCCCATGAAACTCTCGCCTTCGTCCACAGAGTCGCTGTCACCGGACAGAGAGAAGGAGCTGGACATCAAGTGCGGTGAGTGCCGGCAGAAAAGCAGTGTTTTAAAGGGAAGGTAAACCCAAAGAACAATGTGGATTGAGTGCAAGCAGCAACATTAGTAGAACACATCAGTGAAAGTTTGAGGAAAATCCGACAATCGATGCAAAAGTTATGAATTTTTAAAGTTTTGGTGTTGGAACCGCTGGATGAGGAGACTACTAGAGGATATGACGTATGAGTGGACAACAATACAAAGAAAATATAAAGGAAATTCAACAAAAATTCACTTTTCTAGAATTATGAAAGAGCAATGGACCAACCGCTTTCAGAAAGCAGGGGGAATAATTGCTACCCTTAACATATGTCAATATCACGTTGATGGAATTTGTAATTTTCATGAAAAATGGATTTTTGCAGAATTTTCTTTATATTTTCTTGGTATTGTTGTCCACTCATACGTCATAACCTCTAGTAGTCTCCTCATCCAGCGGTTCCAACATCAAAACTTTAAAAATTCATAACTTTTGCATCGATTGTCCGATTTTCTTCAAACTTTCACTAATGTGTTCTACTAATGTTGCTGCTTTCACTCAACTCACATTGCTCTTGGGGTTTATCTTCCCTTTAACCCTTACTCCACCAGGGATGTAGGACAGTGTGTACAGGGCTATGGGGGTTTTCTGTGCCAATCAGAGCTCTAAGCTTACAAAGGGTTAAAATCATGCATAACAAGTTAGCCTCTGACAGGGTGTACTACAAATGAGATCTAAAGTCCATTTACCTGTAGATTTATATAACGCAAATTCTTAGAAGAGGGCACTTCTGTGAAAATTGATATTTTAACACAACTAGATTATTGTTCACACTTGATAATTTTATTTTCTTATTTCTGTGGATGTCAGCATCCTGCTGATGATGAATAGAAGCTGAGATTTAAATATTGTTGTATTCATTTATATATTTGTAACTTTACATGAGTATGGGTTTGTGTTTTCATTTGTTTATAATATGTGTGATTGTTGATTGTTTAATTTTTGATAAAGATGCCGTGTGTATGTACGTAGTCATTTCTTTATGAATGGATTCATTTTAAAAATTGTGTATTCTTCTGTTGTAAAGGGAGTTTGAAACTTGAAAAATCTGCACGCGATGGATAAGAGTGATCACAGATGAACTGTTTTCCTTACAAGACTAGCGCAGATATGCCATTGAGCTTGTCTACTTTTAGTACTGTAATGATGTAAAGTTATAAAGTGCATACTCAACCTATGTATATGTTCTGCGCTGCGAGAGCTTTTGATGAGCTTAAACTGTATGAAGAGTAAAATGAAGAGATGTGTTCTATGTCTTTATAAAAGATTTTACACTTTCACATAGGTATTTGTAATTTAATGCAAAGAGCCAACTTCATTGTAATCGTTTTCATAATCGTGTTCATCTTTCTTCATCATCGTTTCATCCTCCAGAAGACAGCGATGTACCGGAGACCACCATGGAGCAGGAGATTGAGATGGTGAAGACGATGCTGTTGGAGGGAGACGCCCTTGACTCCAGGGGGGGCCGGGAGAAGCTCCTCCACGAGTTCTACAGGATACGCATCCGGCACGAAGAACGGCTACAGGGCGTCCTTGCTGCCAAGAGAAATCTACAGCAGGTGAGCGTTGATTTCTGTCTTTTTTCCATTCCCTTATTATGGCAGTAGCCCCTTAAATACACTTTACACTCCCATTACCTAAAGGCAATAGTACCTGAGTGTGATGTCTTTGCCATTTATCGCCATGGAAACTGATTCTTAACAACCTCACCTGGCCAGAATATCTGTGAACACTATTGTTGCTAGTACCTGGTTCCAAAGTTAGGCTATAACAAAAGACTGTGACATCATAGCTTTGGTACTCTACAGCCCCCCTAGAATACTCTGCACCGGCATGGTCACTGGGTTTATATTGTTTGTAATTTGGAGTGTAGCAGTGTGTTCAACCTGCTCTTAGCTTGCAAGAGGATGTCCATTTCTCTGAAGGATAGCGGACATGATGATCTGATACTGGGCTAGCTCAGACATGTGTGCTGGAAACATGTGAGCATTTTTTTTGTTTGTTTGTTTTTGCAGCTCAGTTTTTGTTTTTGTTTTTGTTTTTTTTTTTAATTGGTAGTGGTCATTGGCATTGTTGCTTGGAAGGGGAGAAGATGTGCATAGGAATATTGAATATCTGATGTATGGGGGTTGAAATGTTATTAATTTGAAAATTTACTTTGTGTGTGCTTGCAGGAGCTGGAGTTCTTGCGACTGACCAAGAAAGACAAGCTCCGTGAGGCGCTCGAATCCAAGCGTTCACTTCGCAAGGAGCTGGACCGGTTACGGATTGAGTACGAGCGCAAGCTCCGCGAGGCCAACGACTCGCGGCAGCGCCTCAAGCGGGAGGTGGAGCAGGCGCGGAGCCGGCGCAGCGAGAAGAACACCGAGCTCGGACGGAGCCACGACCGGCTGGCCTCCCAGAACGAGCAGCTGAGGGACCGCGTCCGCGAGCTGGAGGAAGAGCGGGACCAGCTGAGGCAAGAGTTGGAGCAGCATCGGAGGGAGAGGCGGAGGCGGAGACCCAACGGGCCGGAGAAAGAGATTGAGAAAGAGGAGGGGGATGCGGAGGAGAAGGAGCTGGTAGAGGATGGGGCGGAGTCACAGAGCACGGCAACCAAGGGTGCAGAGCGGCGGGAGGAGGGGGAGAAGGAGGAGTCTCCATCGCCGTCACCAGTCGCCAGGGAGGCTGCCAGTCCAGAGACGAGAGAAGGGCGGGGCGAGGGAGCATCGAGAAAGGAGGAGGAGAAGGATGCTGGTGAGGTGGAGAGGGAGGCGGGAGAGAAGAAGGCGTGCGACGGTGACAAGCGACGAGATGGCTCGGCAGACCAGAGTCACCCAGCGAAGAAGAAGTAAAAAAAGAACAAACAGTCCCCACTCTCTGAGCTGTGCATCGGCTTTCAAAACAAACGAGAGAATGTACCAAAGAAGTGAATATTGGTACCATAGCGTATGGTTGTTGTTGTTGTTATTTTTTTCTCCCTTCCCTATGTTTAAGCATAACTCCTTTCTCTCGAGATTTTGTTATTAAGTGAGTTTCATGATACGGTGGAACAAAGCTCTGCTTTAGTGTGATATAGAGATGTCATAAGAGGATCGCTTTCTCTTTGGACACACTTCGATTCGGGAATTGCTGTTTCCCATTTTACTACTATGCTGCTGAAAGCACTGATGTAGAAATCAAGAAATGCATTAAAAGGGAGTAGTAATAGTGACTGGATTATTCCTTCATGTTAGTCTCCTTGCAGCCATACTTGGATATTTATTTATTCTCTTTCACTTTTTTTTTTTTGGTTGAAATTTTCCAAACACCATTGTCATCACACCCTCTTGTACATACCAGCAACATATCCATTTATGCTGTGTTCCAGATGCCAAAATTCTAATCTCTAATATCTAACCTCTTTTGAATATAATTGCATTTTGAATTGACCACAGTGCTGTGCATTTTGTGAGATTTTTTTCTCTCCCTTTTTTTAAATTATGTGTATGATAGAAATTACATCACATCTTGATGTCATTTTCATTTTGCAAATGTATCTTATGGTTGTTTTTTCCTCCCTTGCGCTAAAGCATAGTAGAATACGTATATCTACGTATGTATATGTATACATATCACTCATGTGCATATATATGCATGTTTGTATACATACGTTTTGACTGCAAAGATGTCATGTAACCTGATCTGTGGATGTTCTTTTAGGTAATTTTTCTTCTTTTTCTTTTTGCATACGAAAGTTTTTATATGAGGCTACCGCCACTGCCATTGATTTATCTCTCACCTGCCGCAATCGCAGGTGTGTTTTGTTGTTGTTGTTTTCTTGCTGCAGTTTTTAGTCTCATCAGCTGTTCTGATTTAGGGCACGCATGGAACAAGAAAAGTGTTGAGGTGCGACCTCGCCTATTTCAAACCCAGGAAAAGGCATTATCAAAGTTTCGACAAAAATCTCCAAGTGAAATTGCTACCTCTGGCTTGTTTTGTTTTGTTTTTTCTTCTTCTTTTTTTCCTTCTTTTCTTTTTTAATCTTTACTATGGAAAAAGGAAAGTGAAAATGGAGATAATCTTTATGAATTTGTGATACATATTTTTATTTCATGTTATGTGTTAATTTGTTCTTCTTTGTAATGAAAAAAAAGTTTTACTATCATTTGGTAGGATATTGTCATAAAAGACAAATTATGCAGCTGGATTCGGTTTTGTTATCTTTTTGTTCTTGTAAATAGATGTTACAAAAAAGAAAATTGATATGCCTAGCCTCTCTCATTGGGAGTGTTTAACCTCATTGTAAAAGGCAAATTGGTGCGTTATATCTTGCCTTATTGTATACATTGTTATCGCTTGCATGAGCTACCGAAAAGAAAGAAGAAAGATATATGTATAGGTATATATATATATATCCAAATTACCTCACTTTGATTTCGTTTATTTGACCCAAAACGGGATATATTTGGGGAGGGGGGAAAGAAAAATGTTGCTGTAAATGTGAATGAAATTTTACATCAGCTTCTGATGTGATGATGATGGGTCTCTTTTCTGATTCACCTTTTTCTCTCTCTCTCTCTCTCTTTCGTCCTTTTCTATGTCATTTCTTGATAGCTCTCAATGTTGTGAAATGTGTTTTGTGTATCATAGGTACATTGTCACAGCTGTTAACAGGTTGTAACAGGTTGTAAAATTGTGGCACTCTTGCGTTTTTGTTTATTTTTTTCCGAGTGGTCCAAATCCCTATGTCTTACTCCTATGTCTTTGTATTGCTGGATACGTACGTTTCTCTTGTTGTGACTCACTAGCAGAATATGGGTGTGATTGCGAAAAGAGGGGTGGTTATATTTTTTGTTTTCTGCAGGGGAAGAGAACCCCCTCTGAGCCTCCTCCACCTCTGATGGTGGAGAGGTTGCTATGGCAATTAGAGATTGTGGAGTGTTTGGGGAGGGTAGGCCATCGATAGTAAATGGTAACTAGGATGCATTTTTGTGACAATTTTTGCGGGGGGGGGGGGCGTTGGGAGTGACCGACAAGACTGAAATCTTTGTACTCATCGTTGTGTTTCACGTAATGGGTCTGGTCCAGGTCGTGTTATCTTATGTGGCAAATCACATGTGATCAAATGTTCATTTGTCATTCGGTCGACAGGAATTCCCATTGGGATCTCGTCAGGGATTCCGATGGCACTTGGATGTTTTGGGGGTTTTTTGGGTTTTTTTTGGGGGGGGAGAAAAGAAATCATGGTACTAATTCAATGAAAACAAAGAAGAACCGAGTTCATGAACAAAAAATGCATGTTTAGAGTGGTATGCTGTCGAGAAGTTTTACATGTTCCTTGTGATTTTTATACATATTTACTTGAATCTTTACTCACACTGAAGAAAAAGAGAAAAGAAACAGAGCTTCACCAAAAAGTGTGGATGTTGTAGATGAGGCAATGTGTCTTGAAATATCAATGTCCTCTACAATGTCTTTTTTTGTTGTCACAAAAGGAAGGGGAGCGCGTAGGCGCTTGATCCTCGCACCCATTTGTTCAAAACAAAATACAAAACAAAGGAAACATGTGAGTATGTAAATATATATATGTGAATGTGTGTACATGAGCAAGCATAATATCAATGCTGTCAAGATATGATATGAATCAAAGAGAAGATGAGAGACAGAGAGAGAGAGGGAGAGAGAAAACAGCAGCAAACTTCCTGGCAAAGACAGGCTTTGGGTAGTTTTGATATATGTACTAGAACACAGCACGCACTTAGTCGTGATGTATATGGGAGAAATCCATCTCTACAGCTAAAGAAGCAGATTTAGCAAGAGAGAGAGAGAGGAATGAAATAAAAAGAGGAAAAATTTGCAGAGCTGAAAAAAAAAAATGTTCCAATTTCAGGTCGACGTACGACAAAAAATAAAAATTTACAAAAAAGTGTGATCAAATTGATCATATATCTGTAAATGGAGTCGTGTGAGTGCATTGTGATGCAAATTTGAGGTAGTAGGAATGATTAAGATTCCTTTAAATCGGCAGTAGCGCTACTTGTGTCGGCTCTCTGGCGGAAAATCGATCGTGACGGGTAAATTTTATACTTTATGTTTCCTCAATTTTTTTTTCCTTCTTTTTTGGCAGTTGATTTGTATACCATCTTTTTATTGGCTTGTTTCTTGCAGAGCGTTTTTTTGTGACGTCTCGGTAGAATTGTGTGTCATTGTCAGCTTAATTTTCTCAGCGTAAACCCTAACAGAACAGAACTTACAGTGAGTGTAGATGTGTATAGAATGGAAAGCGCCATTCGCAGCGATAATTTTTTAGAATATTTGTCGGGTTGATGCAGGCTGTGTGTTTTGCCTCCAGGTTTGTGCCCATATCATTTTACAACCTGCTTGTAGCTGGAGATCAGAGCCATGTCCTGACTCAAGACTGGCATTGTGATGTTTATTCAAACTTTCGGAAAGAAAACACTTATTTTGGTTCCGCTTGTCCTGCTTTTTTCGAGTGTAATGATCTGTATGTAGGTAGCAGGAGAAGATCCGTATAGATATATGAATATGTGCATGTAAATATATATATAGATCCTTTATGATTACAGAAATATAGTATATATGTACAAAGACCATTCTTTGAGCAGTATTATGGTACAGTGTTTTTACTTGGGGTATTTTGTGGAAATTTGTGCTTGGTGGCTATTTTTTTTTTTTTCTGTTTGTCAGTCCTCAAGCGCAATGCTTCACTATCTTGTCCAATGGTGGGCAGATGCATTTTATCTCAAATTGTTTTGTTTAGGTTGAACTACGACATTTTCAGTTGCTTCTGCAATGCCACTGTTCATAAAGGTGCGCAAGTTTTGTTAGTGTATTCATTGAAGAATGAATGGATGAATTTATTAATTGTTGAACAAATCTTTTCTGTACGAGACCCCAACCCTTATACATCACCAATTAGACATGAATGGCTTCGAACGCCAAATTTGTTGGCAGTTGTACAATTCTTAATGTCATAATTTGTCTTATGAATGGAATACCTCACATACACGATGCCACAAAAGAGAATTTGTCATAATATTTTTGCCATTTCTATTGTTCAGAATTGCAGTAGCCGAGCTCATTGTGTTTTATTTTGTGATTTTCTTTAAATTTCTCGTCTCGTGTCTGTGCTTATACATGTGTCCACGTTCATTCACATACCTCATTCATGTCCATTAATGTGAAAACTGTGGAAAAGAAGAAAAATTGCTCTATTTGTCAAATGCACTTACCGTATCCCCATGACGTGTAAATATATACATATATTTTTTTTTTCCTGGTAAGCTTTTCTTCATTTACTCCGAAAATTATCCATTTGCGTGTGGTAGGTAGTCACCTGCATTTGTTATTCCTGTATGATGTACAGTTAGTTCCTTGTAAATGTTTTTTTTTTTTCTCTCTCTTTTTTTTTTCTTTTGTTTGTCAAAACAATTTCTCTATATGCTGCATTCAGGTTTACCATATGTTGATAAATGTTCATGTGGGAATTTGTCAGACTTTAAAGCGGTTTGATGCTGCAGTTTGATACCCTACTATAGCCAGTGCCAGGAAAAAAAAAACTGAGTAGTTGTATCCATGCACTGATGGGTATTTTGAACTTTGACCCCCTGCCCCTCCCTTCCCCCATCCCCCTTCCCCCACCCCACCCCACCAGGGTTGTAGGAAACAAATGGCACACACCTAAAGAAGTGGTGGTATATATACATACATATATTTATATCTTACTTGCCTGGCCAGTAGTCGCTGTATTCATTTACTATTTAACTGAGCGTAGTAGTGTTTGAAGTGATCTCACTTTTCCTTTGGTCACCGATTTGGAGAGGTCACCACTTTGAAGGGGTCAGAGTTCGAGGGGTCAGAGTTCGAGAGGTCAGTTTTCCCCTCTGTCTTTGAGGGGCACAGTATGTATAGGAAAGAGTCTGTGTGTAGGAGTGTTTGTCCGTCAGTCAGTTTGTCTCTGCATCTCTGCATATTAAGATAAGAAAGAAAAAAAATGATACATAAATAAGGAAGAGAATCCATAGTACCAAATCTTCTAAATCTTATTTCTTGAATTATATGAAAAAAAGGGAATGGATAAGATTAACATTGATGTAACTTGACACCAGGAACCTTTCTTTTTTTCTCTCTCTCTCTTGATTTTGTTTCAAAGACTTTTCTTCTCAGATAGTATTTTTTTTTTTCAAATCTAGGCATGAAGGCAGACTCGGTGGATTTCTTTTAAAGTTTTGAAGAGTTAGGTGCACTTAAAATACCATTATGTCATCTGTAGCTGCCAAGCATTGACAAAGATCTGTCGTGGCTTAATGGAATTCATCCATTTTCTGTGCTTAGAATGACAAAAGAGACATGAAATTTACGTCAGTCATGACAAAATGCTATGATTTTTCCTTTGTATGATGTTGTGGAAAAAAGCTCGGAAAACATCTGCAAAATGTCTATTTATTTGAAAGTACGTTGGATGCGAAATGCATTACAGTAGTTAGTCGTCAGGTAGTACAATGGGCGTGTTGCTGTGGAGAGGACTGATAGAAGAAAACAAAATTAAAGTTTTAAAGACACTTTCTGTCCAGAGATTTGTATTCCTCTGCAAGATTGATTTTCCCTCCCTCATGCTCTCATTTTGGCAATTTCTCTCTTTTTATTGTCTTTTTTCTTTTTTTTCCGTACGTAGAACTGTGGATCATTCATGAGGAACATCAAAATTGTCTTGTGACAAGAAACTCAAACTCTTCTCGTGATTGGTGTAGTGCAGCTCAGCACTGTGTAGTAAAAAGGATTTATGAAGATAATGTTCTCCTTTGGTATGGTCCCTGACATAACTTTGTTTTCTTCAGACAACGGACATCTCTTTGTGTGTGTCTGTCTGTCTGTCTATCTGTCTGTTTTCCTTTCCTTTTTGTCTCATTTTATGATATTTTGGCATAAGCAGAACAGAACTCATGTAAAACCTGGTGCTATTATGACGTTATAATGTCTATGGTTCGCGTCTGCTACAGCCGTTGGAGAGGAAAAGAGAAAAAAAGGAAAGCGTACAGGAGAGTCTATGTGTGGGGATATAGAACTGAGATTACCAGCTTTTGATGTGTGTGCATTTGTAAGAGCCTTGTATTTTGTTTTTTCTTTCCTTTTGTACCTTTTTTTTAAAGGCCAAAAAGTTGGCCCTCTTTTTTTTTTTTATTTGTGTATATGTTTCTTGTTGTAATAGAACTGAACGACTTTATAAGTCTGAATGCTTGTCTGTCTAATCGACTGTGTCTTTTGTGAGAGGAAAAGTCAAACGTTGTGATGCCATTTTACCAAGTGATATTGGAAGTGTACATATCAAAGTAACAGTGTGCAGTCACTGTGCAGAGGATTAATGACGGAATGCTCTGACCGATTTTATCACCTGTTGCTCTCGTTTGGTTTCCTTTGTACAGTGTGTGTCTCGCTTTACACTCTTTCGCGCTCTAATGTTATACGTGTACATACCAATAATGTACATTGCTTCAGAAATATATGTATATGTTTTAAAAATATATATACATATCTATATAATTTTAAGATTTTTTTAATGATACAGCGAGAGAAAAATGCAGGTCTGTTTGCTTGGTAGGGGTGTAACACACCCGGTTGGAAAACCATAGTTTGTAAGCGTGTATGTGGCTGAAAGTGTACCACTGCTCTGAACGCAACCGTCTAGAGAGTTAACAAATCCCACAAAGCCTGGGGACCTTGTTTGTAAAAGCAATGCATTAGATGTTGACAATCTTGAAAAGGAAAAAGGAGAAAAGGAAAAGGATTTCTGTACATTGTTTGCACAACATAAACCTTGCTTCGTTTCTTGGCGAACATCTTTGCCTTATTATTTTCTTTTCCTGCAATGGGGGACATGTTGTGACTTTTTTTTTGGGGGGGGGGGGGACTGCTGGCACTACTTGTGTCATTGGAATGTAATTTCGACCAGCCGGTGGCGTTCAGAGTTTGCCCGCAAAACCTGAGAATGCCTGCATTTATCAAACGCAGAACTGCGCGGCACTTTGTGATTTTAAATGTCACTGCCGCAGATGTAGCTCTGCAGTGACTCCTTAATATCGGCTCTTAGATATGGCTTTGCATTGTGGATGGCTTATGAAGCAACTAGCAGCTGTGGGAGAAGGAGAAGAAAAAAAGCTAAATTAACTTTTTTGTGTCCCTGTCATGTACATAGAGCTTTCCCCCCATTCTTTCTGGAATTTGTTTCTTTTTTTTTCAGATATCTGCAGGCAAGCAGACAAAACAACATCTATTGGGGAAAAGTAGATAGTCTGTAGGTAAGAAGGATTTGTTTTTGAGTGTTTTCAAGAAGTCAGCGCAGTAAGCGTGGGCAGAGCCACAAGGAATGCTCAATCCTTGGAAGTTTATTAAAAAGCAGTCGAGATCAGGATGTTGTACAAAATTTGGTGATGTTTGCACGAATGGTGTTTGATAGCAAGGAAGAAAGAAAACAAAAAAGTTTACCATGCTGGATGACCAGCATGATGTAGCTGTACGTCGAGCAAGCATCTATGTAAATGTTTTCAATGTCATGAATGATTCATGAGCCATATGTGTATCCTATGAATATTCAGAATTAGCTTTCTGTGATACAATGTGTGTCTTTTGCCTATTTGCAGAGTTTATTATTCAAGCATTCTGCATATTTGTGTTACTGGGGAAGGGGGACGGAAGGAAAGAAGAGAGCATTAAGAAAAAAAAAATATGACATTGCATCGATTATTTTTTTGCCTCATTGGGTTTTGTGGAGATAACCTGGTATTATAAAGAGGTTTATATCATTACATATGAATTGCAAAATTTGATATATGATGAAGCTGCATAAATAAAAACCAAGAAAAATGTCATGACTACCTCAAAAGTGGCCTCCTGCATTAATTCATGTTGTTTGTCTGATGTTGGAACCAGGGACGTGTGTGTCATGAAACCCGGCGATCGTTAAATTGCAATCCAAATGACCTGTTGCGAGTGAATTTGAGAGGATTGTGTGTACATTGAATGTATGCTGTGTTAATGAAATGGGACCGATATATAGCTCTAGGTTTGTTTAAAAAGTGTGAAATGGTCATAAATGGTGTTGGCAGACCTTTGCTGGTCTTTGCCCGCTCCTATTAGCTCCAGACTAGCAACATCAAAAGGGGGCTTTGCTGTTCGTTAGGAAAGTACACACACACACACACACACACACACACACACACACACACACACACACACTGTATGGTGGCATTGTGCTGATGGTGAGATTGTACACACACACACACACACACACACACACACACACACACACACACACACACACACACACACACACACACACACACACACACAAGCAAAGTGCGGTTGAGGTTGAGTCACCGATCATCTATGTCAACATGCAATGCACTATGGGTGGTTTACTTCAGAACATTTACTTGGTAGTCATGTTTGAACAATAAGTATTTCTCTTCATGAAAAAGAAACAAAAATGGCACTACGTAACCATTGAAGAGAGAGGGAGTTTCAAGTGATCATACTTTATACTTGGTAGTCATGTTTGAACAATAAGTATTTCTCTTCATGAAAAAGAAACAAAAATGGCACTTCGTAACCATTGAAGAGAGAGGGAGTTTCAAGTGATCATATTAATGGCACAGATCTGCTGCCATCTTTGCAGGGATGGTTATAGTGATGATGACGGTGGTGGTAGTGATGGTGACACTGGAGGTAGTAATGGTTGTAATGATGGCAATGGTGTTGATTAGGATGATGATGTTGGTGATTTGGATGATGATGTTGGTAATGGTGGTGCTGTTGATGGTGATGATGGTGATGTTGATGGTGGGGATGATGCTGGTAATGATGGTGACATTGGTGACAGTAATGGTGATAGTAATGGTGATGGTGAAAATAGTGATGGTGATGGTGGTGGTGATGGTGCATGGTAATAATGGTGATATTGGCAGTAATGGTGTTGATGGTGATTATGGTGATGGTGGAAATGATGTTGATGGTGATCTATATGGTGGTGGTAAAGATGATGGTGATGGTGCAAAGTAATAATGGTGACATTGGTGTTAATGGTGATTATGGTGGTGATGGTGGTAATGATGGTTATGGTGGTGATTGTGATGATGATGGCAACATTCGTGGCAGTAATGGTGGTGATGGTGATTGTCGTGGTGATGATGTTGATGGTGGCAGTTGTGATGATGGTGACTTTGGTGGCAGTAATAGTGGTTGTGGTGATTATGGTAGTGATGACGGTTGTAATGATGTTGAAGGTGATGATGATAGTGATGGTGGTGGTAAAAGTGATGTGGTGGTGATTGTGATGATGATGGCATAAGTGGAAGTAATGGTGGTGTTGATGCTGATGTCGGTAATGATCGATGTTGATGATCATGGTGATGATATCAAAGGTGGTGATAATGGCAATGATGATGTGGATATTGGTAATGGGTGGTGGTGATGATTAGAACAATGTACATGATTTGGTTTTCTCTGCATTTTTTTTTTCAGTGCTCACGGAGATGTTTTCTTGCAGATTAAGAGATAAAGAGACAATTATCGGCAAATATCAGAATCCTCATTAATCAATATTGTTACACATTGATACATATATATGTAAGGGGAATATAAAAATTGATAAGCAGATATACATACATGTCATATAGTAAGGAAAATATTTGTAATCATATGTAGTAGGCAGCCTACCAGCTATAGTTTGCCGTTTAAAGGGATAGTACAGTACTGGTGGAGATGAGAATTGGGCTTTTAACTTTTTGCGAGATACCTAGAAAACACTTATGATATAGTACAGAGTATACCATTTTAAGAGGAATTCAAAGTTTATTTGATGAAAATCAGGTTTGGAATGACTGAAACATCCAAAAACAAAGTAAAACAAAGCGATAGTAATAAAGTGTGGGTCCCACACTTCATTAGAATCGCTCTTTTTGGATATCTCAGCCATTTCAAAACCAATTTTCTTCAAATGTTGAATTTGTCATATAATTACATGCTCTTTCATATTTCATAAGAGGTTTCTCATTATCTCGATCACCAAAAAATATTAGAAACCTGAAATTAGGTCTCAACCAAAACTGTACTATCCCTTTAACTTTTAAACCAGAAATATGTTTCAGCTGTGAAATCTAAGATATTGAACGGTAAAACATTGCAGGTGAAAGTTGTGGCAATTGTTATATTTAAAGGGACTGTACAGTTCTGGTCGACGTGAGGATTTAGCTTTTAACGTTTTGTGAGATATTAAGAAACCACTCTATGAGATGTCAAAGAGCATGCAATTCTAAGGGGTATCAAAAATTTATTTGACGAAAATCGGTTTTGAAATGGCTGAGATATCCAAAAATAAGGTGAAACAAAGAGATCCTAATAAAAGGCGTGGCCTGTCGCCTTTTATTATTTTCACTTTTTTGGATATCTCAGCCATTTGAAAACCAATTCTCATCAAATAAACGTTGAATCCTTCTTAGAATTACATGCTCTTTCATATTCCGTAGGAGGTTTCTCATTATCTCACTTAGGAATGTTCAAAACATGAATCCCCACCTCAACCAGTACTGTACAGTCCCTTTAAAGTGTTTCCATGCGACCAACTAAAAAACAGCGCAGAAACATGATCACGTCTCTACCAAACCATAATGTAGCCTTCTTCTTCATGTGGTTCAATTCAACCCTGTTTTAATTAGGCCACAGAGCTGGGATCTAACTCCCTTGTAGGCCTACATGTACATGGTGTGTTGTGCACTACCCCTGGGCTACCCCTCTCCCACTATTCCGGTAATGCGTTATGTCGGGTGTGTGTGTTGGGGCGGGGGGGGGGGGGGGGGGGGGTATAGTTACTGAATGGCGACGCGACACTCCCCTCTAAACGCCCACCTCGCTATAATCTTTTGACAAAATATTGATTGCGCGAGATATACCGGTACTGATGTGTGGAATCCATTCCCTCAGACGGGCTATTCGTGTCATCCTGAGGACGTAATGCGAAGGAATGATTATGTAACCTCGACTGCCTAGAACGTTTCCGAGAAAACCAAAGTAGCTCTGTGCGTAGTGTACTTGGTTTTAATAGTCCTCACGAGATCCGAAGGCGCGGGGGCGGCGTTTAAAGAGTCATAATAATCATATGGCACAGAGCCAACGCAGTCTTCGTCCCAGCATCTAACAATCAAACTTCATTTGTGTATCTTTCTAGATATGATTTTGGCATGAAGCCAAACTGTGCGTGCATGGCGTTGAAGGAGACACGCGGGGATGATAGCCTACATTGATTGGGAGCACAGCTGATTCTCTGGACATTGTGGATGATTTGCTTTGATATTAGTGTTTATCCACTGAGCTTCCAAAGGGCCACATGCAATGCAACAAAGCAAAGCAAGGGGGTGAAGGTCGCAATACTCTCTGTTCCGATGTATCAAGCCAATACGGAGTTCCAGCCGTTTGTTTGTCAACTGGGGCATATCGGTCACCATTGCAAATAACGGGGCAATAATATAACATCGGGAGGACATTTTTGTGTGTATGTGTCAAAGTCAAGGGGATGCGATCGTACCCTCTCGCCCCTTCCCACCCCCTCTTGATCTTCCTCTTTCTGTATCTCTCACCAAAACACGCTATATTTTCTTTGAAGTTCACCGTCCTTGCCAGTATTTTGTTCACTTCATTTCCGCAGACAGAGAAATAATGAGCAATAACAGGTCAAAGAATTTTAACGGTGGGATGATATTTAAGTCAGTTCCCGGAAGAAGAAGAGAGAGAGAGAGAGAATGGGGGGGGGGGGGGGGGTGAAACATTTTTATTCATTCTCGGCGCCATAAAAAGCTGAAAGAAGTCAGTAACTATGCAGGCGTGTAACTCCGGCTAATAAAAGCAGCGCGCGAACACCATTTGAAGGTAGGTAGGTACACTATCACGCAAGCGGTAATGTTTACCAATGGTTTTTACAGGCAATTGTTGGCGATGGGAATCCATGCTTCACACTAGAAATGATGTTGTGGTGAGGTTTCTTCTGTAAGACAGGCAAAAAATATCTGCTGATTTTCATCTCCATTCTCTTTTGTCTTTTCCTTTTTCCGGGGGGGGGGGGGGGTGAGAAAATCTAGAAATATGGTTTGCTTTATTGAATTACAAGCATGACGATTTTTGATACATTAGTGTCAAGTGAATCATAAAAGGCGTACATTGTATCTCAGAATTACCACCATTATCTCAACAGATAACTCGATCGTTAATTGCGCTTGTAACTTTTTTTCTGGATTTTCCTTGAAATAATGAAAAAGCCAGTTCTTTCTTTGCTTAGGCTCGTAATAGGAAGAGAGAGGGGTAGATTAGGAGAGGGAGAAAGGGAAGATGATGAATGAGAACAGGGGGATGGGGCAGAGGCAAATAAAGAGGAGAAGAATAGAAGAAGGAGGAGGAAGAGAAGAATAGTAAGAGAATCGGAGAACGTTAAGTATAAGAAGAAGAAAATTGAGTGAATGCAACAATATCGGCAGAACATAGATTGAGGAAAATCAGACAATCCGTTCAAAAGCTATGGGTTTTCTTTTTTCATTATTCTTTGCGCAGTCACTGCTGGATGAGGAGACTATATAGTACAGGGTTTTGTTTACGTTACATTGTGTAGAACCACATAAGCAAAATATGCACAGAATTCTACAAACTTTAATTTTTTGGGGGAAAAAGTACACGTTCCCTCGACTGTTACTGATGTATGTTAAGAGTAATATTATTCATTATTCCCCTTCATTCTGAAAGAAGCAAGTCAAGTATTCTTTTATCATGCGACAAGAGTAAACTTAATTGTATAATGTGGAATTTAATTTTAATTTTCTTTATATCGTTCTACGCACGTGTCATCACAAACTGAAGTAGTCTTTCATCCAGCGATGGCAGCAGTGAAACTTTTGAACGGATTGTCGGATTTTCCTGAAACTTTCACTGATGTGTCCTACTACAGTACTATTGCTGCATTCTCGGAGTTCCTTATAATTTAGTCCTTTAAAGATCATTGCACGCTATACCGAGAGGGGGCGCTAATTTACTCCTGGGTAGATTCCTCCTCCAGAATTTGGCAATTTAATGATTTTGATGTGTGTTTGTAATAATCTGTATTCGTGTATTACATGAGAATATTCTCTACTGAAGCCTAGCAACGCCGTTAACACTCATCGGGTTGAGTTTCCATGGTAACATCAGTCATAACATGTGTGTACGTAGGGCCAACCAGTGGCTAGGACCACTTCGTCAGCACGGTAATCAAAAGAAATTGGCAGCTCCCCGAGGTTTTGAACCTGTCTAATGAGAATAAAGATGGAAACACTTCGTCATGCAGGCAGCACTTAATGAGAATCCGCAGGTGGTCCAACGCCCAGTGTGGTTGAAATGTCAATGCGATAATCAGATTGGCAAAGAAATGCATCTGAGGTTTGAAGAACTTGATTGTAATTTTTATCCTCCCCTTAAGGGGAAAAAAATACGATGAATTGACTTTTTAAAAATAATCACGAAAATTAATCAAAGGATATCGAAGACGAGGAACGATTTTTATCAGTAGTGCCGCTTCCGTATACCTTGAGCCATGATTTCGCAGAACGCGCGCCTTGTAGGGGATCATTACGCATCGGTGGTGGCTCACAATTCCGTGTAATTGGTTACCTTGGATACAACGACGATAATTATGTTTATGATAATTTTTGAGATTTTCCAGCGATAACACTACGAAAAATAATGAGCACAGCAGCGAACGACACAGTAAGTCAATCTGAGAAATTATGAGAATGTAATGTACGTTTTTTATTTGATTATTCTGTATTAATTATCGTTGTTACGACCTCTTTGGGCTGATTTGTTTATGAATGGCAACAATGTTCAGTGCGCATTGAGATAGAAGTATGACACACCCATTGTTCAAGCTGAATTGAATCTTTCTTCCTCTTCTTCTCTTTCTTTTCTTTTTCTTTTTCTTTCTTTTTTGCTTGCTTTCTTTCTTTCTGTTTTTGCTGGCAGGAACATGATCTTTTCAAAACATACCCGGTATTCATTTTCATGACAAACTGAAATGAAATAGATCAATAATAATAGTAAGAATATTCTTGCGCAATGCATTCCTATACTTCTTTGTAAATCTTGATAAAGAAAGTAGTTCATTAGAAGCTTAATGAAAGAAAAAATAAAATCTGACTAAATGACTGTGTTCAGATCATTACATGTCGTTAGTCCGAAGGTTGGTAATTCCGAAGATGAAATAGAGTTCGTTATTCCAAAGGTTCGTTATTTCGACAATGAGAAAAAAAAAATCGTTATTCAATAGGTTTGCAAATCTAAAAACAAAGCGAGGCTAGTTAATCCGAAAATGAACATTCGGAAGTATAAACTTAACTTCGTTTTTCGGGTGAACGTACCTGGGGAATGACGCACCATTTTCAATTTTCGGAATTATGAACCTTTGGAATAACGAATCTCATTTCATTTTCGGATTAATGAATCTTCGGAATAACGAACAACACCCATTCAGATGAGAGTAATTATTGTGATAACACATACGTAACTTTCCTCAAAACTGAACATTAAGTGTGAGAACGTTATGGGATTTTAAAGTTTCCCAAGTTTTTTTCTTTGGACAGCTGAAATTAAAGGCATTGTTTACAATTTGCAGATGAAACAAAGACCCAGCTTTAGTGCTTCAGAACAGTTCTGAAATTATGAGTTAGGGATAGAAACAACAAGTGTAAAAAAGTTACTCAGTATGATATACAAAATGTGAACGACAGTTATACCATCTACAGTTATGGTTTAGTGAGAAAAATAGTGATATCTCCTTATATTCTAGGCTTTATTGCAAAAATTTTATATGGTAGGATGTTTTGTGATACAACTGACCTGCACATATGCATTAAATGTGCTGACTCAAACATTTTTCTAAGTCACTGCTCCCAAAGGTAAACAGTACCTGTGACAATTGCTCCCGTAAATTATCTGCACGCCAAGCCAAACATAATATTCTACCCATAAATATAACCCTAACCATAAACCTTATATCAAACTTAACCTTAAACCCTATCACAACCCTAATCCTGTCCCTAAATCCTAGGAGAAAACAAGAGACCCGGGGGTCACGCGCTCACCTGAGTATCGCAATTTCACCTTCCATGCATTCTTGCACACTCTTACCTGAGAACATTGTGAACTTAGGTCTGCATATGGATCCCTCCCCCTCAACTCCAGGGGGGGGGGGGGGAGAGGGGGAGGTAGCCCTGGATCTGCAATGAACAAACTTAGAACTCAAGTCATCAATGTACAAACTCATGATATTAACTTTGCTTTATCATTTCTGGTTCTCTAGTAGAAGATTTTAAATATAATGTGGAGGGGGGGTTGGGGTGGGCCGCCTAGGGGCCCCCCAAGAGGGACATGGTGCCCATTTGAAGGAATTGAGATTCTATCCCCCTAGGGATGCTACCTGCTAAGTTTGGTCAAAATTATCATGAGGTTTTCAAGAAGAAGATGAACATGTACAATCCAGGCCCCATTAGGACCCATCCCCATCCCCTCTCCGGGGTCCCGGGGGGGGGGGGGGGGGGCACCCCTGATTCCGCCAATCCCATGAACAAACTTGAAACTACAGTCATCAGTGTACTAACTCATAGTATTATCTAAGCCCTATCACTTCTGGTTCTAGAGAAGATTTTTAAAGATTCCTTGATTTTACCCCCCCCCCCCCCCCCCCCCCGGGGGCCCCCAGGTGGGCCATGGTGCCCATTTGAACAAATTGAGATCCTATTCCCCTAGGGATGCTACCTACCAAGTTTGGTGAAAATCAGACATGGGGATCTCAAAGTGAAGATGAAAATGTACAATTTAGACCCCATTAGGACCCCTCCCCACCCCACTCCCCTGGGTCCCAAGGGGTCACCCCTGATTCCCCCATGAACAAACTTGAAACTACAGTCATCAATGTACTAACTCATAGTATTAACTAAGCCCCATTAATTCTGGTTCTAGAGAAGAAGATTTTTAAAGATTCCTTAATTTTAGGGGGTTTGCCCCCCCCCCCCCCCCCGGGGGGCCCCCAGGTGGGCCAAGGTGCCCATTTGAACAAACTGAGATCCTATCCCCCTAGGGATGCTACCTGCCAAGTTTGGTGAAAATCGGTCATGGTTTTCTCAAGAAGAAGATGAAAATGTAAAAAGTTTACGCACGACGGACGACGGACGCCGGACGAAGAGCGATCGCAATAGCTCACTTGAGCCTTCGGCTCAGGTGAGCTAATGAGATCAGAGCAACTGTCGCAGGAGCAAATAATGTCGTGTCACCCCGTGATGATTTTTTTTTTTCATGGGTGTCTTGAACACGACCCTGTGGTCATGTGACCGTACGTCACTTACATCGATCATGTCCCTCTCTGTTGTATGCATGATAAGTTGGTAATTCTACTTGAGAGAGAGAGAGATACAAGAGAGAGATATAGAAAGAAGAGGAGATTATAGAATAATACATATCACTGGAGAGAGAGACTTTTGTCATGACAGAATGTGGTAGATATGTTGATATAATATTACTGCTTTTCCTCCCTATTTTTCACGAAGGTTCATGTGACCGTGATATCACTTGCATTATGTCCATCGCTGTCGGACAATGTATGTGCAAGAGAAATTGATAATTCGACTTGTGAGAAAGAGATAGAGGAGAGAGGGGGACAGAGGGACAGAGGGATGTAAAGATAGATATATACTAGTAGATAGATACTAGTAGATAGATAGATATAGATAGATAGATAGATAGATAGATAGATAGATAGATAGATAGATAGATAGATAGAAAGATAGATAGATAGATAGATAGATAGATAGAGATAGATAGATAGATAGATAGAAATAGATAGATAGATATAGATAGATAGATAGATAGATAGATAGATAGATAGATAGATAGATAGAATTTGAGAGATCACTGCTTTTTCTTCCCAATCATTTGGATCCTTCACATTTCCTGAAAAATGACTTAAAGAGTGTACATGTGTGTGTGTGCGCATGTGCGCGTGCGCGAGTGTGTGTGTGTGTGCGTGTGTGCTTGTGTGCGTGTGTGACCAGATTGTTAGGTATGTGTATTGTTTTGGCTTTTTTATCTTTGTTACGTTGAGTACATTGTATCTAACAATCAAGCCAACATGCAAAACGTAACATGAAGTGTCCACACTTCCTTGACCTATTACCGTGTACGTGGATACTTTTCAGCAAATGCAAATGAGATATTATTCTCCTTGACTTCTCGTAGAGCTAAGTCAAAATGATCTCATCATTTCCTTGAAAAATTAATTTATTTGAAATTTCTCGGACGGATGTCTTGCTGTATTGGTGTGTCAAATTTTATTCATATTCAAGTTGATACTTCTAGACCACGATTCTCAACCTTTCTCAACCTGAGGCCCACTTTGGCTCCTGCATTTTTTTTGAAAACCCACTTGGATCTAATACATATCTTTTTTACAGTATTTGATTTTTGGTCAATATTGCCATCCACCTGAGAGAGCGCTGTGGCCTGTTGGTGGGCCACAGGCTATCAGTTAAAGGTCCCGTTTACCTTTGGGACCAGTGATTTTAAAAATGTTCAAGATACAGTATCACTTTTGATGCATCTGTGTAGGTCAGTTGTATCACAAAATTTTCTACAGTGTGTACCATATAAAATTTTTGCAATAAAGCCTAAAATATAAGGAGATACACGTATGACTATTTTTCTCATTAGCCATAACTGTAGATGGTTTAGTCCAGAAACATTTTTATTAAACTTATTGTTCACATTTTGTATATTCAACCTGATTCAAGTTTTTACATTGCTTGTTTCTATCCCTAACTCACATTTTAGAACTATTTTGAAGCACTAAAACTGGGTTTTTGTTTCATCTGCAAATGGTAAATTATGCCTTTAAGATGCACTGCTCAAAAGAACATTAGATATACGTGAGACCCATTTGAAAACAGGAACAGGCAGACAGTATTTTTACAGTATATACAAGCATTTTATTCATTTTTTTTTTCAGAAAAAAAGGGAACATCATATTCAAACAATGAAACTGTACATAATACATGGTAATCCATCCACTGAGTTCACCAATGTCTTGGCATCCCAACCCTGCCTAGGAAAAATCATTCAATCACAATTATGTAAAGAACCTTGTACATGTAACTTGTTTTTCAAAAAAAAAAAAATCAGGCACAAAAATTGAGGCCTGTATAAACATTGTATCTGGATTACATGTAACATCCAACATAAACAATGATTCCCCACGCTGAAGAAATTCACTGTTGATTCTATTGAATATTCAAATTATTGTAATTGTGTATTTAATGGTAATGACCTTAGCACCAGTCAATCAGTCTGTATGATAGGTATGTGTTGCCATGGTGACAGCTGCAATGACAGTAAAACATAATGGTGAGTCATTTCAATATCACATAGACGAAAGGCCCATTTTGCGAAGATGTTCTTTATCACTCTACATCACAATGCAATTGCAGTTACCATAGCAACACTGTAACATGCACAGACATGATTGGCTGGTAGTTAACTACATGTACCTGCTGTCATGGAAACAGCATTAACTGTATGCAGCAACTGTTGCTAAATGCTCTTTGAAATTGATCACTGTGAGTGTTGATTTTGTCCCATGTTCAAATCATGGGAGGTTGAGAGAATAAGGTTTGTGAAAAAAAGAAGTGAACAAACTTGTAGTCTACCAGTATTCTCCAACTAGGAAATCTGTTGATTTGCCTGGAACTCCTGGAAGTAAGTAAAATTAACAAATAAAATGAATGAAAATTCAGGACTTTTTTATTCTGCTGACTTTCAGGATTTTTTTCAATGTTTACTACAGTATAATCCATGGGTATGTCAGAAAGGGCAATAGACATCTGTTTAGAGTGTTGGCATTATTCTTGCTGGGTGTTATCATTGCTCAACATAGGGGTCATCTTAATGTTGTCTGAAAGGAAAACAACAATAATCACATTTCCCAGTATTCTTTGTGTGAACAAGGCTAAAAACAGAGTCTTCTCCAATATTCCTTTCCACGGTCGTGGAGTCGATGTTTGGCTCTCTTGGTTTGAATGAACCCATCCCCATCCATTTCGGTTTTGCTCGACGATGGAACTGGATTAGTAGCATTCTGGTTCCGGCTTCTGAGGGGTCTAGTACCTTGGTCCACGGGGCGGCATACCCCTTGGGGGTCCTCTCGGCGGCCCACGAGGGGGTCCTACAGGGAAGGAGAGAGGGGTGAGGTTAATGGTACAGATCCAAACACCATAGAGAGTCTCACTTAAAGGACAAGTCCACCTTCATATACATAAGGATTGAGAGAATGCAGCAATATTAGTAGAACACATCGGTGAAAGTTTGAGGAAAATTGGACAATCCGTTCAAAAGTTACGAATATTTTAAGTATCTGCGCAGTCACTGCTGGAAGAGAAGACTACTACAGTGTATGATGTCACATGCGTACAACTATATAAGGAAAATAAAAAGAGAATTTCACAAAACTTTACTTTTTGAATAAAGTGCACAATTCTTCGACTTGCTACTGACGTATGTTAAGGGTAATATCATTCCCCCTGCCTTCTGAAAGAGAGAAGTCGAATGTTCTTTTGTTATGCGAGAAAAATGGAAATACGTTGAATTTTCTTTATTCTTTCTTTATATCGTTGTACTCACGTGACACCACAAGCTACAGTAGTCTTTTCATCCAGCCGTGACTGAGCAGAAGCTTCAAAAATTCATAACATTTTAACGGATTGTCCGATTTTGCTCAAACTCTCACTAATGTGTTCTACTAATATTGCTGCATTCACTCAACCCACATGTCTATGAAGGTGAACTTGTCCTTTAAATGTAAAAGCTGTCATTTTCGCATACAGATATTTTTGTGATTACATGAAGTCACAGACGTTTTCACAAGATATTCTTCTCCTGATTTGACACCGAGGCTATCATAAGTGCACCAATGCCTGTCTGTTTACTCCATAAATTTTCTGCAACCATGATCACTGCACTCTCTCGTGATTGAGGTTTGTTGATAAGGAGGGATGCGAGTAATGCTACACGCACACTAGCATGCACATATCCAGCCAACCATGGCCGTATGTTTCTCACCCCAGCTCAGGAGGCGCCAAGTACTGCAAATGAGCACATTAAATATTTTTGCACCGCAAACTTACTGCGAACAGGATCAGATGGCAATATTCGTGTGTCGTTAAATTTGCAGCCCAAATGTGACTTGCAAAATTCGTGAAAATAACAGCTTTTACAGTGGATTGTATGAAATATTAATAGCAGTGAAGACAGGGTGTCAAGGAGGGAAGAAATTGCACTGAGATGTTAACTGACAAACCTAAATCTAATCTGGCATAAATCAGGAACGAAACACGAGAGCATGATTAATTCATACCTATGCCAGTGTACTGCATGATGGCTGTCATCATGTTCAGGATTACTGAACACTATCAGCCATACAATATCATATCTGTTCAGTGTACATGGAAACAGAATAATGACGAGGTCCCAAGACCACACATTTCACCTCATCATAATTGGAACCTTGTGCATATAACAAAGGGACATGCTAAATACAGCAACTGGAAAATGGGAACTGCTGAATTCACCTCATTCAAAGCGGTATCTCATTATAAGCAAGCTCATCATAAAAGGGCTTCCCTGTATGATTGCTAGTTGACGAAGAAAGCAGCATGCGAATAGCTAAACCAAAAAAACATATGTGTGCATTAGAGGTAAAGAAAACACATTTTCTTCTTGAACTTACAAGTCATGGTGGTTTTTTTAAAGGCCCTAACAAATATAATTATAAATGCATAAAATTCACACTCACCAAAGGGAGGCCCTCTTGGGGGGCCACGGAATGGTGGAGGAGGACCCCTGGGCCCCATAAACCTGTCTGGAGGTCCTGGTATCAAGGATTGGAACAGAGATTGGAAAACAATATTAAACATGGGAGGTTAGTGCCATTGAATGTCTAAATTAAACTAGTGACACCTAGCAGACTTCAGAAACTTTTCCATTCTTGTTGTCTCAAACATTTTTGGCTTCTGAAATAATCTAAATTCGGAAACATTAGAGCCTAATCATATAACACATTATTTCTAAATATAACTAGATAATAAACATGCAGTGTATGGCACAATTTTCAAAATACACTTTTTTCATGACACATGCCTCAACATAAATGAATATTATATATTCTAGACAAGAACTTATCATCATACAGACCAAATCATCAATGTTTTCTAAATTCATTGAACTGTCAGAGATAGGTAGAAGTTGATCATTAATCTGGAGTTGTCAGAAAATTAAAAGAAAAGCACAGACACTATACAAAAGTGTTATTTTGTTTGAACAAGGTATTGTTCATGCAGTCCTCTTTATAATATAATTATAATCATTGTTCATGTAAGCTCTTACAAAGACAAAACAGTAAACACTTCTAGTGCGGGGCATCTAAAATGTACAAGTTACAACTTGCTTTGGAGTGATAAAGTATTTAAGTTAGAAATTCATATCTTATGTGACAAGAGTCTTGCAAAATAAGGAGGAAGAGTATGATGGTGCCATACCTGGTGGGCCCATCCTGGGCGGGAATCTGTCGGGTGGTCCTCCGGGGAGTGGGGGGCCTCCCATGGGGGGCGGCCTCATGTGTGGAGGTGGCGGGAATGGTCCCCTGTCCCCCATGGGTCCCGGCGGCCGCATCATGGGCGGAGGAGGAGGCCCCCTCATGTCAGGCGGCGGTACAGGTGGTGGAGGAAGCATCCCTCCACCCGGTGGCCCCCCGGGAGGGGGAGGCATGCCCCCCGGACCGGACTGCGGAGGGGGCATGCCGGCGGGAGGCGGAATAGGTGGTGGTTGAAGGGGAGGAGGAGGTAGACCGGGTGGAGGAATAGGGGGCGGCATACCGGGCAGGGGCAAGCCTGGTGGGGGCATACCAGGCGGTATCATACCTGGCGGCATGGGGAAAGGTGGTGGGACGGGGACGTTGGTTATTGTCGATGACGAGGGAGCAGTACCTGGCCCTGCATTTGATGCTGCAACAAAAATAGGCAGAAGAAAATGGGAGAAAAATAAAGTAATAATAGCATATGCTTTATCCTATATAAATGTCATGGCTTATGCAAGAGCACATTTATATGATCCACAACTCTTGTCATCACACCTTATCACTGCACTTCACAGATTACTCACAATTCATACAGGTATAAACTGACTACTGTATGAGCTGAAATTTTCGCGTACAGATATTTTCGCCAATTGCAACTTGGAGGACATTTTCGCGTTTTGTTAATTTCGCGGTTGTGAGGGTCTAACTGAACTTAGTTATTTGCACGTTATTATTTTCGCGTGTTGTTATTTTCGCGGTTCAAATGCAATTCGCCAAATTCGCAAAAATAAAACCACCGCGAAAATTTCAGCTCGTACAGTATTTCACAAAAAATCTATACGCGTATATATCAAAATCTTGTTTTAACCGAAGAAATAGTCAATGAAAGACATAGAGTGGATAATAATGCAGCCTGAATTTTTACTTCGTTGTAAACCGGAACTTTGTTATAACCATGTTCGTTAAAACGGTAGTTCACTGTACGATGCAAACGTGAGAAACAACTATATAGACAAAACCTCTACTACCTGAAGGGGGAGGAGGCGGGGCCTGTCCAAGTGGAGGCATGCCATTGGCTGAAGGCTGAGATGTGGGCGGAGCATCAGCGAATAATTGATGAGGCCTGTCAGCTTGAGAGAGTGGATTCTGTGCTGCAAGGAGACGCTCTGGAAAGACAAAAAAGGTCACAGAACTTAATTGAAAGAAAAACAACACCCGTAAACCAACTCTTTTTGAATAATAATCATGAAAATGATGATGCTTACCATTCTTATCATTCTCATCTAAATTATCATAACTATGTTACAGTTACTACTACCTCTAATAATAATGAATAACATCATTGTTGTATTAGATTACTATCACTGGTATTGTAATGGTTTTCATAATTGTTTTCATTGTTTCATTATTTGAACGATTTTTGTTCGATTTTATACATTATAAAAGATAAACAATGTCATCAATTACTTTGGCTGGTACAGTTATAAGGACAAAGAGAAAAAGGGTTTATGTAAATGTCTTTGAGAATGGAATCATATATCAGTATTTTGTAGGTTCCATCATAAAAATGTCAAGTGTTGAATTAAATTCGAACATTACTTGGACCCTTGTCTAATGTCACATCAAATTTCACACAACTTGTGAGAAGAGTTCAAATCTTCACAGTACTCATGAGCCATGACAGCATTAACCGCTTCGCAGACTGAAGCAATGAACTGGAATCCACAGTGGCATACCCATCAGCCAAATTCCTCTTGCAATTTCTGCATCACTGCATACGCAGACACATATTCCTGGCTGTTACTGTATACGCCATATATTTAGCAGGTCTAAATTGTCATGAATAGGAACTTCCCAACGATTTCGCGAGTGTAAATTCGCAATCTTGGAGTCCTGTTCCGCACGGAGAAATGCATGACGAGTACGTCACAATCATAGCATGATCAGAGTCAACATTTTTGCGTGTCTTTAATTTCGCGAATAGCGCCTGACTCGCGAAATTCACAAAAATAAGACCCTCGTGAAATATTTGGCCTATACAATACTTCAACAATGGCGTTATCTGTTTGACATTGCAAAATTTCAAGCTTACCCGCCGCAGAGCCGTGCCTCTCGCCTCTCGAATCCTTCTTGAATGCGTACGATATCGTGATGGCGCGGTTGCACAAGTACTGCCCGTTCATGGCCTCGATGGCCGCATCAGAAGCCTCAAAGCTGGCAAAGTTGATGAAGGCGTAGCCCTTCGAGTTGCCCGACTCCACGTCCCTCATAATCTGCAGGGATGACAGAACAATGGGACATCATCTAGGCTGTGATATCAAAGCCGTTAGTATGGTGATTCTTTTTCTTTCACTTTATCTTTCCTGTTGTACTTGTTATTTGTTGTTTTCTTCTTTTGAACATTTGGACCCCTTTCCTAGATGCAAACTGTACTGGACAAAAGCTGGGGGAAAAAAATTTGGACATAAAAAAAACTCAAAGCTCTTTCTAGTAAAGCTATAAAAAGGAGTTCCTAGCCATGGTTATACATGCACTGGAAAATAAAAGTTTCCTGTATATTTTTTTTCCCCAGACAGGCAATCCTACAAAATATATTTTAGTGTAAATTTATCTATTCTTGCATTCTGGCTCAAAATATTATTGATGTACATGACTGTGAACACACAAAATCCAAGCTATATCAAGTAAATTTACATATATAAGAACAGGATTACACAAGAACAAGTGAACAAGTTTTCCGGTGACATGCTTTCAGTTACAAAATGTCTTCATTACAAATATGCACTTTTTTATGGTCAGATCTATGGGTCTCCATAAATATGAAATGACACTTACTAGCTGCTTTGCAGTATCTGCTTTTCTTTTCTTTTCTTTTCTTTTTTTTTTGCGTAATTATGAAAGGATAAGAATTATTTCAAATTACAGTCACAAGCGATTTTGTTAATAAGTATGATCATACATAATCAGAATTTAGGCAAGGTCGTTACCTTCGGCGTTTGTAAGATCACCCCAAAGGCACTGAATGTGTCGTAGAGAAGCTTTTCATCAATTTCAGGATCAAGATTTCCAATAAATATGTTGGCACCAACATCGAGGTTCTTCTGATGAGCTGAGGCCTGCAATAAAAATGCAAAATCAGGAAAAGATCCCCAATAAAATTACATCACACCATTCAATGATATATCGAAAGGATCAGACAAAACTACAGCAAAAAGATAGGTCATCATAGTGAAATATTCAGTTTTTCAGTTTTCAGTTTCAGTTTATTTCCACAGTTCAGGTAAAAACATATAGATACACAATCAATCAGTTCTAACACATACATATACAAACCAAAAATTATTTTGGATAAATACATAATCACAGTTAAAAGTTAAAAAGTGTGTGTTCCAGATTGACATAACAATTAAAATAAATGGTGGAGGAGATCAGCAGTAGGCCATTGGCCTTTCGAGGCTGATCCCCTGAGCAAATATACAATATTAAAACTGTATGTCGTTATACACTGTTACATAAATCATGAGTCACATAAATCATGAGTCGCATAAAAAAGAACTGGATTTGCAATAAATAGGGGCAAGAAGAAGAAGAAGAAGAAGAAAAAAAAAGCACATCCAAAAGGAAGGAACCACGACATACCAAAAACAACCATAAAAAGGGTGGGACAAAAATGGGCAAGAATTATCATTGAATGCAATTTAAGAAATATATATATGGTTTGAGCATATAATATTCTATAAAAATCGACAAAGACAAAAAAAAAAAATACATATCATCATAATACCGAGTATCATTGAATATAGTGTGCAGCTGTATAATCGTGATTCTTCAGTGTGTACATTTATGCCAAGCAATATCGTGAGCCGCGCCCCGCCACTGAGGGCGCACCACTTCCAACATGATCAGAGCTCTCCATTACGATACATGTACTGAGTACAGTGTAAAAGAATAATTGTAATACATTGTACAATGAATGTAGAAGGCTCCGATCATAATCACCACAGGCACGCGCGCGATTCCCAACCTGTACCACCCTACATCCTCCAGGAGGATGTTTCTTAGACAGAAATGAAAGGAAGTTATGACATCTCACTAAGTAAAGGAGAAAGGGCAGATGAGGAAGAATGCTCCTTTTGTCTCTACTGGTTATTATCCCTTTCGGGTACATACCCCTTCAAATTCTAGAGAGTACAATGTAACTCATGATGGCCACAGGACATCAATGTTATCTACAATGTGGCCATATTTGGAGATAATTGTAAAGGGGGACTAGCTGCAAAGGGAAATTCCCTTATAAATGTATTAAAATAAAATCATCACATTTTCCACAGAAGCAACTTCAGGGTCACGCAGGAGAAGCTGCTATTGGTGCCATTCTCATGGGATACTATATCCAATGACTTACGGGAATGCCAACTACTAACACTACAGTATCCCCTCATTATAAAGAGGTTGGATATTTTTAAAAAATCCCTCTTGAAACAAAGTGATGTTGCAGGTCCAAAATCTTCATACTACCTTGTTTTTGTATCCTGATATAGCGAGAAACCTGATAAAAGCAAGGTAATTGTCAGGATTTCGGATCCTCATTATAACCACGTTTATCTGAAGTTACTTAAATTTCTTCAAATGGCATGTTATAATCTCTTTTTTATCTTTTATCTTTTGCTCAAACTTTTACACCTCTCCTTCCTTGATACCACCTTAGGACAGTGTTTTCCTTGTGGTACATTTTCCCTTCAGCTAAAACACAGAGTTTCAAACAAGAAGACTTTGGAGCAGAGACAAAACTGGGCTAACCCACCTTGTTGACTCTGACAGGTTTGCCATAGAGCTTGATCATGTTCAGAACCTTGATGGCATAGTCAGCATCCTCCTCCCCCATGAACTCCACAAAGCCATACCCCTGGTGGGCCTGGGTCACCCGATCTTTGGGCATGTGGGTGTTCACTGGAAAAAACAAACACACACAAGAATTCATACACATTTGTCAAGGTCTTTCAAAATGGAAGATGGCAATCTGGATGCTTCTTCATATCCCAAGTGTTCTGATTTCTGATTTCATTGGTCTGCTGCATAGAGTATGTTATAGCATCACTACACTGTGACACCTTTGGAAAAGATTTCAAAAGAATTTAAATCAAGTGTCAAATGTTCACAAAGACTGCTGTAAATCTAGACCCCTGTTATAAACAGGTTCCCCTGTAGATACATAACTTTCCAAACATGAGTTATTTATCTCCTTTTTTTCTCCAACTTTTACACATTTCCTTTAACTCTATTCCAATCAAGTGTATTTAATTTTTCTTCAAATTAAAGATTTGTGATGTGCCAAATACAGGTGCAATCGATTATGACTCAACTTTGCATGCTTAAAAGACAACAAAAGATACATGTGGATCAAAAGATATGATCAGAGCTGTTGAAATGTCAGTGAATAATCATTCTCATTCATATATACATCATAATATTCAAACCACAGTGGCTTTTTGGTCACTAAAAAAGAAATCATAAATTTAGTAAAGGTGGTAATTTATACCATGGGAAGATGCATAAATTTGTTCTGTTGCCTTGATTGACCAGCATGGACCAGATCATTTATTTCATTGGCCACACTTTTCAAGCTGCACACTCACCCACAGGTCCCGCCTGCAGGAACAGTTCCCATAGTAATGCCTCTGTCACCTTCTCATCCAAACCTCCAACGTACACAGTTGCATCTGTGAGGAGAAAATGTCAGGAACAGAACAGATGGGGTGATTGATACCCATACAACTGACATAACTGACAGAGTACAGTGATACATTAATCATGCATTTTATATCTACAGACCCGGCCCAGGAGGGTCCAGACGATGAAAAATTTATTTTCAAGGAATATACCCAGTTTTCTGACATGTTTTCTTTAAATTAATGGCTAATCAGACTTATTTCTGTGTATCAGTTACTGCATGGAAGAAAACGCTATATAGATGGTAAAAATCATATATCATTAGGTACCTGTACACTTGGTTCAAGATCAAATGCACATCAAATTGTGATTACACAAATATGGATGTGTGGAACTGTTTTATATCACTTTTAAAAGCCATACTCATATTGGTTGCAATTCACATTGACCAAAATGTAATCTACATGAAAAGCCAATGTCTATCATTTTCACATATCATATCGAGTGCTTTTCACTAATGACATGTAGAATGTTTCTAAATGCAAAAAATCTATGCTGTATACAGTATACCGGTAGTGTATGATTACAGTGGACTCCGGCCATAACAAGGTCCTTGGGACCGACAGTTTTCTTTCGTGAAAATTTGTGTAATACAACTGAACAAATGAACAATAAAAACACAGAGTGGATAATGTTGCGGCCTGAATTTTTACTTCGTTGTAACCGGAATTTTTTTTATAACTGTGTTCATTACAGGAGTGCACTGTAGTCTGTACAACTACAACTTACAAGTTATGTACAGATTCCTAATATTATAGGAAGGTCAAACCTTGGTCTTGGTGTGGGTGCGGATACCAGTAAACATCCAAAACGGCCAAACTTCAACTAGACACTGTAGATGTCTAGTAGACATAGAGTAACTGCGTCAGTAAGCGGCCGTGCAGCCGTTCGCGGCAGGTACAACATACACGGTAATATACCGCTAAACACTGCATTGCACTGTTACATGCACACTACACATATACTAACACACTAGCAATCAACAAAAACCAACCGATAAAATGGGCACGATCTCTGACGAAAGTGAAATTTTCTCACCTAAATGACAACATATCGCATCCAAAATGAAATTTTCGGTACTTCTTAACATAACAGTTAAGAACGATGGTCCAAGAAACTTGATTTTTTGTCGTTTTCTCGATGTTCATGGATTTTGAAAACATATCCTCACGTAAAATAGAACTTTCGCGAGCCGATGTGGGCCGCCATTTTTTTCGGAAAGTGGATGTTACCATCGAAAAAAAATGAGAAAAACACGAGAAAGACATCAACAACACCGCCAGAATTGCGATCTTGTTTGCGGCCAATGCATGTGCGCCCGCTATTTTCACGTGATTTCGCAATGGGAATTGGCGCTTACGCAATGTTCGCGAGACATGTGAAGGCGTTCAGCTAAAGATCGCGGAGCACGCGCGTATTGCATAGGGATTGTACATCGTGCCGCAAGCAGAAATACTACGTCGCATATCGCCCTTATCGGCGAAAATTGTGCCGGGTTTTGCCCTGGTAAATCATGAAAACTGCGTTGGTCAATGGTAAATTTCTTTTATGAAAACAATTGCGTTAATGAATAATCTTGTCTATGATATATGAAATGGTTGAAAATAATTTGCCTGATTTGTTTACAAGTTGAAAAAACCCTTAACAATGCTTAAACTGCCGCAAACAGGATATTTTACTCTATGCCTATGTACATAAATACGGAACAAGACTACAACCATGTCCATGAGAAAGTTTTCACACTTTAACTGGTTAAGAAGGCAGGCCCTAGCCTAATAATTAAAGGCTCAGTTAAAACCTGATCTTTTTTCTAAAATTAAAAACTCACTTAACCAATTAGGTTTCTAGTCACTGTCAGCAGCAGTGCATTAACTACTTTTGAAAATATTGCAGGGTTTTGCTTTGTTTTGTTTTTGTTTTTGTTTTTTGTACAGCGCAGCTGCTACAAACAGTACAATGTATGATGGACTTTTGACTGGCTCTGGATTTTGCTGTGCGGCTGGCCTGCTCTGCTGTCGACATGATCGAGATCTGAGAAGAAACGAGGTCTTAACGTTTACTACTATTATAGCCAGGTGCCCGCACCTCGTCAGGGGCCCGAATACCGTCACCCCGCTTAAAATCGTTTTGAGCGCACTGAACAAAAATGTATGCCCGGGACTGTGTTCTGTACACTTGAAACTTGGCAGGACTACCACAACCAAGCAAATTGTGGTGAAAACCGAACAGTTTTTCGCGAAAATCTGAAATTTTAATAGGGCTATAGGAATACATGTTATATGTCACCCGCACGCATCTTTTACGTGCATGTCTATGGGAACATCACGGTCATCCGCACACGTCTTTTACGTGCTAAGTCTATGGGAGAGCGGGTGACGAGTTGCGGGCCCCTTCCTTAGCGCGCAACTTTTTCGCATCGTTCGCCTTTGACGACGATAGCTGCAAATTTTCAATATCGATCAGTGAACTTGTGATTCCATTGGAATTTTCAGCATTTTTCCTGTATGTGAGTTGGATTTCAAAGAATTTCAGTGGCGAAATGTGATTCAATTATGGGCAAACATTAACTATGACGAGGTGCGGGTCACCCAATCCAAGTATACTAGTTTGACACTACGAAATACCCCACAATGTAGGTCTATTTCACACTGCCTGACAGTCAGTGACACCCATGACAGAGAGCATCGTGTGGCATAAACTGTAGAAACCAATAGAATATTTCTAATTAGAGACCAGTCTCAGTCACATTCACAATCATTGATCATCATAGTCATAGAACTAGAGCGAGCTCCCTCCCTTCACCTGTCTGTCCACCGGCCGCCTCATCTGACATCTCATCACTCGCCTCAAACTACGACAATCAAATACTCTTGTTCTTTTACCTCTCAACATGCTCAAAATTCCACATCATTTACGCCAAAAAAAAAAGCTATGAGTGTCGCTTACCTTGATTTCTTTCTTGTGGCGGACCAGCTGCCATTATAGGGTAATTTTCGAGTGATAGTGCACGAGTTCTTCTATCATTATTTCAGTGCAATACAGTATACAACGCACTACCGAATGGAGCGGTTGGGACTGTGGGTAATGGTTACGTACGGTACGTAATGTATGTAAAAGAATGAACAACGTACACGAAGAACACACGCTTGCCGACGTATAGAATGTTAACATATTTTATGCTGTGTACTCGACTGACATAACCACACTGATATCTCTTTAAAGGATATCAGTCTGCATGCCAAGACGAAAAGTTATGGAAGCGTTCATGAGAAAACTTCTTAAGAGGAGTGGAACTTGGCTGCTGAATTCTGACATTGAATAATGGAGACGAATCAGGTAAATAGGTGGCGTACAGGCCGAAATTTTGACAGGAAAAATATCGAGAATGTTGACACAATGAAGGTTGCGATGGTAAGACATCCACTATGCCCAGCAAACATGGCGTTCCGGACTAGTTTGAATGATTATCTGTCGAGAAAGAGTAAAGATTTATAAGCACAATAGGTAGTCACAATTAATAAGGTGATTATGAAATCGCAAAGTTTCGCTAATATTTCTCAAAACGCTTCTTGAAGAGCCAATAGTAATATGCAACTGAGTAAGCTGGTGATTTCATCTCCTCACAAATTCCCATTTAATTTGTACACACATCTTGACTCTTTCCAGATAAATACCGGTATTTTGTTTTAAAAAACACACACAATTATACCCAGTAAGGCTTAAATTGTAGGGATGCCTGATTGGTCATTATTTTGAAGTTATTCAGCCAGGAAAGTGCTTTACACTTTTATACCGATAGCAGAAATATTAAAATTATCGTCAATGTTTGTTTTTTGTTGTTGTATTGTACACGATCAAATGGAAAATTGTGAGGTGATGACCGACCATCGATAATCTCACTTATTCGTGTCTCCGACCATGTCAACTAGTATTCTCGAAATGTGCAAAAATTAGAAAAACTCACAATCTTTCCCAGTCCTATCCAAATTTGATCCAATTTTACTGCTGTAAGCCTACTTATAAGAATTGACTTTTTTTTCTTTTTTTTAATGTTCAAAATAAAGACCCGGAATTTTCCTTTTCCTCCAATGCCTCGCATATCAAAAGTTGCATATAGGCCTACTTAGATTTTGTTTGGCGTGAAATGTAGCATTAACTTTGATATCATCGGAGGATACTTCCTCAAATTACTTGTTGAATTTCGAAGTAGGACTACTTTATGTAGGTAGTTTAATATTCCATTTAATACATTATGACAAAGAAACGTGTCTTCATGCACGGCGCTGTATAATATACGTACAGCAAACAAATCATATGGCTTTGTGCTTATATAATCACACCCGGCTCTGAAGGCGGATGAAGTTGACCCAATTTGCTTTTTCATAGACAAGAAATCAAAATATCAAAGAAGTGACATCTCCGTTAGTGACGGTTGTTTAAAATAGCAGACATTGGGCATTATGTCAGACCCAGATGTCGGCTAAGTCACTTCCCACTAGCTAATAATCTCTTTTCCATTTTAGTGCACTCTAATTATTGTAACTTATTGTTCCTCGGAATTATCAGGGAGTTGGTCTTGTTCCACCTCCCTAGAATTATTAGGGCCTATCGATTCTAGTGTTCTCATTAATGCATTTCTTTTCTTTTGACCAAGAACGTAGAAGCGCCCGTCTGTGATCCCGCATTTTTTTTTTGTTACTTGATGTAGATTTATGCATGATTCTTTTAGTCAAGAACTTGAAAGGACAAGTTCACTTTACATGGGGATTCATTCGGAATGCGGCAGTAGAACACATCAGTGAAAGTTTGATGAAAATAGGACAATCCGAAGTTATGGATTTTTGACGTTTCTATCAGTATCACCATCTTGAGAGATTACTCAGTCTCTCAAGATGAGGTACAGTTTGTGATTTCACATAGTAGAACGATATAAAAACAATATAAAGGAAATTGAATATATTTTCACTTTTCTCGCCTTATAAAAGAGCACTTGATTTGCCTCTTTCATGCAGAAGGAGGGGGAATGATATAACTCGTAACATACGTCAGTAACAAGTCCAGGGAATGTGCGATTTTTGAAATAAAAGGATGTCTTACTAGGCACGTGACATCAAAAACTGCAGTTGTCTTCTCGTCGAGCTATTATGGCGCACTGAAACTTCAACAATATTCACATCTTTTGAACAGATTGTCCAAATTTTTATCAAACTTTCACTGATTTGTTCTCCTCATATTGCTGCATTCACTCAATCCACATGTAACAAAGGTGACCATGTCCTTTAAGGTATATAAAAACCTTTCTTTTTTCCTCTCTTCTGCAAAATCTCACCAAAAGTTAAAGGCCGAATCCTCACCTCGACCAAACGATAGCATCCCTTTTAAGTCGATGAGTATAGTTGTGTGTGTCAGCGCATATGTGTGTGTTTATATGTGTGTGTGTGTGTGTGTGTGTGTGTGTGTGTGTGTGTGTGTGTGTGTCTGTGTGTGTGTGTGTGTCTGTCTGTCTGTCTGTCTGTGATGTTTGTCCCTCAGTTGGTTTGGGTAACTCAACTTTCTTTCTTTTTTTTCCTGATCCTCCTCCGATCCTCCCCTCCTCCTCATTAGTTTGAATTCGATCATTCATTTTTGTTCTCAGACAAGAATCAGTCAGTCACATATTTTATACTTCATAATGCCAGAGAAGATGATTCCTAATATCCACCCACACGGTATTATTGTAGTGATAACATTCTTCGTTCTGTGTGCCCGCAGCAAACAAAATTAGCAATCATCGGCCATGTAACGATGCAGATTATGATAAGTGCTGTCACATTTTTTTTTTTTTTTGATGTGGATAGGCTGCATTTTGATAGATTTCTTCATGAGTCGAGATAGGAGAAGTCCAGCTTCATTCATAATGGTCATTCAAATGATTAATGTCACAGATGCAGATAGAATGCGTCGTTTGCATTTCCATGGCAACAGGCGGGTTCGAAGATCTTGTCATTTCAACGATCGTTATTAGCTGGACTTGACATCCAATCATCAACCTGTCCATCATATCAGTTAATCGTCGCTCTCTTGCCATCTCGACACAATTATTATGTCGACCATATCAATGCTTAAAGGATTGCCTATGGCGGGATTCAAGGAATTGATAAAACCAGATCGTCGTAGGCTACACTTGTCTATCCAACCTTTTTGGTCAAGCCTAGTGGCTTATAGGTTTATATTTCACTCCTTGTGACTTATTCAAAACTAGCCTGTCACGGTAAAGAACTGGCGGCGAGGCAGGGTATAAAATGAAAACGGTGGACGTGCAACATGTTGTATGATATTATGGCGTCTGCATGGTTGTGGCAAGTGGCATCAGTCTTTTGCGCGTTCGTCTGCGATGTAGCCTAAGCAACAAGGCCTTGATTTAAAGGTGACAATAACTATAGGGAGATACAGATGTACTACATTTGTTAAAGGGGTGAGATTACTCTGAGCGTATTGAAATTTTCAGGGCACTACTACTATACTCCAGAATGGACTTACGTTGATCACTTGTACCAGTGTGCTGTATCTGTGCCTTGTATCTCATGTGTCATCACGATTCAGAGTTAGAGGAGAGGAATGTTTTTTTTTTCTTTTGTTCTTGCATTTCAGTAGTCTTTCGTACGTAGGACTTGATCTGCACGAACAAGCTTCATCAGTATATGCATGCAATGTCCCCTACAATCAAGGCACAAAAAGATATCTTTCGCTAGTATTGGTCTCGATTTGAAGCAGCAAAATGGTCTGGGACATTTTTCGAGGTGCGCTTTCTCTCTGTGTCCTTCTTGTAACATTTTTGGTGTGTCCCATAACAATCTACGTCATCAGCTGCAAAGACGGTGTTTTCGAAGGAGCGCAGAAGTTGCTTTATCAAGCATTCGTGTTACTTGATGTGACTAGTAGTGTTCTAGGATGCATTCTCGATCTCTGTGTTCTTTATACTGATGGGGGATTATCAGCAGTTGGCTGTCTTACTCTTAGCATGACGACTGTGCTTCTTGCCTATTCGGCGATGACGGTCTTATGCATGATGAGTTTGGATCGGTACATCGCAATCGTCTGGCCGCTCCACCACGCCAAGATCGTGACGCCGTTTCGGGCCAAAGCGGGGATTCTGCTATTGCTGTTCTTCGATGCGTTCCTCGCAATCGGTGCGTCATTCGACGTTTTGCACCTGAGAATCACTTATACAGCCTTCTGCCAAGATGTATCTTCAGCCTTGCCGTTCTACACACTGGTGGTGCTTATCGTCGCCTACATCCCAGTTCCCGTTGCCGTCTTCTGTAACATTCACGTCATGGTCATCGCATATCGCCAAGCGAGGCGTGATCGACTCGTATTTCCTCCTGGTGCACGGACGACAACTGATGATCAACCCAGCGAGGCGAGGCCGTTTCCCGCTCGTTCCCGGTCAAACCTCAAGGGCGTAGCTACGATGCTCCTCGTCACCTATACCAACGTACTGACGTCATTTTACCTGTTTATCCCTCTGCTTTTGTACTACGCAGAGTCGCGTTTCCCTCCATTTATCAGCAGCATTGTGCTGCTGTCCATCTCACTTAACGGTGTTGTCAACTCTGTCATCTTCATTTGCACGAACGGCGCATTCAGAACAGCTTTCGTAAAAACAATAGTTTCAGCAACATCTGGTTTTAGGGCATTACTTCACGTATAAATCAACGGCCGAATACAGTCAACTGTCTAAAGCGACCACCTACGGAGGATGAAGAGTGGCCGTTATAGGCAGGCTTGCCACTATAAACAGGTGGCCGCTGAGGTAGTTTCGACAGGACTTGTACAGACGAGAGAGAGGGAAAAATGTTAATGTCCTTATATCACTAACCTTGCTGTATATATACTTGTGTCGCTTGAACCTTTGCAGCGTTGAAATATCAAACTATATATGACAAAGTTTGTGGAGACATGAAAAATGAGAAATGAATAACTTGCAGATGTAACAGTGTAATTTGAGAGCTGTATGACTCGGGCCCCGGAGCTCAGGCTGCAAGGCACGCACAACCTTATAGGGGACAATCATATTTTTCATGTGAGTCGATATCCTACACGTTAACCATATCGCCTCAATACTTTCATGAATAATAATGTATGTAGATGTCGAAACAACTGTAATAATTGTATTTTCTTCTCCTTTCTTTTCCTGTGAATGATGACGAAATCGCAGAAACAACCACGTAAAATAATGTTATAGCACATTGTTCAGATGGTACTTTTTCGCCTTTTGCGTGAAGCTTTTGATGCCATTTCGGGAAATCTTTCATTGGTTTTCATCTCTAAATTGATCTATTGATATGGGCTTTGTCCTCGGTCCTCACACATATTCTCTTGGTGCTTAGCAACAACAATGAACGAACAATAGTTACATCCAGATGGTAATCCTTAACCTCGAGGATAAGCTCTATGGGGCGCCAAGTGTGGCACGGTTAATTTCGTTACGAAATCGATCGTGCGACACTTGGCGCCCCATAGAGCTTATCCCCGAAGTGATAGCTTGTAATTATCACCGTCTGAACGTAACTATTTAGCATGTGCATAATGTGGAATAAATGAATTGAATTGATATTACCCTCGTGAGTCGTGAGTGGTCACTGTGCGTTTTTTCTTCCCATTGGGTTATCACTGGCATAACTTCCAGGCATTTCCAGGAAGTTCAAACACGCAATGGGAAACCTGTGTTTTTTTTTAAGTATACTGGGGTCATTACGTACAAAAGCATAGATGAGATCAATAAGAATATCAAGGTCACGTGAACCAGGTATTTGATATCTATAATTAAACATCATGTTATATTGCTGCCTGGCAATCAAAATGGTAATAACATTCTAATTACTCTGCTGCTAGGATATCATTGGTGTTACATGACCATATTGCTCGTTTATAATCATGGTCTCTTCTTTTCTGAAGCAGCGGAACGAGCGCTGTACCCCCTGCAGAATGGATTCCCAATATGTCTGCAAATATACCGTTAATTTTTCTCTCCTCAATTTCGCTTACTAGTATCCGAATGCAAAACTTTGTGATCTGCGTTCAACGTCACTCAAAGACATCATTAAGCTGAACAGAGTTAATGAGATCCTGGCCAAACGTGGAGATGTCTTTTGTTGAATTCTGGCTTTGACAGAATGAAATGTCTGAATTGTCAATCAAAAGATGATTGTTGCTTCCACACGGGAAATTAAAAAAAAAAACGGTCTATGCTTAAACACACGTCCTCTGTTTTCCTTTGCCGTTTTTAAAAGCGATGGTTTAACTTTTTCTTTCTGTATTTCAGTTTGAGGAGGAGGGAAGTCTTATCTTGTTCTTGACTGAAGGGTTTCCGCAAAATGTTTTTAGATTTAATGGATCGGAGCTATCACATTTCAATATTTCTGAGAAGCGCAATTACCCTTCTCGTTACTGTTAGCGACGTCCTCGTGGAATACATTGATGTTCCTTTCGATCTTTTTCTCATTTTTATTGTTGTTGGGTATCATTATTTTTGGCATTCAAAATCAATGTCAGTGTCTGCTTGAGATTGATCAGCAATGGCACTTTCTGTTTGATAATGCGCCATAATGATTTCATAGAAGGGTGTGATGAATACTTCATGCACGAGTGGAGTCGGGCTAAAAGCTGTTGGTATAGGTGTAGCTTATCTTTTCTACATGTTCTAAAGCTACGAAACTAGTCGTGTTATACCTGCAGACCTCGAGTTCACTTGAATGTAAAGATCTTGTATGGGTGACATCATAGCCCTTAATCCGTCACATAATCATGTCTGCGTTACGCAGTGTGTTCTACGCGGCAAGCATCCTCGTGACTGCTATCGTGTGTCCTCTAGCGATCTGCGTCATCTACCGACAAAATGGCGTCTTTGAAGGGACGCAGAAGCTGCTTTATCAAGTGCTGTCTGTGGTCGATATGGTCTCCAGTTTGCTGGCATGCACCCTCGAGCTGATCATTTTCTTCGACGAAGGAAGCTTCCCCTTCCTTGCCTGCATAGCGATGTCCATAGTGGCGACTTTTTCGATGTGTGTGTCACTTGCGATCGTGTGCCTGATTAGCTTCGAACGATATATCGCGATCGTTTGGCCACTCCGTCATTCCTCCGTACTGACGCCTTTCCGTGTCCAAGTCGGAATCTCGATCGTGATTTTCCTGAACATGATTCTTTCGGCCCTCACCGCAGCAAACACTTTCGGAATGAGGAATGTCTACGAAATATTCTGCGGCAATCCGCAGGCGTCTGAAACTACGTCCACGTACGTGTACACTTTGGCTATAAGCATCCCAAGCTACGTACCGGTCCCATTCGCTGTAGCTTGTAACATTCATGTTACCGTGATCGCATATCGACAAGCGAGGCGTGATCGTCTCGCATTTCCGCATGTCGAACCAACGGATGAAAGGCGAATCGAGGCACAGCCGTTGCCGAATCCGCGTCGTACAAACCTTAAAGGCGTCGTTACACTTCTCGTCGTCATTTTCACAAACATTATGACGTCATCTTTCATCTTTGTCCCGCTAGTCTTCGTCTACGTTGGTCATCCCCTTCCTTACCGGGTCAGCAGTGCCGTGATGTTATTTGTCTGCATAAATGGCGCGATAAATACCGTCATCTTTATCTGCACGAATAAGGGATTTAGAAAGGAGTATGTCAAGACTGCAATGTCACTCACCTCTTGTTGCAGATTGCTGAGCCAAGAATGAACGATCAATATCAGAAAAATGAAATGGCTCTGTGCTTCAGTGGGTCCCATTATTGGAAGGAGTGCTCCTAGCAAAAACAGGTGTATGCAATAACAGATATTTCATAATCTTATATCAAGGACTGACAGTGAAACATAGATTTTAGGGACCATGTCTCTGAAAAGATGTGCGGTAAAATGCGGTTTGTGGTTAAATTATGGTGATTTTCCAAAAAAAAAAAAAAAAAAAAGGAGATGTTTATACAGTTGTGAAATATCGTGAATTTGATAGGCGTATAGTGAAAAATGTTTTGGCCCACTCGGTCAAGTACACATACACAGGCAAACATACACGCACAAACAAACACATAATCAAACACACATACAAATACTCGCACCCGATGGTTGACTATTTTATTCACCTCTGTGTATCTTTGTTTGTCACATCGTCTGACCAGTTTACACAACACAATAAGCAACATCACTGCACCGCGCTACTGATTTCAGGTAAAACTTTTGTGAACACCACTACCACTACACCGAACACTAATCCCCATTACCACTACACCGTACTTCAACAGTCAACCTCGCCTAGGTCGACCTCGCGCAAGTCGAATAATTGGCTAAGTCGAAGAAAAATTTTAGGGTGGATATGAACATGATAGTGTTGATTCTATTGCGTAGGTCGAAATTCACAAAAGTCGAATGACTTTCTCAGCTCCTTTTGATTCGGTTTATAGGCCACATTGACTGAATTTTCTAATGGAATTTTCATGTATACGTTTTACCTATACTAGATTGTATATAGTAGCGAGAAAGCGAATAATCTAGTAAAAGACAAATAAGATATCTCAAAGTTCCTTAACGACCGCTACTTAAAGATTTTAAGAATTTAAAAAGTTAAGCAGACCATTGATTAATTTCCCTCACTCCCTTGTGACGTTTCACCTGGGTGCGTTGTATACAAGGTACCACTATGGTGAATAAACTAGTAAAGGAACTGAAGAATAATGTCCAGTTGGTTAAATACTATTACACCGATTAAAGGTTGCCATTTTCTGTCCGTGCGATGTGTAATGAATGTTTTACTTGTCAAACATGCCACGTGTTTGTGCTCTATAAGAGTTCGAATTTATTTTCTGTCGATGATAATTTTGAAGGAGCGCGTGTATATAGCGCGTAGCATAGTTTTTTTTTTCTTTTCTCTTCTTTTCTTTTTCAATTTGTTGAGGTACAGTCCACCATGCAGTCTTCCTTGGACATCTTTATCATGCACTATATATACAGTTTGTTGTTCACAGAATTACACTGTACTTTAAAGCAGAAAGGAAACCCGTGCATTTTTCGTGTCATTTCATTAGGTTTATTTTCCATATCCACATACAAAATCATAACAAAGTAACGATATTCATTTCCACAAACAGGACGGTACAATGAATTAGATACGAGAACGTATATGAAACAACCGTCAAACAAACCGATCGGCGTATACACGTATATCTCTCCCTCCTCTCTCTCTCTCTCTCTCTCTCTACACACACACACACACACACACACACACACACACACACATACACACAAGGCAAACAAATATTTTGATATTCGCGGAATCAAGGCAAATTGAGGTAGCGCTTAGTTGTGATGAATGTAGAAGGAACTTGCCAAAAAAAGCAAAGCTTAACATCGTTATAGATCTTTATATCGTCTTGTTGTTGTTGTTGTTGTTGTTGTTGTTGTTTAGTATGTGCGTGTGTGTGAATGTTTTATTTAATTTATCTATTTTCCTCGTCTGTGGAGAAAGAGCCAGAGCACGTGAATTATAGTTTCTTGAAACGTACTTTTCAATAGCAATACGTTGCGATGTCTACGGTTATCATCGGAGAATTAGCATCTTTTCTAAATACGATACCTATACCCATGCTGGATGTTATACAATATATTGTAAAAATTTATTCCTATACGTGTATATGCTATAAACTTAGAGGCAGTGATGTGCAACACCTACGTCATCCTTGTTATTGTTTGATAATAAATGTCTTCCGAGATGCACGTCCTCATAGAGGACTACTCAATAATAATCATTGACCTTTCAGAGAACTGCGCATGCTGCTCCTTCTCCAGCACGTCACGTCCGGAAGTAGAACCTAGAAGGCGAGTCGACCCAAAGGAATATTGCACATCGTCACCTCGGTTCTACCCCGTTTAACCTCTTCAGTTCTCGTAATCGGTCTTCAAAATTCTAAATGTAATATCTCCCGTTTGATTACAGAACTCGTCTAAATTTAAACAAAGTGATATTTGTGGTTGCTGCAACTTTCAACATTCGTGACATTGTTTTTGATTACTGAATCCTCTTATAAAAAAAAGAAAAAGACCTTGAGACAGAAAAGAAGCAAATGTAGAATCAAATATCATTACTACCATTACTACTACATTGTACTAATACTAGTACTACTACAACTACAACTTCTACTTATAATAATAATAATGATAATAATAATAATCATCATCATCATCATCATCATCATTATGTCTACTTTATCCAGGGTAGCCTCTTCTGTGTTGCCATGCTTTACCAGACGGCAGTGCAATTATCGTTACACTAGCGTTGCCAGGTACCCATTATACACCTGGGTCGAGAGGGACATAGTGGGTAAAAACAATCTTGTCCAAGAACGTAAGCAATGGTCGGGAATCGAACTCGGGTCCTCCGATTGAGTGTCGCGGGGAGTGGATCCACCATGCCAAAGCGCCCCCACAAATCTCTCTCTGTTCTGGAAGGTTCCATGATGTCTTATCATACTGTTATAACTACATTATCACATTTCTCATTTCAGTCCGTTTAACATAACAATGACGATATATATGATCAGCCGAGTATATTCTCATAATATTTAGCATATAATATAGCATATCTGATTTCTTCTGCAGAGTAACAATTGAACAGCCGCATGTGGATCACGCGTTTTTCATCATCCGTGTGAGATAAATCTTCAAGAGGTAATCAGATGAAACACGCTCCCATGCAGAGGGAAGTATTTTATATGGTTTGGGGATCACTTCCGCAGGTCAAACAAGGACTCGATAATCATATCAACCACCAAGATCTTTTATGATGTCCTGGTGCACTCTGACAATTACCATAGTAACAGTCAGCGACCAAATATATAGCTTCTCAGCCAATCGAAACCAAGGATTTTACCGAAACTATCAGAGACTGACAACTTGTCAGGGCTGACGACTTTCATGAAACGGTGCCCCCATCAAAATTAATCAAAGACTTCTGCTCTCTCTGACACAAATCTCAATTGATGACTATTACGTTGTTAGTTAATGCGTCTATTACTAGTAATTCCCTCGGACGTGGCCATCTTCTCTGTCTGTTCGGCTCCGTGTCTGCGAATCAAAATCTGATACGAAAGCTATGATAGTGTCAATGATTTTGATTGATGTCAGCCATCATCTGGATCTTTTTTCGTCCGACTGCCGGTACCAGTTTGTTCCAATACTCTTGATTGGCCCTGCATACACAACACACACACAAGAAGAAGAAACGGCAGCTATATAAGTGAGCAATTTCTTACTGTCAAGGGAGATAAAGAGAAAGTCATTCTTTCATAACAAAAGCAACCGATGTACGAAAATATAATTGACATGGAACCCCTATATTGAGTGACAGTACATAGTTAATGTGTCACCCAACGTGACGTTCTTAGAGACGACAAAATTTGAGTAAAACCAACTTCGACATAATATTCAAACTTTAGGATCCTGTCGTTTTCTGGCACCTCCTGAAAACGTCATGTGCGGCAAAATGAATGATCTTCTTTATTCAGAGTGGCCTCTTAGTTGTTGCAAAGGCTCTATATACTACTGGAAGGCACTGCTATCATGATTGCCCCGGCATTGCCATATATCTTATCATACACATGGGTGACGAGGCGCATTTTGGATACAGATGTCTTGTCCAATGACTTATACGCACTACGTCCTGATTTGTGGATTGGTCTATACGTAAAACACACAGACAAAAATCTCATTTTTGGTGACTGAGCTCTGTTAAAATGTTTAAAAGCATGAAACGGAATCATATAAGATGTATTAGAAATATGCCGTCACCATTACTAGGTGGGACAAATATCTATCATGAAGAAATTTCGCTCTTCAGAAGCCATTCGCCAAACGCTTTTGTGCTGTTATGTTAAAACCCGTGTATGGTAAGTCCGGTCACTGACGGATCCCCCCCTCCCCGGCTTTTTTCCTTTTTCGGGGGTTGCATGTAGCACTCATTTTCAATTGCAATTTCCCCACGGCTCATTTTTTACTCAATATTATACGTCAGAGCATGCCGCTCAGATTTTTCACACATGAAACAAAGTCATGCATGGGTACTGTGTCTCCCTTTGATGGTAATCTTATACGGGTGAACGTCTCGAGACCGATACGCACGAGTCATACATCCCACGAGTCATACATCCCATGGATTCGACACTATAGGCAAACAAGGCCAGCGAGACTGACACATTGTTAAACTCCGTGTTGTAATGTCGAACTCGTGGGCTGTTTCTGCCGTGTGTCGAACTCATGGGCCTTATTTGCCTAGTGCCGAACGAACTCATGCGCTGTATGACTCGTGGGCTGTATGACTCATGGACTTTTTTCCAATGTCGAACTCGTGGGCTAGGTGACTCGTGGCCTGTATGACTCGTGTCGGCCTCGTGAGATGACCCCGTCTTATACTGATGATGTATTGTAAAAAGAAACGTGAGAACGGTGACGATAAGACCAACAGCGTGTCGAGGACGATGATGATGAATAAATGGAATGATTGTGATGACAATAATGAAGAGGACGGGGATGAGACTGACGACGAAACACCGATAATGTTGATGACGATGACGATGAAAATGATGACAAACATGATAGTTTTGAAATAAATCTCACCTCGCACGCTGGTTCTCATAGAAGCATTTCTTGAGTCCGCTGTAGTCTGGATATGATTTATCGGCACCCGGAATGGGACGTCCACGCTCTCCCGTCAACTACCGAAAACAATAGAACGATGGGGCAAACATTCTTAACTCGGTTTTATTTTCTGTGTTTATTTTCTCTGGACATGCTGAAGAAGCCACATTGTTTAATCACCATTAAAAACATATTTACCATTACCTCGTCCTGATTTGTAGATTGGTCAAAAATGTACATCCGGGTAATCATGTGCGTGTGTGCGCGCGCTCGTGTGTGTGACAACATATACAACAAACTCTTTTTGAAACCTGAACATTCAAGTATAAGAATGACTCAAGTGTATTCCTTGATGGGAGATATTCTGTTTTGTACATTCATTTTGTATTTTTCAAACATTCAAGTGAAATGTATAAGAGCGAATGAAATCGAAATAAAATAAGGGTGTGGAGAGAGAGAAAATATATATTACCTCTTCGGCGATGGCGCGTATGTGATAAGGCTCAAATCCACAACAACCGCCAATGTAGCTGACACCGAGCTCGTACGCCCTACGCGCAAATTGGCGCGCATCAATGCGCGTCAGGGCACGTGGTTCCATGGCTAATCGACGGACGCAGGTGGAATGGTCAGGTGAGATCAGATTGGGTGAGAGAAGGACGAAACCGAGAGAGAGAGAAAAAAAAGAATGCTTCTACAGTTTTACGATGACCATAGTGTGCATGTACAATGATTATGCAGATACCAATAAATCAAATCAAATCAATTCAATTCAAATCAGATCAAATCAAATCAAAATCACTAGGGTCTACATTATACATATTACATGCCTCGACTGTGCTAACAGTATGAAGAAGGGGCTGCATGCCTGCATTCAAATTCTGGCAACCATGTATTCCATGCGGTGGTTCAAGTGACTCTCAGTTGCATCGCGATTAAGGTGGTTTTGAGAGGTAAGTTTTACCTAATGTTTGACAAGTGTCATGTGATATCACTGAGACTTTGAGAGTCAATTATACTCTCCCAAAAGAAATCATATATAGTATATAAATAGTATCATCTTGATGCTAGTATTTGAAATAGATCAATGAAAAATATAGAGAAATTATATTCCTGTACTGCTGTACACAATATCTTGGGCTGTAAATCTCCCAGCTCCGAATTTGACGAACATGTAGGGTGCAGCTTACCAAAAGGGAATTCCGGAAGGTTTGAGTAGCCGATGGGGTCGTACTTGATCTCTTGAGTGTGGTACCCAAGCGGCTGAGCCATCAAATGTTTCTTCAAGCCCGCCCTCTCCAGTCCCTCCTTCATTGAGGCTATGGTTTCGAGGGCGGTACTCGGGTCAAAGCAACAATTAACGCCTATGACGTCAGCACCTTAGTGAGGGAATAACACATGCAGTTATGAAAAGATAAAGATAGAACTGATTATAATGTAAGAACGAATATTGTGAACAGTATGTTTTCATGTCATTCTAAAACAACATTTCAGGGCCGTTGCATTACAGACTTGCATACAATTGACAGTAAAGCCTTACCTTTTTAGATTCCGATTAACAGCATTTGCCGGTTCTTATAGCTTCGGAAACTTGTTTGTGAGAACTAATTAATGACTGACAAATAACCAGCTTTACATCGTCAATCTTCATAATGTAGATTATGGGTGCGCGTCTGCCGTGTTATACCAAATTTCAATGTACAAGAAGATACCAGCTCGTCTTGACTTTATTTCCGTTCGACAAGGTAATGATTACACTCATCCGTAGGCCTACCACATTAAAAAAAGAAAGATATACAACACAAAATGTAAAATTATTGAGGCTACATGTTTCCCGTCAAAGAAAACTCATATTCAAAGGGAACAATAATGTGCAGACTAGATGAATGCACACACAATGTACTTGTTTGCCTAATGACCTTGCAGTCGCTCTGTATTGTAATGAATCTTTATCAGTATCTTATCAAACTCTAAATGTTCAGTCATTATGTCTGAACAGAGAGCAAATATTTGTACAATGCTCTTTTGTGATTCCCAAACCGACCAAAGGTAGCAAGATCGAAGAAGTATGAAGCACATCAATGTATAGTCTCCACAACACGACAGAGACAGACACTCACAGTAATAAAATCGCAACGCCATGCATCGTAGAGTTCCCTCATGTCCCGTTCCGTGAGGCGTATACAGCCATACCTTTCTTTATGAGTTAATTCATAATCATCGACTGTAAATGCGATCTCTTCTCCCATTTTGTTCACGTTGAAAAGACACGATTCAATAATTTTTCTCATTGTTACCCCTAATGAATACGGTCAGTCTTTTGTTTTAATTGTTTGGAAGCCAAAATGCATGTTTGCTTCTTTGTTGTTGTTGTTGTTGTTGTTGTTGTCAAGTCTTGAAGTGTGCTCATGTTCTTATACGGGGGGGGGGGGAGGTGCTAAGAGGTTGAAGCCGCTTCTCAACAACCCCTCCCCCCCCCCCCCCCACCGTTCCGCTGTTAGACATGATCTGTCTCGACTTCCCTAAATAGAGCATGGATATATAGAACACCGTGTTTTGTAGTTCCATGCTTCGAGTGAGACACTCACTCTGCAGTTCACATTGAAACCTATAGAATGTCAAGAAAAACGACAAAGCTTGTAAACCTTCATTTCTGGTTGCACAGGCAACACAATCATAGAATATTCGATCAGCACAAAACGCATCTAGACACCCCCCCCCCCCTGCAACATTAAGGGAGTGCAAAGTTCATGATCTTCTATCTCTCTAAACCTCAATGCAATGCTGGGATCATAATGTATGCCGGCGTCATCGTGTTAACGACTTGGCTTGTTTTCGAACATTAACCTTGTCGGTGTGTCTTATCAATTCGACCTCACAGATAAGGTAAAAGAAAACGTATAAAAAAACCAAAGACAATTGATGAATGTTTCATTTCCATCAGACTGAACAAGATTATAAAGAATTTAGAAATACGAAGTCCTATATCCTTACTTAATTAGTGATATCGGTCCCAAGCCCATAATCATTCACAAGTCGCATGACGCGTTCTCTTTACATCTTCCACCGACTTGCAAACAAATTGAATTGAATTGAAAAAGCTGGTGAAGAGACGAAAAGGATCTCCACCAAATGTTTTCTCTTTTGACGCAATATTTGAAAAAAAGGATATCAAAGACTCCGCAGAAAATCATACAAAGGTTATAATGACTTTACATTCATTTTTCTTTTGGAGGGGACCAATGATATCAAGATAGCAACAAATTCTGATCAGATTTTTAAAACAAAATATTGATATTCTTATGCACAACTTCAAACCAATGCAACCTTTGGGAGGCTGCGATGTTAGAATATCAACATCCGATTTGCATGCGATTGTGATCTCAGGATTCCGCAATGAGATAATTTGATATTCCACATCTTTTGGATATTTTGTTCAAATGAAAATCACTCTGAGTTGCGTAATCTTAATCCTTTCCACTTACGATAGATTCTGAAATTTCCCTTTAATCCATCGATTCCCAGAAACCACATTTCACTCGTTGGAAGTTGTATCTCTTTGTCATTTTTTTTTTCGTAGAGTCATATAGATAATTTTTATGTAGTTAGTATTTTATGAGATGGAATAAAAACATTTTCTTCCTCTCTCTTTTTCTCCCTATTTGGTCACTCTACTATTGCTTATTTTGATTGGAGGGGATCTAAGAAACCTTATAATCGTTGCAACTTTTCAACTTATCCTTAGATTTGCAACACAACTTTAAACTTAAAGTTGAAATTTATAGAGAATCTAGAATTATGACAAGTTTGATATCTACGGAAAGCTAAGAAGCTAGTTAACAAAACTGGATATCTTTTAGACGATGTATTACCCCCAAACTGTTTTTGAAATTGAAAAAACACCCAATTTCCATGACCTCGTAGCTCCGTTCGCTACAAGAAACATCGGATTTGAGTGACGTCACCAAATGTGTATGAGCTGATTTGCCGTACGGCTATAATTATATGAGACCCGCTCTGGCAAAACCCGAAACTTCTCGGAAAATGTGATTTCGCGCTACAGCCCGAAAAAGGTCAAAAATTGACCTCAGGGACCAAATTGACATTTTGGTATCACGCTGTAGGGGAAATTTTCTAGTTTCTGATTGATATCAACAACATTTCGAAATACAACCTACAAAATGTGGAATTTTGAAGAGAAAAGTGGGATGTCAATCTCAAAAGTTGGCCAAAATCTTACGTCTAAAAACCAAATCGCCTTCGCTTACGGCGAAAATGACTGTTCTTTTGGCGATAGTGTCTTAGATATTCTGCGTTGAACCCTGACACATTACTTTGGTACCTACAGAAAGCTCTACCTCTGCTTATTCCAAATATGGTCATGGCATGATGTCATGCTACTCACTTTCATTCATAAATTCGTCTGAAACATGCGTAAGTTTATGCAAATCGTCTCCCAGACGCGTAAACAGCCTTGTTACGAAGACACGTGATCGAAATACGTGTTCACGATTGGTCAACTGCGCCGAAGACCCCCTTGTTTACAAGAAACCTACGTCTTATACTATGGGGATCAATGCAGCAGCGGTGCATGCTTGCATGCAACACGTGTATCGTGACTGCTGCTCAGCACGGAAATGTTGCAGTTTCCCGCTTTGTTAGACTGTTTTTTTTTTAGCAAGTTGAGGTAGAAATCAGACTTTAAACCAACACACAAGAGAAAAAGAAGGTCACATTTATCTAACAAACCTTCATCATGCCATTTCGAAGAAGAATCAAGCTGAAATCACGGCATCAAGGAATACCTCTTCACTGCCGATTATGCTGGTAATGTTGTGCGAACACCTGATCACGGCGATCGCGAATCTTGAGCTGATTACGGTAGGTTTTGTGCTTTTCAAACGTCGTATTTCCGTAAATTTATGGGTGTAAAAATGATTTCCAATCAATTACAGCTCCTTCACTTAGTTATCATCCTTCATGAGTATGTAAGATTATTATACCTCAGCTATACGCAATTCCCCCACAATGATCGATTTGTTGTGTCAATAATAACAGCATATTGTTGCTGTACGAAGGAACAGCACTGCTGATCACGGCGATCGTGAATCTTGAGCTGACGATAGGTTTTGTGCTTTTTAAAACTGTTTTTCCGTAAATTTATGGGTGTAAAAAATGATTCCAATGAACACAAACAATTTCACGACGTGAATATATAGTTTTGGCGGACGATTTATTCTAGATTGACAACAAATTACACACCAATTTCCTGAAAAGTGCACACAGTTTGCCTATTAGATACGTAAATCCCACTGGGTTGCATACACATTTGGTGACGTCGCAGATTTGGCACTTTTCGTAGCCGCATCGAACTTTTTCCAGTGCTCAAATTTGGTAAAAATAAAAATTCTTATATTCAAAGCAGAGACAACTTTATTGCATGATTTATGTCAGAAATTAATCAAAATAACATTAAATGATGGAAAACAGTCAATTTATATGATATTATTTCCTACAAATTTCAACTTTAGATATCGGTAGGCGCTATTTCTTTCTCAAAGTAGCAAATATATGTAATTCTTTTAATTTGTGCAAATTTGATGAATAAATATATTCAACCAGGTCCATCTTGCCTTCCATCTTAAATACATGGATACCTGGTAAAATTCGGAGTTGTCAATTTAAGAACAGGATGGCAATTTCGGCAGCATATACTTGATGAGAACACTGAACTCTGTAGGAGGTATCTGGATATCTCATTGGCCAATCATCACGCTGCACAAAACCTGTATTAGTGAAGCCGCCGCTCCGCCATCTTACCATGCACACTCTAATGGGGATTTGCACGCATTTTCGAACAGAGACCGTCGCGAAGATCACGCGATGCCGTGAGTTCCGTACGCAAAAAAAAGAAAAAGAAAGAAAAAGAAAGAAGGAATGTATGGGCGATAATCATGTGCGTGGTAAGATGGCGGCTCGGTGGCTTCAAAGCGATTGGCCGATGACATATCCAGATACCTCCTGTAGAGATCAGTGGTATAATAAAGCAACTCACCTGCTCCGGCAAGCCTGATGGCCACTTCGTCGGGTTTCACTCCCGATGTGTCGCCGTTCACCGTCATCTTCATCATACACGCCACCGGAAGCCCGCTGGACACCATCACTTCGACTGCCCACTCGGCCTCCTCCACGTAGCCAAAGAACTTTTGGTGTGTGTGGGGGGGGGGGGGGGAGGGGAGGGGTGTAGAATTATCAAGAGAAGTAACAAACATTATTAAAAGTATCCTGTCTAAAGTTTGTTATTGTTCCAAGTCTGTGCAGGCTTCGATTCACAACAGCAAAGTTTATTGATGTTGTTAGGTTAGTTATCGTTTATGTCAGGACTCTGGGCACTGTTACGTAAAAAAGATGCAATCAAACATAAGTCAGAAGATCCAACATCAGTCAGGGTATCAGCCAATCAGAATTGAGTATTCAAAGACATATGTTTGGTTTTCTGACTTATGTTTGATCTCTACTTTTATGCAACAAGGTCCAGATGACAATAAATGGCATTATTCAAATGCTGTTTCATCATCATCATTATCATCATGATCATCATCCTGTTTTCCATAGGACATTGAAATTAATTACATCATCAAGATGGTATGGGTTTGATTAAAAAAAATCAGTGATAATAATATCAGTGGCCAATTAATTTGTCTTCCAGTTTATTATGGTAATTTCAAATTTGAGAGTGAGGGCGTACAGTTTCATGATCATCAGGTATTGATTACGTAATAAGTTATTGTTTAATTTTGCACGAATTAAGTTTTTGATTTTGTTGATGTCGAAAAGTCCAACGTATTTGTCATGCCAACTTTCTCAAAATTGAAGGGCGATCATTTTGCAGAGATATTCATTTAATTTCTTTTCTTTTTGAGACAACTATGTGTATTCTCTTGAAATGTTTGCAAATTATAACAAAATAGGCCTATTTTCACTAACTATACTCCTCGCTTCTATTCCCTATAGTCCCAATTCAGGGGGATCCGAATGCATGTCCTCAGAGGTTTTGAATGAGATCGTAGTCAGGGATCATTCATTTCTCCTCAATTTGGAACCTTACCTCTCCGAGTAGGAAATCCACGCCCTTCTCCTGAAAGATGTCGAGTTGTTTTTTGAATGCTTCTTGCACTCGTTCTTTTCCCGCGCCATCCTTGTAAATGGTGACCGGAGACAGGCTACCGGCCACCAGGGCGTCCCCTTCGTCCGCCACCTCGCGGGCGAGCTCGCAGGCCCGTCGGTTGAGTTCGTCGTACTGATGGGAACAAGACGGAGGAGCCATTATCAGACAATTCGGTCATTTTTTTTCTCAAACGTGACTTTGACAGGATTTCCTACTTTGATCATGTTAATGAATGCTCAAACGATAGTTTTGAATTACCGTTGGTATTTCCAACATTAATATCGCATAATATTATGGGGCCTGCTTGGAGGCTGATATTGTACTCATGGTCATACGTTGTGTCTATTATGTGTGATTTTGTGTCTATATCGGATCTGTCTGTCTGTCTGTATCAAAACATGAGGACACAATGTGCTCATAGATTTCACACTTCTTCGGATGATTGGCGTGACTGAGGACTTTATTATTCCAATCAATGCCAGGGTAACCAGCCCACTACACAATATCCCGAATACGCATTAGAACATAAAACGATCAAGTTGTGTTAGTCAGGAATGCTCACTTCTTTTATGAAACATTGATAATGACTTTCTTAGAAATCGCGAGAATCCTATTCAAGCAAGCATGTGATATAACCGAGTAATTATGTTATCATATTCAGGATCAAGTTGCCATGAAAATAATAAGCGAGTTTAGATTTGCGACCCGTCACAGATCTAGAGCACGCTATAATGCCGAGAGCAAAATTACAATTCATCCGATATCCTAATATGATCTCATTCCATATGGACTTTATTAATAGTTTCATCATTTTCCTTTATTTTTCAAACCTTTTCTTTTTCTTTTTCTTTTTCGCTAAATGGAGGCCGCCTGTCTATTTCTACTCACGCTAACTGCCGCATCCCCGGTATCACCAACACCCTTGTACTTGAGGTTTTCCTCCGAAGCGAAGAAAGTGAATGTCTGTAACACGTCTGCGCCTGCGCGAAGGAACTCGCGATGCAGCTGCCTCACTTTAGTAAGAAGAAAAACAAACAACAACAGTAAGAGCAAAATAACAATTAAGACAAAAATGAAAACCTCCAAAACTTTAGATATAGTTGCTTGAAACCGCTTTGTGAAAACTGAATTGAACTTATGAACGGTATAGTATATTTGTTACGTATTTCTTTGCCTCCTATATGATTATGTTCTGTCATACTTGCATGTTGATTTTTATTTCTGCATAAGTTTTCTTTTATTTGTTTTTAGTATCATGAGAAACAAATATTGACAACTGAGACATGTAATTGAAATGATCAGTGGACTTCGTCTTTACGAAGATGTACGTTGAGTTTATCATGTCATTATTTTGTGTGAGTGTGTATATTGAGAGTTGACTGTATGTGTTGGGGTATAAACACGGAATGGGAGAGAGAATCCGTAAAGAAGTAAATAAGTTATAACCTGCATCTGGGTACTGGACGACTGCCTCTGGTGTCCAACTTCCGGCCGTTACGTAACCTCTCTTCTCAAGAGTCCACAGCATGCTTCCGTCGCCGACTATTGGGCCGTCGGCCAGTCGCTCTAAGAGGCCCTTCGGTTTTGAAGTCATGGTCAATTGAAGAGCTATAACAGTATATATACAGAGTCAGGCAAAGTCTGCTGATGTAATGAATGACGTCATGAAGACATAGGCCTATATCGTTTTGAAGGCAATTATAATAAATAAAGGGAAAAATGTTGAGCGTCTCACTTTTCAATGTAACACATCGAAGGGAATATCGATCTGCCGAAAACTTTTTAATAATTACTATACATGATTCCTCTTCAATGGAAATATAGATAACAATTTTTCTCTAATGATATTTAATTTTTCTAGCAGCCAATATTTGCTCAAGTTCAAGATCATGTTTATTTTTTCTCTCCGTCTCGACAAAGTCAAAAGCAAAAGAACGCACAATGTAAGTAAAAGTAAAGAGAGGTCAAATAAAAATAATCTAAAAAGCAGATTGCATTATACTTTTGTTGAGCATTCAACCATAGGAAAAGGCGTGAATTCAATTTTGCGATAATTTTAGAGGAAACGAGTATACAGCTGCACAATGTCTCCTCTTTGTTTTCGTGTATAATATTCATTTTCTTTTTTTTTAGCCCAAGACCCATCCCTATAACCCCTTGAGAAAGAGCTAAGATCTGAAAAGTGTTACAGCAGATAAAAGCTCAGATAAAATCTATTATTGAAGGCGAGCGACAAGATCGCAATGTTGTCTGCGAAAGATAAAAGTGAGGTCATGTATAATTTGCGAATGCGTATAACACTGCTAGTATAGAGCTTACGTGCGTGTTATGATTAGTGGCTGGGAATGGGTCTTCAATATACGGGTTTTAAAATCATTAATGCTCAACACAGTCAGCATACCCTCCTGGTGATATCTTCGTTAGCTTATTATTCAACCTTCCAATCATCTCTTCCCAATCAACATGGTAAAAGCCTGAATAGACAATTTTATTGAATCATTTTCATGGATATTATCATAGGCCTATAAACATTTGGGCATGACGGGTATTGTGGTAGCTTCCAATGAAGTTGTTAATTTGTTATCGAGATTATCATTGTATCATTGCTTATGGAGTAACAGTAGCCATGCAGGGGCCGCGGGACGTAAGGTTGTTTTCGGGTTGAGGGCTGTGGAATCGAGGGTTACTAGTACTGTAATTCAATTCATGGGTGTTGAGTTGCTATTTGTGTGGTTTTGGTCTTGATGTTTTGTTGTTGGTTTTTGTGTTTTTTGTTTTGTTTTGTTTTGTTTTTGTTTTTGTTTTTTTTGGGGGGTGGGGGTTTGGGTTTTTTTTTACCATAGGAAAAAGGGGGGCTGCAGCCCCAAGCCTCCCCCCCCCCCCCGTTCCGCGAATCCTGGCACGAAGTATATTAGTAGTAGTAGTATCAGTAGTAGTAGTAGTAGTAGTAGTAGTAGTAGTATAGTATTGTAATATTTATAGTAATAGTGGTATATATTATTATCAACAGTGGTATAAGCCTATACCTACTGGTATTAGCAGTAGCAGTATATGGCAGCTATAGTAGTGGTAGTAGTAAAAGTATATTCAGTAAAATGTTATTATCATTAGAGTGCCGATTAGTTGGAAGCTACTATTGTAAATCGGCAAACTGGAACGTTTAGTGTGCATATAGGAACCCCCGTGAGTACACACACATCAAAATGGTAACCTTTCGTAAATCTGCCTTTCTATGCACCTTTTCTTTGCAGTCGTCGGTATAATGGGACGTTTTTGACAATGTATACAATACATCTATCTCTATACTCGTTGCTTGTTGCGTAATTGGGGTTTCAAGACAAGCACCTCTTCAAGGGATACACAGTAATTTTGCCGTCCTTTAAAAAAAAATACGTGGACTTTGAGTTCGGATACCATGCATGACGATTCCCCATACTTATTTGTGAGAAGCCATATAAAGGGGCTCTGATCATGGAGTCACTGCGAGTATAGGCCTTACTTCTATCTGTAGGCCTATAGCTTCATATTTGCCTCTCCAAATGCGTGTAAAATCCTCTCTTCGTTCGTCAATCTATCTATCATGACCCATCTATATGAATCATCTATCATTGCTATCCGACTGATGTGTCATTTAATGGCTACGGCGTCGTCTACACAAGGCGGCGGCGAGGTGGCTCAGTCGGGAGGTGTCGTGGTCGAGTGGATGGAGCATGAGCACCGCGATCGTCTTTGAATCATAATGGATGAGCGCGGGTTCGAGCCCCGCAAGCGAAGCCCAATACTTTGCCCCCCTCAACAAGGCACCTTGTCCATTAATATTAATATAAATATTGATATAGGTACCCGGTATACAGGATGATAATGTTCACGTTGGTTGATAAGCACGTTAAACGAGCGCCTGTAAAACGGCGACTATTATAGATTGAATACTCATCGTACCTGAATGCTCCAAAAGGTTGTGAGAGAGCAAGAGGCCTATACTAGTATCTGAACTATAAGTCAGTGGACCGGGTAAAATACAGTGCAGTGTGTATCAAGCACATTGAAATTCTGAAATGCGCTATGGAAAACAGCAATTATCATTACAATTATTTTCAGTCGAATGACTGCATACCGGGGGACTGCATGAAGTTCGGGTGTTGGTTCGAATCCCTGTGGCGAGTCTTACTGAGCAATTGAATGGTGTACGCGTTATCATTATGCCATCCCTCCAACCACCTTGAAAGATAAAAACAAACACATCTCTCTCCCCTCTCTTTGTCATATTACATTAATTATTATATTTTATGCATATAGGGCCTACATACATGCACTTTTTATATTCTGATACTATGTATGATGGTTGTCCACCAAAAAAAAACACACACATTTTAATCAAATGTTTAGTGTGCATGTTCATAAGCGTTTGAAAATCCTCAAATCCCCCCCCCCCCCTCAAAAAGAAAAAAAAAAATCTGTTCTGGTAATGACAATGGCAAAAAAAACCTACTCTGGAAGCTAATGGAATTGTTTTTTTTTTTTAATCTGTAGTCGACTGCTATAGCATGCGTATCAGGTTCTTATCACAATAAAGACAAGCTTAGTACCCCTTCTATATTATAATCATCACTAACAATGACATTATGATTCATTAACTATATAGTGTATATGAACTGGTTCCCGATTGTGTACGAAGAGAGACTGCTAGGTCAGGCAAGTCAAATTTGGTTCTCGTGTCTCTCTCGCTGCACACAGAGAGTTTTTTGATTAGGGCATCAAAAGTATCTAGTTCCAAAGAATTAATATTAAAAACAGAAATGGTCATTAAAGCAAGTAAATTATAGAGGGGTGAAGATTGAGGTATTATAGCTTTTGTCGCTTTGTCTCCCTCTATACAAATGAAATTCGTAAGGTCGCAACTACTAATCTGCATTTTGAACAAATGGTCATTTCGCGATCAGTGCCTGAACAGAATAGATAGAAAGTTTTTGTTGTTGTTGTTGTGATCCACTATATGCAGCTATAGGGTGTGATGTGGAGTCCCGGTGTGGAGTTTCAACAGCTTCGCTGCGAAAAGCTATTTTCTAGTCGGTTAGGCATACAACTATAAGAGGTTTGTTGCGCGTTTAGGATGAAATGATCATGATGACATTTATTACCTTCGTTGATATCCCTCGGTTTGTCGTTGATCCGAAGATTTGTTCCAAGTTCGAAAGCCTCATGTAATTTGCTAGTGTATATCCACCGACTCAATCCAGGCCAGCAGGTCCAATATTGCAATGGGATAAGGCAGTGAGGAGGTGAGACCGTCACCTCCCCAGTTATGATAAGGGGACAAGACAAACGTACGCGTCTTTTCGCCGTTTTCTGTTGCGAGCGTGCACATCCCGCACTGCGGATACGGAAGTTCAATGTTCTGAACGATCGAGGGTCGCAAGAGAACATCGAATCACATTCTGCTAGGCATATTACAGTATGTTAGCACAGGTGGTAAAGTGTATGTAGCTTTCTCACGTCGCGTGCCTTGTGCCAGGTTCATTGTCAGTGCTTTTAGGAGTTTATGTCATTCTAAAGGCTCACATCTCCACATTCACGCATTATTCATGAGTTTCATCATTTTCCACGGCATCATGCACGTTCTATATACTGTACTCGGTAATTTTCAGGCACAATCAATTTTTATGCATTTTTTTTTCACAAGAATTGCCCTTAACAACCACCGCGGACCAGCAGCACAAAGCTTGCCGGAGCCTATACCCTATACCTATAGCAACAACTAAGTGAATTCCTGCCTATAATGGAACATAATGGGAGAAAGTTGCAGGTGAATGATAATGTTTCCTTACTGTACACTATACCGGGTGTCCCAAAAAAGCGGAACGGTGGATTTTCAGTACCTTGCGTTCTAAAAGTGATATATTTTCTGACATCATCAAAAAGAGGCTGTGGGAAAAGAAACATCCATAAAAATGATTACAGCAACGGTCTATATATTAATTAAGTCATTTCGGAGTTAGACCATGTTGGTCCTACATATTTGTACAAGTAACCTTTCTTTTCCTCAGTACTGTTGGTTAGGCCAGGGTAGGTATTTCCATCGTTTTCAAGGTGACATAATTTTATAATCCATAAGCTTGCCCGACGCAACAAATCATGAAATTCATAAATCACCGTTTCCGGCAAAGAAGAAACTATGTAACTTACAATACGTAGACCGGTTTGATGGTCCGTCAATAAATAGGTGGCCTGGGAAGTATTCATTTCATTATTTTGCATCGAATGTTATTGTATTCGCTCATTTTTTCATTTCATTTATTTCATTTACAATACTGAAATGCAATTACAAATATTGCATTTGAGTAATATAAAATCAATACAACATATATTATAGAAATCAAAGATTAAAGGGACTGTACAGTACTGGTTGAGGTAAGGGATTCATGTTTTGAATTTTTCTAAGTGAGATAATGAGAAACCTCTTATTAAATTTGAAAAAGCATGTAATTTTAAGAAGGATTCAAAGTTTATTTGATGAAAATTGGTTTTGAAATGGCTGAGATATCCAAAAAAGTGATAATAATAAAAGGCGACAGGCCACAACTTTATTAGGATCTCTTTGTTTCACCTTGTTTTTGGATATCTCAGCCATTTCAAAACCGATTTTCATCAAATAAACTTTTGATACCCTTTAGAATTGCATGCTCTTTGACATCTCATAGAGTGGTTTCTGAATATCTCGCAAAACGTTAAAAGCTAAATCTTCACCTCGACCAGAACTGTCCACACACCCTTTAATGAAATCGTTACGATATAGATGTCGTGATTTGTTATGATAAATATACCGAATCAAAATTGCCGGGCTGGAAAAGAAGAAGACTGCCAGAAAGTTGAGATTGTAGTTTGCGGTCTCCTCATAAATTATAACAAATAGATTCAATATTCAAGATTCAAAATTTTCATTTTCATAAAATGTACATATAAATCATATACAATGTAGAAGCAGAACATTATTTGTAATAATTGCAAAAACGTAAATGGACAAAATACATGTGAAAATGAGTAACAATGAAGAAAGCACAATTGTATTTTTTTTTCTTCAAATATATACATAATATGCATAATTATAGTACAATGGAATTGTGTAAGCCTGCGTGTCATTTTGATTTTGTAATTTTACATTTGTATATTTATGTAATACTGTGTAGGTATATTCTCACTTTTGTAAAATCATTTGTAATTCAGCCTCAGGCTGCGATCAATGATTTGTTGAATAAAGATACCATTAATAATAATAATGGAATGGAATGTCCCACTAAAAAGCAGAGTTTGTACGATGTGATATTTACATTAATATATAATGTAGCATGTACATGTAATGTATACATGAATACATGTATAAATAATTATGTATGATGTATAATAAATGCTTGTATAATACCTATAATTGCTGCACTAACAAGACGGTATAGGCAAATCGCCTTTAAAAAGAAATGAAAGACTACAAGAAATACACAAACACAACAAATAAACACAAGGTACCAGTGTCCTCTCTTGTTAAAAGAAAAGGAGAAAAAAATGCGTGGGAGGAATAACAGGAAGAGACTGAAGAGGGGAGGGAAAACTTGGGGCGAAGGAAGAGGGGTTAATCGAGGGTCACAACCAACGCACGAGAGGCGCGAGATGTATGGGCTCACCAAGGCGTAGAGAGGATTAGGCCTATATCGAAAGACAATAAAAGATTATGACAAGGGGAAAAAAAACCCTGAAATTTGGGCTTTCAATTCAATATTTTCCCCAAAACTAAAATTCCAGAATTCAAATATGACTTACAAGAGGATCACTCCTCTCTATAATAGCACCACTTTGTTTGGCTTTGTTTTAGGATGTCCCAGCCATTTCAAAGCCGATTTTCATCAAAAATTTGATAAACTTTGAGTTTCTCTTAGATTATGCATCGAATTTTATTATATTCGCACATTTTTCATTTCACTTTTTTTTTATTTACACTGAACATTTACACTGAAATGCAAATTATCATGATTATTGTATGCTCTTTGATATTTCATCATACGGGATTTCTATTTTGTAGAAAGTGGAAACTTGAACCTGTTTTCATAAAAAGATTGATAAACTTTTAATTTCTCCTAGAATTGTACGCTCTTTTTATTAAATTTATTTCATAAAGATATAAGGGGCTTCTAACTATTTCGCAGAAAGTGAAAAGTTGAATCCCCATCGCAAAAAAAAAACAATACATTATTATCATCGCTTTAAAATTAGGGCTCACTAAACAATAAAATCTGACCAATTTTGAAGCAACTGACAGGCCGCAGGTTTTTGAAGAATCTATATTACTCGTTTGCAGTGCACTAGCTGGTGTTTTTAATGATTGCTTCGTTTTTATGTTAAATCTGGTAATAAGCTGTGTAAACATTTTCATATTTTTGTAATATACATTACCTTACTCTGCATACTCATGAGCTCAATCGTGTAATAGCAAAAATATACCTTTTTAAGCCTTTGAAAGACCCAGGTTAGGTACTCTTTCGAAATCTATACGAAAAACGAAATTGTGAAATTTTCTTCATAAGCTTATCTCTCTTTCTATAACCCGTGACATCATGACTAGTAATGTACAGCTCCCATTTCTAGGGGGCGCACTTTGAAATGACGAACCATCACCACTTCAAGTTAGTGTTGTGAATAATAACGGACTGTTCGATTGGCCTCTGTAGCATGTCAAGCCAGGCGTGTGTCAAACCTTCACTGTGTGTTACACTTCTCTTCTTGCATTCTCCGACTCCACACTAATGTTCATGGAAACTGTTCCTTTAAAGGGATTATATAGTTTTTGTTAGGACCTTAAAGGTCTTTAATATTTTTTGGTGATATAATGAGAAGCTTCTCATGAAATGTAAAAGAGCATGGCATTATTGTAATTCCAAGATTATTTGATGAAACGTTTATTTCATGAAAATTAGTTTTGAAATGGCAGAGATATCTAAAACAGAGCGATTCTAATAAAAGGTGGACCTGTGGAACCCACCTTTCATTAGAATCGCTTTGTCTCAGTCATTACAAAACCGATTTCCCTCGATTAAACTTTGAATTCCTCTTAGAATGGCAATGCTCTGTACTATTTTATGAGTGATTTCTTGATATCTAGCAAAAAGTTAAAAGTCCAATCCTCATCTCCACCAATACTATACCATTTCTTTAAACCTTTCACTATAATGAGAAGGTAAGACCCTCTTCACCCGCTTCATAAATAGATAGATAAATAGATAGATAGATAGATAGATAGATAGATAGATAGATAGATAGATAGATAGATAGATATTCTACTCCTGATAAACTCGAATTCAGTATCCCGCGCCATTTTTGTCTGTGTCATTTTTCATTTCATTTCAATTTATTTTCAATTTATTTTCATATTTCTCACATATATCACAATATAAAGTAAATTGACACGAAATCTATACAGAACATAATTCAAAATAGAACTTCACCGGAATGTTCAAAAGTTTGTCTTGGTATACACAAGGTCTGTATACATGCGAGTTAAACTGAGATCATAATGCGAAAAATATGATGGGGCCTGCGTAAAAGCAAGCTTGTATAGAGCCGCAGGTCCCGTGGTAAAATCAGATTAGGGGAAGCATAAGTACAGATATTTTAGACCATACTATAATTGGGGGATCCGATTAAAACGAACAAGATCAAATCAAATGTTGCTATATAAAATACAGAATAAAACACTGAAAGGTCACATGTTGCAACTATAACCTACTACAAGTAAGGACATTGAGAGAACAACGACTGAGATTGTAAGGATTTAAGTGGGTGTGGAGGTATAGATGATGACGTAACAGTTTGGCATAAATACATAAATGGAAGGTGGGCTAAAAGAATTTTGTCGTGAATATAAAATATACACACAAGGACAATGGAGCTCAGGACACTGGTGTCAAATTCCAGCGGGGTCCTAAACCATGCAGGCCGTGTGACCATGGGTAACAGACAGCTGCCACGCGCAAGAATTCCAACAATCGAGTGTAACAATAAAAACTTAGAGAGCGCAACAGGCAGTTACTGATCGAAGAATAATAATGTACATGGTTAGGATCCCGTCGGACTACTATTGTATATAACTACATTGTATATAACGTGATAAAAGCGTTTATGTGCTCCATAGAAAGACAAAACAAAGATGGAGCACCTGGCAGAAGAGAACACAAAAAAGAGAAAATATTATACAAACGGCAGTGTGATGAGTAAAAAGCCTTACAAAACAAAATCATGATAAAACGAAAAAATAACAACGACAATATCACAATGTAATGGTATACGCGTCTGTAGCTTATTCAGTACAGTTCAGTTCAGTTTAATTTATCAGAGAGAGATAAACTTATGAAGAAAATTTCACAATTAAATTTTTCTTAGATTTCTGAAGAATGCCTGATTTTGGTCTTTCAAAGGCATAAAAAATTATACTTTTACTTTTGCATGATTGAACTCATTAGTAGTAGAGTAAGGTGATGCGTATTACGAAAATATTAAAATTTTTGAACAGCTTGTTACCAGATTTAACTTTAAAAAAAAAGCATTGTTCATTTTATAATGATCATAGCATGACTTAGCAATTCGATAAATGAAAAAATGATTATCTTTATCATTCCTATCATTAGAATTCCTTCGGTTGCAGCTAACTATTCTATCTTATTAAATTAGCAAGGTACTCTATAGTTCGAGTCTAAGTATGCATAATATTATTTTCATAAAAGTCATAAAGATGAAGCATTTAAATATTCAGTAAAGGAAAGACAGTTATAGCACAGTTTAGCTTCTTCCTCAAAACTTGTACAGTGAATTTTGGACTTGAAGGATTCAATAACTAGCGCCCTCTGTTGTGACTGTCACTTAACATTGTCTTAACGTACTTTCATAATACAATAGGAAGAAGTCGTGGATGTAGCACACCAAATAATATGTCTTTAAAAAATCAACAGCAACAAAGACTAGATGCTGACTAGGTAGTATACTAACCTTTTGTATTACCCACATGGCATGAAAGCAAATCGTATATAGCTCGATGTTTGGGCTTCTCTTTGATAAACATCATTGAGGGTTCACATTGCTATAGATTTACCTGTTTTGAATTATTGTGTAGTAAATTATTTCATATAGGTGCGTGACCTTACGGCACTAAGGGAGAGTTGGACTATGATTCAATTAAAAGGCTTAATGAAAAGACCGTCTCGACCATCTATAATAATTTCTTGCGTATAAGAAGGCTGTCCCAGAGTTGTGTTCTGCGATATGCTATCAAACAGTGGTCATGAAAAGGGATTAGTGAGGAAATATCCCTTAATGAATGACAGAAAATTACAGTTTAGTTCCTGTGCATGCATTTCTTAAATACATACCTATAATACAGTTTAGTTCCTGCGCATGCATTTCTTAAATACATACCTATAATACTTATGTGCATTCAATCATGACAGTGTGTGTATTCATGACGTCCTTCCATAATACCTATAGCGTCCACTTAATTGGGAGGATTGCCCAGGATTTTTTTTTTTTTTTTTTTTTGGGGGGGGGGGATGGGGGTCGTTATCATAATCTTTTATGAACCTTTCTATAATGACACTACTGCAAAATGTTAAACTGTCAACATCTATCGTAACAAAAACAAAAACAAAACAAGAAGGATTGCTGCCGACTTAACCAGAGACCGCTATACGCCATTGAGGATCGTATATGCCACATACTGAGTTGTATACTTTCTCTGTGACACTGGACTAATCATTTTAGTGTCTTTCAGAATGGCTGGAATTGGGTTGGAATTAGTCTTCCAAGATGGCTGGAATTGGGTTGGAATTACGTAAAGCAATTGGCAAGGATTTTGGAATCATTGCTGATGCCTAGTCAATGCCTTTTTGTTTTCATTTATGTCATTGTGGAAAGGCCCTGGGAAAAAATGTCATTCGAAAAAAAGGTGGACCTTATGAAAAATTTAGGGGTCGTACAACCCTCCCACCCCCTCCATGCCCCCATGTAAATTGTGTCATTTCGGCATTGTTTCCACGTCAGTACGGGGAAAGAGTGTGCGAATCCTCATTTCTTGGGATAATTATTATAAGAAAACGAATCTGTAAGTGTAGTCATATTAATATAGTTCTGAGAGTGTCCTAGTATAAAGATGGGCAGGGCGCGCGCGAAATGGCGCTGAAAATCCTGATCAGCAGGACAACACAGACACATTAGGATGACACCAGGAGTGGTTGATTCATGATTATGGACTATACCAATCAGGATGAACTTCCCACAACCAGATAGATATGAGAATAATGTGAAGAAATCTAGATATAAATACATACGCAAGCTTGTAAATTCCTTCATAAATTTGCTTTTTCTCATATTATGACCGCTCTCTCTCTCTCTCTCTCTCTCTCTCTCTCTCTCTCTCTGTAAATAGAGAGAGAGAGATGGTGGATATAGCAGTCAAATTCCGTTCATCTTCCTCCTCCCCCTCTGGATATTCTTCCTCCTCTTCCTTCTCCTCCTCCGGCCTCCTCCTTCTCCGTCCTGCATTTTGGTTAGATCAGGGAGGTATTAGATTTTGGTGTCTTTAAAGTCCTAGCTGGTACAAAGCAGTGAGGTGGTCTCACCTACCTGTACAAAGTTGATTTAGTTATGTACTTGAACTTGGACACGGAAACAATGATTTTTTACTGCATTAACAATTCATGTTGCTGAGATCAGACAATGGTTCTAAGCCTTGTGTTATCCCCGTATTATAGATCATCTCTTTCGAGGGATATAGATACACATTATTCGCTGTCAAGTGTACCAAGCGCCCAGTTTTGCTTGAAGAGAGAGAGAGAGAGAGAGAGAGAGAGAGAGAGAGAGAGAGAGAGAGAGAGAGGGGAGGAAACGAAACTCTAAACATGCGGATGCCATATTCATAATACTGTCATGTCTGGCTGTTGACCGATCTTCTCAATAATGGTCACTCAATAATATTATGATTATTAGCATTATGTTATGGTTGCAACACTATTTTGATACATCATTATTCGATAAAAGCAATCATGTGAAGCTGTAGACTTTGCCTTATGTCAAATCCAATTTCGATTAAACTTCTATTTCGCCTGAGTATATAATTCTCTTTAAATGATGTAGATTCAAATTGAACATCATGCATGTGCATGGAATCGATCTATAAAGAGATGGAAATCCCATCCTGGTTGTAAAGCAACGTCGTGGTCGTGCCTTCCCCTCCTGGCCCCTCCCTTGATTTGGATCTTTCGCATTCTCAATGTCCAACACGATGTCAAGTAAATCATTGATTCAAGTCAATTCAATTCAAATGATTTTATTTCCACATAAAGTAATACAAAGCAATATACATAACGCTTACATGAGTATACATAATATTTTAAGGAACTTTGAATCACGTTAAGTTTCAACAAAACCTAGCTACATTATCACCTTTGTTTTTAGATAAATAAACAATTTTAGTAAGCAATACAATTGTAACTCTATACATGGAAAAGAGGAATTCACAAGAGAAGCATTGCTTGTAAATTTAGTGAATATTTATTACTCTATTAGAAGATGAGGGCATCTCAAGGTTGCCTCGTGCGAAAATATTTGTTCATTTTCTCCTCATATATCTATATTTGTTCGCATGAATCGATTTGAATTTGATTTTAATGTGATGAATTATCTGAGATATTTCGCTGTAATTTGCTGCGATCTCATACCATTTCATTGGAACATTACATCTTGAATTGGATATTGTAATCCGAACTTAATGTGCGATTCCGTGTCATGTTAAAGTCGATTTTTATATAGAGTCAAATAAAACGACAATAACACCGAAAAATAAAATAATAGAAATTGCAGCACGTTCTCAAGTTTTATCTTGTTCATTGCATATTACACACTGAAAACGGCTATAGAGGCGATGATCTTGTTTTTTAGTAATCATGCATAGGTACACTGCAAAAAGCCCGGTGTTAAATAGTGAACACCGAGCTGGTGTTAAATTTTCGGTGCTCATTTCTGGTGTTAAATTAACACCTCCGGGTGTCATTTCCAAATTCTAAACTGTTTTTGAAGAGTTTCTTAGTAACTGCACTTCTTGTTGATTTTTAATTTGAACAAGACGATCAAGAATTTTACATTAAAATACTAGATTTTTGAAAAAATGTGAAAATAAATTTACACCACAGTAACACCAGCTGGTGTGGTCTCTTATTGAAGCTGGACGGGTGTTAAACCATTGATATTAACACCAACAAATATCAAATCAACACCATGTGGTGTTATTTTTGAATTAACACCAGTACAGTGTCAAAATAACACCAGGTACAGTGTCAAATTAACACCACGAAGTGTCAGGTGAACACTTTTCAACACTATCACAGTGCATTTTCTACACCTGTGGGTGTGGTCCTTTATTAAAGTTTGATCGGTGTTAGATTTAACACCCGTGGTGTTAAATCTAACACCGATGTTTTTACAGTGTATGGCCTTTTTTTCAGAGGGAGGGGAGGGGTTGCAGTTGCTGAATCATCCATCAAATCATGCCTTTAACCCGTTCCATACTGAATTCTAAAATGCCTGTAGACTTAATACGCAGGCCACGAGGTTCCCGATATAATTATATGCAACGGGTTAAAGTTATAGAACATTTTCGTGAGAGTATACCGATGAAATGCTTATACACCTGAATTGGTAGGCCCTCTTATGCTGATGATGAGGTAATGTTATTTTCTATTAAAAAAAAAAAAAAAAAAAAAAAAAATCATTAAAAATCAGTCAAGTGGACATTGTTTGAGGACAGGAGCTTCTGCATGCAGGCTATGAAGAAGTTGAATGAATCAGGGTTTTTGTATTTTTAATGAATTTTTATTGATATATGAGATAATTTGCTATCTTTATCGATTTTGAGAGTGACTGGATGACTAGTCTCGTGTGGAGGCTCTTAATTTTTTTTATAGAGCTGGAAAACATCCCAAAATATTTTGTTTACTTGAAAGCAGAGAAAATTTCCCTTCATCTGCTTCAATTAAAAGAAATTCTACCATTCGATTGATTTTTTATGATTTATGGAATATGCTGCATTTTAACAGGTTTCTATATATGGGAGCCCGGAAAAGGAGCGTGAGGCCCACTGGGTTGTTAATGGACACATAGACACCTCCTTTTCAACAGCTTAAGAATTGCGAGTGGGTTTGTAGAGTGCATACTGTAGTAACTTGCTGCATTACGGCGTATCGCATCTGATTGTTTGGATGCGTCCATAGCAACTGCCATTGTCATACATACCCTTGACTTCAAACCCCTCCCCCTACTCCACACCAGGTCCGTTGTCCTTGGCTTAAATGCTTAATAAATTAGCTTGATTTAACATGCTGGTAATAGCAACTTCCTGTCGCATCTTAAGAATGTCAGTAATAGGCCAAGGGACGAACTGCAGTGGATGATCCATACAGGCAGGCAGAGTTGTGAAGGGACCTGATTATGATCAAGTAAGTCAAATTCTGAGGTAAATAAAAGAACAATGCCTTTACAACGTCGTTTCCGGTGATTCGAGTTCCCGCGATAATTCTGTTTTCCAAAGTATTGTCTGGGGAAACTGTTCAAACCCGATAATTTATATAACGTATTTCGTATATACAAAGAGTTTTCGGTTCTCTTATCGTCGACACAACATTAAAGGAGAGCGGGTTAATCGAAATAGCACAGGGATGAACTAGAGCTGGGGCACTTCCCTAATTATATCTCAAAATACATTCATCCAGCAGTCAGCAGCGATTACTATGATAGTATTGGTGCCTGGTGCACACATCGGTGATAAAGCGTATACCAAACACTAGGCAGACATGATAAATAAAATACTGATAAATGCCCACATTACAAAGCAGTGCTGCATGGTCCGACTCCGGTATAAGGAGTTGTTTCCTCCTCGTGTTAGATTAATGACAAACAAACAAAACCTTGAAAAAAAATGTCATTCGAATAACAGTGATAATGCGAAGCACCAGATGAATATACATTCATATGGCGATGAACGACCTATATAGTTTAATGAGCAATGTAATCAAATGAAAGCATAACGAGTTGCTATTTTGGGCGCCATAGGGCATAAAAAATCTTTTAAAACCGTATGGGGAAGAAACTGGATGGCATTGTTTCCATTTCCAGCATTTCCGTCAAGGGAACTATCACTTTCAATATCTTGTAAACTTATAGATTTCTTTTATTATACATTGTGATGTAATTTATGCATTCAATTCCCAGTGTAGAATATTTTTTTGTGTTACTGTTGGAAATGGAAAATTTGCATGAACAAAATGAATGAATGAATGAATGAATGAATGAATGAATGAATGAATGAATTAATTAATTAATGTTTTGGGCCGTCCATTAAAATTCTCCACGGTGTGCTCTCAGCTGTGTTCCAGTTCTTCCCGATGTGTGTCATTTTAGTTTAGTTTAGTTTAGTTTAGTTTAGTTTAGTTTAGTTTAGTTTAGTTTAGTTTTCTTTAGTTTAGTTTAGTTTTGTTTGCTTTAGTTTAGTTTAGTTTAGTTTTGTTTTGTTTACTTTTGTTGAGTTGAGTTGAGTTGAGTTGAGTTGAGTTTACTTTAGCTTAGTTTAGCTTAGTTTTGTTTTGTTTACTTTACTTTACTTTAGTTTAGTTTAGTTTAGTTTTTTTTCTTTTCTCTTTTTTTTTTTGGGGGGGGGGGGGGGGTCATTTTCTTCACTTTCATTGAACTGTAATGAACAGTTTGATCTTCTCAGCTGTCTGCATTGTTTTCCATGTGTTTGAGTGAAAATTTCCAAGAAAATCTTGCCTGTCCCAGTATATATATCTCTATCCATCCAAGTGTAACACAAGAACAGTAGACGCATCAATCGGATATATAATTTCTATTTGCCAATTATATAGGCCTATATAATGATATACTTCTTAGGTTTGTAATCATCATGGAAGGTACAACCTACAATCAGGTTTTTTTTTTTCATTATTTTGCGGAAAATTTATAGAGGAAGTATTGAGGACTGTACATAGTCGTATAGGTAATAATTCAACAGTACTAGTATACCATCTTCAAGGGAGATTTATGGTCTTTTTTTGGCATACCAAAATAATATCTTGCTCATTGAATGAGGAGAAAGCATATTGTCTTTGATGGACGATAGCCTCCTACCCCCCCCCCCAGCATAATTGTCTATGATGGACGATAGCCTCCTACCCCCCCCCCCCCCCAGCATAATTGTCTATGATGGACGATAGCCTCCTACCCCCCCCCCCCCCCCCCCCCCCCCGGCTATACACTGGTAGACTGGTTAGTGATAATGTTAGGGTGAAGATTAGGTTTAGGGTTAGGTTTAGTGTTATAGAGTTTGGGTTATGGTTACTAATATTATAGCATTATGTCATTCAGGATTAGGATTAGGGTTAGGGTCAGTGGAAAGTTATTGTATAAGGGATAATTGCCCTAGACCCGATAGGCTTGTTGACTAAAGCAAGTAGATGAACTTAAATCTCTAGTCTCAGTGATTACTTGATTAAAAACTGATAATATTAGGGGAGTTACTGAGTATTGTAGGTAAGCCCCAATGTGGACAGCCCCTTACAGTATATAGCCCCGCGCGCACTCCTGTGAGGCAACTGCAGCTGTTGTGCACCGTTTTGTGTGAGCAACAAAGAGAAAGCAACACAATATTGTATCGCTTCGCGAGCTTGACCGCTCGCATCGTATCGCACGCGAAACCAAAACATTATCAGTGTATGCTCCGAGTCTGAGCAAGCAGGATGCATGGATGAGATGCGGGTTTGATGTAGGACATGCATGCCCTGCAGAGATATCGGCGTGTTATCGGTTTTATGTGTTGTGTTATGTTGTCGACTCATTTTGCCAAGAATGGTTGCTAGCGTCGTAAATCGGGACAAAGGCAAAAGAGACTGTGAGTATCCTTTGTTACTCCGTTTGGTTTTGGGGAGACATGATTGTTACTGACACCGCCGCCGCCGCACTGTTAACGATAGATTATCTAACATTAACAAGACTAAATTTTACTACATCTGTACGTACATTAGTACGACTACGAGTTTAACGTTTGCATAGACATAACCCCTGCTGCGGTTAGCATAGACAGTGCAGTCGGATTCTATTCTATGTTTTTATGTTTTTACGTCCATCTCCAGCACTTGTCTTGCAATCCTGTGAAAGCTGCCCGTGTCTGTTATTACTAACGTTAGGCCCTAGGCCCTGAATCCTTTTTGCATGATGGTGAGTAACGTTGATTTAGATCATGAGATAGGGGCAAGCATGGTGTCACCTTGACCGAAAGATCGGTCTGTATCTGTCCGTCGGGGAATGTTCCGCGGAGACTGCGTCTGGCTTCACGGATCCCCTCCGTATACAGACCGAAGTCAATGATTGCGGCTCCTGTGTGGAGCAGTCGCGCATAGATCAAACGTTACGATAAACCAAATTTCAGACAGCTTTTTTACATTCAAACAAGTTTGACATGACATGACACATTATGCAGCAATATTTGGGATAAATTTTTCAATTGTCCAATCGAAATACTCACATAAACTCGGTTATAACGCAGACATTTTATCGATATCGCTAAATCGCCGTTCGCAAGCTGTAAGTCGCCATTTTGAATCTGTACGCCAATCACATGCGAGGTACGTGTTTTAGTAAAACAAACACGTAGAAACTACCTTGCATGTGATTGGCTAATAGATTCATAGTGTATGTTTCTGCAGTTTGAACGTGACGACGCGACAGGCTGTGTTTTACATTGAAAATTCTACTAAAATTTTGGATTATTCATTAATCTGGTGAGTTTAATGTATTCTTAAAAAGCTAATTTCACTATACAAGCTTAAATTTGCCGACCTAGGGCCGTGAATTAGACGCAATCGAGAAGGGTGAGGTACCTCACCCAATTTTCCATAGAGACAGTGGTTAAGAACATCCACACAGCAATGGGTACTGCAACCTTCCGTCTGTCTACGGAGGACAGCGTTAATGGCAAAATATAAAAAGAGTCCTCCGGACAGACGGATCTTTCTGTCTAGGTGTCACCGGACACCATGGTATTACCGGACACGCACATTTTTGCGTACTAATGACATTCTGTACGCGCGAGACTTCGTAGATTTAATTTAATAGCCTCACAGAACTTTGTGTGGACCGAAATCGCAAAAAACGCCACATAAAAATGTAAAAACACGAAAAAATTCACAATTTACCTCAAATTTATAGTTGAGTGACCCGCACCTCGTTTATAGTTAATATTTATGCATGTTTGAATCACATTTCGCGACTGAAATTCCATGAAATCCCACTCACATACAGGAAAAATGCTGAAGATTCTATTAGAACCAAAAGTTCACTGATCAATATCGGAAATTTGTAGCTATCGTCCTCAAACGCGAACGATGCGGAATAGTTGTGCGCCAAGGGGCACGCAACTCATCGCCCGCGCGTGCAGCTCCCATAGACAAAGCACGTATACTCTAACCAGTACGTTGTCGATTTCTCACAAGGTTTTATTGCGTGAACTGTTCGAAATGGTCAAGACAGACATTTTACTGTAAAATACGAAATTTGAGCTTCATTTGCAGATTTTTTGTGTGTGTCATCCGCTCGGTGAGAATGTGTACGGTGATTTGTGGGATGAATTGTGATTCTGGTGCAAGGATTAGGTGCGAAAGACCTCGATTATTCGATTACGAAAATAGCGTCCGGTAATACAATGCGATTTTGCACGGCGCAAAAAACCACTATTTTTAGAGGGGTATGTTTGAAGCATATTTTCTAAAAACTGGAACGAAGAAATGACGTAAGTTGGCTGAATTCGTAATTTCCATGAGTCTGTGAATAAGTGGTGTTGTTTTTAGCCGAAATTTCATTCTATGAGTACGGAATTCAAAGCCACAAAGAAAAGCGTCCGGTAATAGGATGTTCCACCCTACATTGTAGATGTGTGTATGATTTTTTTTTTTTTTTTTTTTAATTCATGAAATGTTTATAAAAGCAATCCTGGGTTGCCGGGGTGGTATTCTGAGGTCATAATTAAGTCTGTAATTAACTTCGTAATTAAGTCGACAAGTTAATAGGCTTTTATCATGGGCAAAATTGGTATTCTGAGGACGTAATTAAGTCCCCTATAACGTTAATTATCCTAGGTTCCTCCCATCTAATTCAATAGTTGTTATTCGATCCATCCAATCAGACGCATTGTTAGATTACGAAGCCAGAATGATGATCACGCGCGCAAATATGCCCTCAATGCGCGCTCCTCCACACACCCCCTGTAATTACAACGCAAGAGCTCCATGCGCACACTAGTTCTATGCGGTCTTTGATTACAACCCTTCATCTATATGCACGCGAAGAGCTCACATAAAATGACAAAATTCCCCAAAGATCACCTTTATTTCTTTTTTCTCTGAATTCTACGGATACCATGACAACAAGACTCAACCACTCCTTGGTTACCGAAGACAGTATAAGCATCGTTGTGGCCGAGAAAAAGCTCTGTAATGCGTGATATCGGAGTAGTTAATGACACTCTTTGGTATCATTAAGTTTTCCAGTAACTTTCATACTTAATTACACGCTCAGAATACCGATTTGTAATTAACTCTGTGATTAAGTCCTCTCAGAGGTGTACGCGCATTGATACGTGCAAGCGCGTAAGACTTTCCCGCCAAAGCGCTTGTTGTCATGGTTAATAAACCCCCTACTTAATTAAGCTAGATACCGATTTGCTTCAATTGTAATTAAGTGCTAATCAGACACTTAATATCTAAAGCCCTCAGAATACGGCCCCTGTTTTTCAACTGGTTGGGAATGTAATTTCATCTACTCCAGATCTAACACGTTAGATGGTCATGACAGACGAGGGAGCACTTCAAACAGCTCATGGCTGCCACATCAGTCAAGGGCTTTGGCAGCACATACTACAAAATACATGTTGTACGGTAAAAGTTGATTGGTCAACACATACGACAGTAATTCGCTCATACTGCACAGAATGACAACACAAAGAAATTACAAATAACTTGGCAGATACTCCTTACAATTTACCTACAAGTGTACTAGTAAAGCCTTCCATTAGTACATCAGTGATCATAAGTTTTTTGAATAGAACATCTTCAGTTGTATCTTGAAATCAAGCCTATTGTAGACATTTAGTTTTAAAGAGGGAACACTTAATATAAATGGTACACTAGCCACTTCTTCCCTCAGTGTTAAAAGCCAAAATTGAACATTCAATCATATGTAGGAACTCTACAGTGGATATGATTATCAAAATGCAATCAAGCACTGTTGTTACTTTAAAAAAAAGGAAAGGAAAACTGGGACAATTTTGCAGCATACATGATGTAGGCGGTAGGCATCATACAAATCAGGAATTTTTTGTTTGTTTTGTGCTGATTATTATCATTTTATAAAAGAATTCTTTATGCCAGAGAATGTGTGCTTCAGAGTGTGTTGAATGTAAATACAGTACATTACTTTTACTCTTGTCATGCTCAAGGTCAGACACACATTTTTGTGTATGCTTCAGAAAGAAAACACAGAACCATAGATTCTATATTGTGTGTTATGTCACCCATATATCACTCCCACGCTGCAATACTGCCAAATTGTCAAATGAAATCACACCTACAGCTGTACAGGCTGTACATACTACATGTATAATTATAGTAAACAGGTGGACAGACATAAACAGGAAAGGCAGAACTCTGCACTTCAGGGTTAATGATTTGACCAGAAGAGGGTAGCTTCCTTTAAGTGCTTATATCCAAATCATTTTTTGCTGGTATTGTGTGGTTAATTTTACTTCTTACACTGCAGTCTGTTCATGTGTGCTCTTTCACAAGCATTATGACTAGTACTGCCCTCTTTTAAGGGGAATTTCAGTTCAGATAAAGGTTAGTCTGAATTAAAAGAGCGAAAACTTGGTCAAAATCCGGTTAAAATAAGGATATCATGAAATTTCAGAGATTCGCTACTTTTTGCAAAACAGAACTTTCTCTAAGACTTGATATGAACATATACAATGTAAATTAGTATGCTGATGATGTCAAATTTACCCCACAAATTTTCAATGATTGTGTACAATTTTTTTTTTTTTGGAAAATTCAATTTTTCTGCTGTGAAATTATAAAGCATTTAATGTTTTTCCTAGTTGAATAACTTTGAAATAATGATTAGTCAGGTGTATGATCTGGGTTTGAGACTATGGCATCATTGCATTTGAACTAGAAACTGGAAATTTCAAAATTTTATACATATAACGATACAAACTGTATGGCAAGTTGTGAGGGCATGTCATCCGCAATTCATTGCATTGTTATTCAAACTGACTGTCCAAGAACTGTGACGTGAAAATTAGTGAAACTTCACAGTTCCATTTCCTCAGGTTTATTTCATCCGATTTTGATCAAATTTTCATTGTTTTGCTTAGTAAATGTTCCTATTTCTTTATAAGACTAACTTTTACTTGTCCGTCTTTCTTCTTTAACGGATAATCAATATTAATGTTGGTGAATGCATACTACACTTTGTATACAATGTCATGTACACATTGAAATTACAGTGTACAATGTACATACGGTCTGTTGTTCTCTAAAACGTGATGTACAATTTGTAATGCAGGTATTAGGAAGTACCGGTACATGTACTATGAAGTGTATTTTACACACCATCATGCTGCTACAGTATGTACCTAGGGATGATGGCATTTTATGAGTTCTATAAAAGATGTTGACCAAAACCATTCATTGTTTTTATTTTCTTTTGAACAAGAAGAAGAGAGTTGTGAGGAGATTGTATTCTGACTTCATCTACAGCGAATTTGCATTCATGACGTTGCTATTAAAAGAATATTGAATTCATGAATACATTTGGAACTTTACAAGTCCATAGTAAACTTTCTTAGTTGATCCCTCTACCATTCTGGTTGTCTTGAAAATACATGACTCATACAAATACGGGCCATGTTGCATTGATAAAAACTATGGGCAGTATGGTAACTTTACAATTAATTGTAACCCTGCATTATATCAGTGGTACACGTAACTACAAAATATTGTACCACATGGGGATGAACACTTTTCCATAGCCGAGCAAAGCCAAGAAATCACCAGTAGTGTTGTTGCAGTTATACTTTGTCAAGACTCAAGACTCAAATTATTACTCCAGACCTTCCGAGTCCCAACCATTCTGAATTTTGAGGAAAGAATATAAATTTTGACCATTCCCAGGTCTTGTGGCAATAGGAGTTTCCTATTTTTCTTGATAATTTTACTACACACTTCTGTCTGAACTGCTCCTTTCCTACTTTTGAGCCAAATCATCTCAGTCAAAAAGGTTAGGAGATCTGCTGCTTACTGCAGTTACGTTTACTGGTATAATTGTAAAGTTGCCATGCAATGTAGACGTGCGTAGTTTTGTGCAAAGGAGCCAGTGTATGGAGCTTTGCATTTTGAGTCTGACATCTGTCAATTAAACTACTTTCTCTGACTATTATCAGAATGATGTGCAAGTTCAGGTGTACAAGTCACATTATACAGTCTATGCACTTGTTAACAAACACTGTTTTACTGAACAACGTAGACTGTCTTTTTGAACCAGAAATGCAAGCCTGAGTTGTTGTTCCACCTCAGATGTGCCTGCTACAATAGTTTTGATATCCACTGAAAATGTTTACATTCGGAAGTCATTAACCTTGATCATTTCCTGTCACTTTGGTTCAACACATCCTTTTTAAGTAGTTCAGGTCAAGTGCCCCACAGGCAGTCACTTTTGTTTGATGGAAAGGTGTCAGTTTGACACCATTACAACTGTACATCAGTTCATGTGACATCTAAATCAAAGTTTTAAACTTCATTGATAAGCTTGTAGTTTCAAACTAAGATGCATGTCCACATGGAAACACTGATAAGAGTTTACTTTAGAGTGAGAGTCTCACTTGATGATTATTAAACTGACAAAACCAGAAGAAAAAAAATATATGCACACAGCACTTGCTAGCAATAAACTCAATAATGTGTGATGATACAGTGGTGTAACAGGCATGGGAGGTTGACCCGGAAGCTAAGGGGGGAACAGGGTTCACAGACAGGTCATGAACTATTACTTTTAAGTTTGTTTATTATCATGTTTGCACATCGCTTTAATTACAATTGGGAACCCCTTTCCTCATGGATAGAACGTAAACCCGAAGATGCCTTCTTGTCTAATTCTCTTATTGCTGACCTTGGGGTGCATCCACAAAGGGCTAAACTACAAGCTAATCATCAAAATTTAAAATTCGGAGTTAAATTAACTTCTTGAAGGGGTTGTGTGAATCTACATATCATTGTATCTTTTGACTTGAGATGTACACTGTACAGACTGTGTTGAAAGCTGATAGTGGAACAGATTCCAAGGTTTGAAAGGCCTCAAATAATAAAATTGATGCTGGTATTCACTTTTCATGATATTCTTTTCTTTTATGTTTTTAAGAGAATACTGCACTCTCAAAGAGAGTGTATATTATTCAGAAAAATGAAAAACAGATGTTGAACTAATGACACTCATGATTAAAGAACTCTCTAGATAGTCATAAAAATTGTATGAGAGGTATTAACTAAACGGGCATTATGTTTTGATAGTTATTCGATTCCATAAAAGAATTGTCATGCAAAGTTCAGTACAATACAAAACACTAATCTGCCACATGATTTATGGTATGAACACGTTGAAATGTATACTCTATGATACAGTTTTATGTCCTTTTTTAGGAAATGCAATCCGTCAGTTAGCCTGTGTATACTTTTAATAGGAGAATTAAAAAAGGTGAAAATCTTGTGACCAGTCTGATGAAGAGCAGTTTTCAAGAGCAAGTTCTGATGATAAATGCCGTATTCAATAAGCTGTTATTTTGCAAGGGTTTAATTTTCTCATTAGTGAAAATATCTGTATACTGTAGAGTAATGTGTTCTGCTATTCAGTCTAATTATTAAAGGGAATACCCAGTCATAATGTGTATTTTATATCAAAGAAAGAATTTATAATGCAATGTCAGATCTGAATTTTGTCGACTATTCAAAGCTAAACAGGAAAATTTTTAATGGCCAGCTTTCTATGTGAGACTGACAGGTAGCTAATATATTATACCTATTTATCTTATTTATTTTGTAATAGATGAATAGGGAGTACTGAATATGATGCATTCCTAATGACATTCATTTGAAAACAGAGAAGCATTTAATTGTAAACTTTTGTGAATACAGAAAAAGTATACTCTTCAAATTGTAAAAGCCTGTCGAAAGACAGTGGTGTTTAAAAGTTCCCTGAACAAGTGGATTGTTGCACACTGCATTGAACTCTGCATGTACAATATCAGACAATACAGAGCGGTGAGATCACCTCCCTGTGTAATATCTTGTAGTGTGGCATCAGTGTGTACTGCCCCCAGGGCAACAAAACAGGACAGGCACTAGTCTCACAGAATTAATGATTCCACTTCTTAGAATGTAAGAGATCAAGCATCATTAAAAAGAAGCCCCATAAAAGTATATTTGATATCTATCATCAAATTTAAAAGGATAGAAAGGGATCCATGCTACCTGTAAAATTAACAAATGGTCAAGCCATGACCGGCACAGTGACTGGTGACCCCGAATGTTTTACGATTTCATTCAGACTTCCAACCCTGCAGTGATGCAAATGTGTGTATCACATTAAATACCTGCATCAGTGCAATGTTGCATGCACTGTTTGGGCCATTCAGATTAAAATACTGTCACTGAAATCTACCCCCACTTGATGTGAACAACACCCCCCCCCCCCCCAGCATGGCCACATACACGTACAATGAATGTACTGTACGAGCTACATCATGTACACGTATGTAGTTGCCAAGGCTTTTGTTGTGAAACGTCAAAGCTGAAGGTCTGTGGAGTGGATGGCATTGTGATTGCTAAAACTCACTGATTTTTCTACTACATTATAGATGAACTTTTTTTCAAAGTGTTCCAATGTGAATCGAAAAGTCAAACATCATTTTTCATGTCTTAATAATATTTTTCATTGACATGAAAAAAAAAATGAAGTCATTCATATGATATACATGTAATTATATGCCTGAGGTCTTGCAATGTTTTCATGCATGATACATGTACAAATACATAATGTAGTTTCTAGTACAGGGCAAGTCCAAGATAAGGTCCCCTCAGAAGGCAAAATTTCATCTTTGCTCAATATTGACATGTTTGGTATCATTTTGAAGCTTATGAGTTGAAGTTTTGATTTCCATGGAGGAAAAAATGATATTATGTAAGTTTATGCAAATTTCAAGGGCTTCATTTGCATAAATGTGAAACACAGCGTTACGTATGGGACATTTATAAAAATTCATATTAATTCAAAGGAAAGCAAATGATATGTAATTAATATGTGGACATAAGAAGTTCATCAAATAGTTTAACTTGGTATAAAAATTTAGGGATTATGCAAATGATTATGCAAATTAGCTCGTGTCCTATCATGAGATGTCCCATACGTAACAAATTGAGGTCATTTTTTTAGGTTTTTTCTGAAATTGCTAAGGATATTTTAATGCCCTTTTGGAAAGTTCTAATTTATTGTTTAGAGAAATTAAATACCATAGAAAAAAGAAAAAACAGTAAAAGAAATATATTCTATTAGGCATTGAAATAATGTTACGTATGGGACAAATGCGTTACGTATGGAACATCCTCATACATATTGCATGTAAATGCATGTAGCTAGCTGGGAAGGTCTCTCAGTACACAAATGGTAAATCATCCTGAAGAAAGCATCCCAGCATTGTAGCTACTTTTTGAGTTTTAGACACTTGAAACAATGCATATACTTGACTGAACAATTTTCAGAAAGGGGGAGGGGAAAATGGCAAAATACAAAATGAAAAATCAGCATTAAAGGGATGGTATAGTTTTTGTAGAAATGGGGATTCAGTTTTCAACGTTTAATGAGATGATTGGAAACCAATTATATGAATTACTAAAGAGCATACAATCCTAAGACTAGAGGAATTCAAAGTTTATGTGACGGAGATCCAATTTGAAATGGTTGTGATATATACAAAAAAATATATAAAGTAAAATAATTCTTTTTTATTGCAAGTGATACACAAATTGTTCTTATTCAGTTTCAATAGTAGCCACGACAAAATTCATGGGTATACATACTGAGGTGTGACTCGAATCAATGACCTGACTGCTAGACAGACATCATATATCTACTCGATCACAGGGGTTCCACGCAGCAGGTATTGCTTATTTATCAAAATTAATATTTCTTGTGTCAAGTCATCTTTTATTGAAACTAAATGGCAAACTGCCCTTCATCAATGGAAGTAAACACTTTAAACTATTCAATTTTTCAGTAGTAACTATCCTGATAAAAATAGGGCATACATACTCAGGTTGATCATAAAAAATATGATTAAATATGATTATGATGGTAAATATATGGGGAATATTGTTCCCTTGTCAATCTGGAACAGCATTTGAGTAATTTCAACTGATTCTACCTCAGTGATTATGCAAAAATTTGTTTATGGGTATTTTGCAAAATCATTATGCAAAATACCCATATAAAGTGGTTCTCCACACACTAAAACGAATGGGGGACAAAGGGCATGCATACTCAGGTTGGTCATAAGAATATAAAAATATGATTGAATATGATTATGATGGTGAATATTCCGGGAATAATGTTTCCTTGACAATCTGGATCAGTATTTGAGTAGTTTCAACTGGTTTTACTACAATAATTATGCAAAATACCCATAAACATGGTTCTTCACACACTAAATGAATGGGGGACAAACTGTCCCATACGTAACACGTCATGTCTGTCTTTAATTAGAACCTGTAATTAGAGCTTTTTGCCTAATGACATGAAACTTACCTGTGATAATCTTGAGTGTTGTGACTTTCATCACAGTGAGTTACAAGTTGTAGAATGAAATACTTTCAGAGAGTTTTGAGGTTGAAAAAAATGTTCAAAAAAACAAAAGTTTTCTGGTCCCATACGTAACAGCACATATTTTCTCTTCTAGAATATAATTGTCAAGGTCATTTTTCTCAATTTTTTACATGTTTATACTTCTCCTAGATATCAATCACCATGATGAAGTTCAATATGATCAAAGGCCATTAACACTATTTTTCAGGTCATAAAAGTCTCTGAATGTCCCATACGTAACGCGCGCATTATCTTGGACTTGCCCTACAGTACTTTCTACATTATGTGTTACGCTGAAGTCAATTGTCAGCACCGCTCTTCTACCCGAGTCATATTTTTATTTGCAGTGGGAAAGAATGGGCACAATTTGATAATGTGAAACAAAGAAAGAATAAAAGTATTGTAGTCGTTCAGTGCATGTCGCATTGTGGATTCGAGGGAGAGACAGTCTGAAGTCTGTTCACTTTGTAACCATGGCATTCAAATGCACACAGACGAGGTGACTAATCGTGATTTGACCCGGACGGAGATGATGATGAGTCGAGAGCTTGGGAGGGGGGATGTCAAGGGGGTTGTTGGGAGGCCAGGACTGTCAGGAGGGGGATAGAAGGGATGAGGGAATAGGAACGTGTGGAGAGAATAGTAGAAGCACGGTCGGTGTACTGCAACGCTGCAAAGCAGCGTAGTGTGTACAGAGTACATTGCAATCTGTACAATGTATATCGTGTACCGGTATGACAAACATGGTGCTGAGTGCTCGCAATTGTCTCTGCAACCTAATCCAGCCAATGATTGTTACACACAGAAGTATTGTACAATTATTACTCAACTGTATTCTGGGCAGATTCTCCTTAAAAAGTGAGTCTATTATTGCATTACAGGTGTTGTATACACATATTTATGTATTCCATTATGTGTGTGTGTGTGTGTGTATGTGTGTGTGCTTGTATTTACTGTCTGTGGAATGGCTGTAGGTATGTACAAGTTTTATTAACTAGCTATGACAAATACTGTATGCAGAACATGATGTAATTTGTATAATGTAATATCATCTGTCTTGGTTTGTTTTTTTAAAATCATTATTGACATTTTGTATTGAGAGTCATGGCATTCCTTGGCAGTGATAATACAATGTAGTACAGTAGGTACATAAGTTGTACAGGTACAGTACGTTGTACAACTGTATACAATGTAAATACCTGTAATACCTTTCAGATTTTTTTACAACATCCTTTACAATGTACGTACATTTGTAGGTGATTGTCCCAGTGTATTTTTACAGTACTGGGGAGATTTTAGGTCAGATTTCAAAAACTGAAAATGTCATTTCTCTATCACGTTTCAAATAGAGACTCTGGTAATCTTGTTAAAAGCAACAATTAACACTCTTTCATACATTATGTGTGGCATGGATATTTGATGGATCTATATACTCTGTAATTGGTAATTAATAGAAATTATACTTTAAAAGTCTACTATACAGGAGATTTCAACAAATTTGCATGCACTTTGAATAGGTATATGAAATTCCAAACAAAAGAATAGTGAGCATATAATGATTACACTTTTACACTATGTACAGTATTGATGTTGACATTGAATAATGAAGTCACAATTAATTTGTGTACAAATTATAGAATTTGGCGCATAACAGTTAAATACAGTGTACACCACTGCATGAATGGACTGATTAGACAGGAAATCCTAATTATCAAGTTGATGCGCAGAGCAGAGCTTAGATTACCACAAATCATTGAGGGAATTACTGACTGTTTGTGATGACCTTAATTGTCCCCGCCGAATGAGTTCGAGCAGGGGACTATGAAACGGGCTCCGTACGTGTGTGTGTCCGTGTGTCCGTGTGTGTCCGTGTGTGATCAAAATCTTCAATTTGCTACTTCTCTGTCATTTATGAGCCAATTTTGATTCTGTTCGCTTTATATGATAGCACTATGTGGGAGCTTTGAAATTTCTACACAGAATTTCAGTTGTGACCTTTGACCTTGACCTTTGACCTATATTGTACATTTTGCTACAAAATGCTACTCCTTCGCCATTTCTAACCCGATTTCGATTCCGTTTGCTTTATGTGATGGCACTAGTTAAGGGCTTCAAAACTTCTACACAGAAATTTGACCTTTGACTTCTTTGACCTTAGACCTTGATTTTTTGTCCCCGCCGAACGAGTTCGAGCAGGGGACTATGAAACGGGCTCCGTACGTGTGTGTGTCCGTCCGTGCGTCCGTGCGTCCGTCCGTGTGTGCGTCCGTGTGTGATCAAAATGTTCAAAATGCTACTCCTTCGCCATTTCTAACCCGATTTTGATTCTGTTTGCTTTATATGATAGCACTACATGGGAGCTTTGAAACTTCTATACAGAATTTCAGTTGTGACCTTTGACCTTGACCTTTGACCTATATTGTACATTTTGCTTCAAAATGCTACTCCTTCGCCATTTCTAACCGATTTTGATTCCGTTTGCTTTATATGATGGCACTAGGTGAGGGCTCCAAAACTTCTACACAGAATTTTGACCTTTGACTTCTTTGACCTTTGACCTTGATTTTTGACCTATATTGTACATTTTGCTACAAAATGCTACTCCTTCGCCATTTGTAACCCGATTTCAATTCCGTTTGCTTAAAGTGATGGCACTAGGTGAGGGCTTCAAAACTTCTACACAGAATTTTGACCTTTGACTTCTTTGACCTTTGACCTTGATTTTTGACCTATATTGTACATTTTGCTACAAAATGCTACTCCTTTGCCATTTGTAACCCAATTTCAATTCCGTTTGCTTTAAGTGATGGCACTAGGTGAGGGCTTCAAAACTTCTACACAGAATTTTGACCTTTGACTTCTTTGACCTTTGACCTTGATTTTTTTACCTATATTGTACATTGGCTACAAAATGCTACTCCTTCGCCATTTCTAACCCGATTTCGATTCCGTTTGCTTTATGTGATGGCACTAGGTGAGGGCTTCAAAACTTCTACACAGAATTTTGACCTTTGACTTCTTTGACCTTTGACCTTCATCTTTTTACCTATATTGTACATTTTGCTACTAAATGCTACTTCCGGCGGGGACATATATTACGCACCGCGTAATTTCTACTTTTCCTTGTTTACCTTTATTGTACATTTTGCTACAAAATGCTACTCCTTCGCCATTTCTAACCCGATTTCGATTCCGTTTGCTTTATGTGATGGCACTAGGTGAGGGCTTCAAAACTTCTGCACAGAATTTTGACCTTTGACTTCTTCGACCTTTGACCTTGATTTTTTACCTATATTGTACATTGGCTACAAAATGCTACTCCTTCACCATTTTTAACCCGATTTTGATTCTGTTTGCTTTATGTGATGGCACTAGGTAAGGGCTTCAAAACATCTACACAGAATTTTGACCTTTGACTTCTTTGACCTTTGACCTTGATTTTTGACCTTTATTGTACATTTTGCTACAAAATGCTACTCCTTCGCCATTTCTAACCCGATTTTGATTCCGTTTGCTTTATGTGATGGCACTAGGTGAGGGCTTCAAAACTTCTACACAGAATTTTGACCTTTGACTTCTTTGACCTTTGACCTTGATTTTTGACCTTTATTGTACAATGGCTACAAAATGCTACTCCTTCGCCATTTCTAACCCGATTTCGATTCCGTTTGCTTTATGTGATGGCAGCAGGTGAGGGCTTCAAAACTTTCTACACAGAATTTTGACCTTTGACTTCTTTGACCTTTGACCTTGATTTTTTACCTATATTGTACATTGGCTACAAAATGTTACTCCTTCGCCATTTCTAACCCGATTTCGATTCCGTTTGCTTTATGTGATGGCACTACTGTAGGTGAGGGCTTCAAAACTTCTACACAGAATTTTGACCTTTGACTTCTTTGACCTTTGACCTTGATTTTTGACCTGTATTGTACATTTTGCTACAAAATGCTACTTCCGGCGGGGACATATATTACGCACCGCGTAATTTCTGCTTTTCCTTGTTTATATTGCAGTAGGCCACACAAATACAGATTTCAGGAGTAATCTAACAAGTATGCTGTAAGATCAAGTGTGTAATATCATGCTTACTATAGAAGAATTAATGGCTGTAGGGTCGTGATCATTGGTATTTCAGGAGGAAAGAATACATACTTGTATAACTTGACCTTTTTTTACCCTAACTGTTGAAATAAAGCACAAACTGTAAAAATCAAGCTGAAAAGATGCAGCAACAAACAGCAGACATGTGGCCTATACAGTGGATGTGATGAGAACTTTAATACATGTAGCTCAGAATAGTATTGCACTTTTGGATTGTCACCTCCAGCTTTTGAATCATAATGTATAATTTATGCAATATTGAAATATACATGTACCTACTGTACACAAATTGTCATATCACAAAAGATCACCTACATACACCTTTGTACCTGTACATTATGTAGGCCCTACAAAGTACATGTATCTTTCAAATATAAAGGGAGAGAGAGAGAGAATGTAATAAACATGAATTGGTACGGTTCTTGAAAGAGATAACCGGCCATTTTATCTTGATGCAACCTTCGTCAACCTTCGTCATCCTTCTTAGACTTTAGTTGAGGGACAGCGTGAGGTCAAACTGCCCTGCTCCTGATATCTTGTGTCTAATTGGAGATTCTTTGTCGCGAGTGCCTCATTAATTGTTCCAAGAAATGTAGCCTAGATTGGATTTAGATGTCATACTTGTAAAGACTAGATTGATTTTCCTGTCATTAACTGATATTTACATACAGTGCATGATATTCATATTCAATATAATAATGATTATAAAATACAATTTCTATAGTGACATTTCCATTCTGATTAAATGCTGAAGGCACTTTACACTATCAAAGCAAAAAGACTGAAAATACTGCACATATCATATAATACCACAAAAGAATGATGATAGAGACATGTTAAAACCATGCTCTTATCGCATCATGAATACAGATTGCATACAGTTGTGTTCAAACTGTATACTGCATGGCTTAGTACCACGGCGAATTTTTTACCCTCCATGACACGAGTGTATGTGTGTGTGTGTGTGTTTGGGTTTGCATGAATAATGTATGGTCATACAGTGTAAGTGAGTCTACCTTGTAATTCTTTTTTTTTTTTTTAGATGTTAATGTTCTGTGATCTCAGCAAACTAGAAAGAATGATAAGGATCCAGGTGTATGAAATAATCACTGATTTACAGTACATTCACAATCTTTCCTTGTGCGTAATCTCCTTCAGTTCTCCAAGTCAATATTAGCAGCAAAATAATTTCATCAGGTTTTTGTTTTGTTTTGTTTTTTCATTGTAGTATTGAGTTTTACACTGGTCAGGGTATGAAAGTGTTTTACTTCATTTTAATAATTTTAACATGAACCCTTTATTGAAATGTAATTAGATATACTTCCTTGAAGTTTCGCTGAAATTGCTTTATTTCACATTTGAGGTCACAGATTATACATGTGTAAATAGCGCATGTTGACCTCAGCCCCTATACCAGGCAACAAGAATATCTTCTTTTTCAACTAGCTGTCCCCTTTCTGCATCTTATCACAAACTGCAGGCATATTAAGATGTACAGGCCATTTCCTGTGTGCTTGGCCTTTATCTAGGACATGGATTTCTCGAAATATGGTTTCTTTGTTCCTAGGGGAAAAAAAAGACACCAAAATCTTAAGGAGGAAGAGCAAAATCTCTCTAGTGTATTCTTTGTAATTTCCCACTGCTTTAATATGTAGTACACATGTTCATGATGTTATAGGCCACTTCCTGTATGCTTGGTTTGTACCTTGGACGTTTAGAAATGTGATATTTTTGGCTCTTGATACGCACTTGTAAGAAAAGGAAAATTAAACTTTAAGGAAAAAATTGTTCAAAGCAAAATATCTCTTGTGTAAATCTCTATCATTTTCAATTGTCTTGTAGTCCAGATTAAAGTTTATTATGTTTGTAAACTCGACATTGAAACAATTACAGGTCATTATGTCCATAAAGGTGGTCAGTGTATACAAATGTACATGTAGCTTGGGCAGTATAAAAGGAGATCTCTTACGAATTCCTAGCTACGGTATGTTGCCATTTAAGGAGGGGTTCATTGAAGACAAGTCCGGTGATTTCTTTACACTGCACACGTATATTGAATACAAAAGTACTGTAGCTTACATGTATGAGGGGAAGTTTGATGCGTCCTGGAGATGATTAAAGGGAAGATAAACCCCAAGAACAATGTGGATTGAGTGAAAGCAGCAACATTAGTAGAACACATCAGTGAAAGTTTGAAGAAAATCGGACAATCGATGCAAAAGTTATGAATTTTTAAAGTTTTGGTGTTGGAACCGCTGGATGAGGAGACTACTAGAGGTAATGACGTATGAGTGGACAACAATACCAAGAAAATATAAAGAAAATACTACAAAAATCCATGTTTCATGAAAATTACAAATTCCATCAACTTGATATTGACATAAGTTAAGGATAGCAATTATTCCCCCTGCTTTCTGAAACCGGTTGGTCCACTGCTCTTTCATAATTCTAGAAAAGTGAATTTTTGTTGAATTTCCTTTATATTTTCTTTGTATTGTTGTCCACTCATACGTTATATCCTCTAGTAGTCTCCTCATCCAGCGGTTCCAACACCAAAACTTTAAAAATTCATAACTTTTGCATCGATTGTCCGATTTTCCTCAAACTTTCACTGATATGTTCTACTAATGTTGCTGCTTTCACTCAATCCACATAGCTCTTTGGGTTTACCTTCCCTTTAAATCTATTGATGGAGTATACTCACCTTCAAGGGGTAAGTCTCGTGATATTTTTAGTAACATTTCTTGAGTACAAAAATTGTGTTACTGGCTTTGATAAAGTTCAAGAGAACTTTGATAGAGTTTTACAAATTATGATATGTTACCCCCACTTTTACAATTGCAGGCCATTTTTCCCTGAAATCTTCTGCTTGAGTTTGAATTTCTCCCTTCCTGGCTTTCTTCCACTATTAAAAGATGCCTTTTTTCCTGTTCAACTTCAGTTTTGTAAATTTTCAGAAATAAAGGTATTTATACTCTTGTGCTTCCAGGGCCTTTAAAGGACAAGTCCACCTTCATAGACATTTGGGTTGAGTGAATGCAGGAATATTAGTAGAACACATTAATGAGAGTTTGAGGAAAATCGGACAATCTGTTCAAAAGTTATGAATTTTTGAAGTTTCTGCTCAGTCACGGCTGGATGAGAAGACTACTATAGCTTGTGATGTCATATGAGTACAACTATATAAAGAAAGTATAAAGAAAATTCAAGATATTCTCACTTTTCTCACATAATAAAAGAACACTTGACTTTTCTCTTTCAGAAGTCAGGGGGAATAATATTACCCCTAACATATTAGTCAGTAACAAGTCGAGGAAATGTGCACTTTATTCAAAAAGTCAAGTTTTGTGAAATTCTCTTTTTATTTTCCTTATATCGTTGTATGCATGTGACATCATAGTCTCCTCCTCCAGCAGTGATTGCACAGATATTTTAAAAATTCATAACTTTTGAACGGATTGTCGGATTTTCCCCAAACTTTCACTGATGTGTTCTACTAATATTGTTGCCTTCACTCAATCCACATATATATGAAGGTGAACTTGTCCTTCAAACAGGCCCTGAACCCCTCCTGCAAGGAACATCATGCTTCGCGCTTGTCATGCGGGCACACATTGTACGGCACACTTGTACATTGTACAGCATATATGTACACGTACGTGTACATTACTACACGACATGTACGTGCAGTCAGAATCTCCAGCTTCCAGGGGGTCCGGGCAGGAGAAGCTCCTGTGTATTAACAAGAGGTGCTTGGGGTTGGAGTCTGGTAAATTCATCTTGTGTGATGTATAGAAATGACTTTTTTTTCGTTAGAAGTTTGATACGACCACCACGTTTGCTGTGTGCAATCGTGCGTGTAGGACCCTACACATTCAAGTGAAGTCATTTGTATTCACTGAGTGCCCCACTCCATCCCAGGTACTCACACTGTAGCAAATGATGTCTTTCTTGTGTCTGTTTAATACGCACCATAATTAATTTTTGATGTCCAGGCCTCTGCCATCCCATCCAATAATGATTTGCAAATGACTTGACATCAGAATTGGGTAGTGTACCATCACAGCTTGAAGATGAACAAGATGGATTCTCAAGATGTTTGTCTAGCTCCATCTCTCTCCCCCCCCCCCCCCCCCACTCTCTTCTTTCTTCTTCCCTATTTCCCTTTCGCGCAGCTTGGGCTTTATGTTAAAATACCTGCTGGCTGTTAGCTTTACAGCACGCAGTACTTGCGTTGCAAGATACAGATTTCGCAGAGCCCCTCTGTGCAATGAAGCCAAAATTAGTTATTAGAGATAAGGATCCGGATTATAAATAGCTGAATGAACAGGAATTTGTGTGCTCAAAAATAAGTCTGCAAGTGATACATAAATGTCTTCAGCGTGCCACAGATACATACATGTACTATGAGAAAGTTTGTGTGAAACTGGATGAGTATTGGCCAAAACAGCCATTTTAAATTGTGGAGAATATCCATAAATCTCAGGATGACAAAATCACTCAATACGCATTGTACAGCATGTACTAGTATTCTTTTTAAAAATAATTTTTTGAAAACCATGAAATATTTAATTCTGCATTGTATCCGAGAGCGTTTGTCTCCACTTTGCCGATTACTCTGCCATGCATTTTCTACAGGGCTATAAATCTTTCTTCCTTTATTGATATTTCAAGTGGCATTACCAGTGGGGTAAATGTTAAGTCCGTTGAGAGTGTGTCTCATATCATTATGGATTACTGTAAAGGGGCCTCTCTCATCATGCTTCTGGCTGATATATTGTACTGCATTCGAATGGCATCATCATGCACGATTTACAACATTCTGTATGCATGTCATTGTTGGCAATAGTGTATTTGGCAATCTTGGCAATTAGATATGAAAAGTACAATCTGCGTGTGTACGTGTATGTAAGAGTATCAACAGGCTAGTGGGTGCTGTACGGTGTACATGTACATGTACAAAATGTACTTGTATGAGTTCATATGAGTTAATAATGAAATAATAATATGAACACTTGTAATGCACCAGTATCCATCATGAATAGATACTCATGGCGCAAGAAAGAGAGGCAAAAAGAAAATACCAGTGAAAAAGAGGTATGAGAAAAGGAATAAAGGAAATGTTTACAAAAAAGCTTGTCTAAATAGCCAGGTTTTAAGTGAACTCTTAAACTTACTTAGAGAGGACAGATTACGAATGTTTTGTGGGAGTCTATTCCATAGGAATGGGCCAGCATACAGAAAACAGAAACAGTTGGGCTGTTTTAGTTTTGGATTTGTAATGTACAGTAATAATATATTTTATCAGGTAGTACATGTACATAGAAACAAAAACCATTCAACCTGCCTTGTATACATTGTTTATAATCCACCATGTGCATTGTATCATTTCAAGGGAGACTTTTGCTGTGTGGTGATAATGTTAGGTTTCATGCATGGTCTAGATTGTCAATTAGACTGTATCACTGTGAATCATTGTGATGTAATTCTGTGTCTGTCTCAACTTCTCTTTCCCTGCAGTGAGTGCCATCACAAGTACTGGTTAGCAAGGCTGCTTCTGTGCTCTTGATGTTCAGCGTGTGATGCCAGCTGCCGCTTATAGATACTTGACAGATTTCAGACACCCATTGGACCAGATAGAAACAGATCTTGGTAGCTTCTACATGGAACAGTCGAACGTAGTCGTACATGATATTTTGTGGAGCTGAGACTGTGATGTTTGTGCGATCAGGATCAAAAAGTATGGAAGAGCTGTGATATGGTAGTCTCAGCAGCCTTGGCGAAGGTCACGGCTTTATAGTGGGTTAGGGGTTAAAGGTCACCATGGTGGGGCAGCTGAGACTGAAAACTCCCATTGAGGAGTGGGAGGGGGATGATGAGGTCACATTTTATTCGGCCAACGTCAATCGGCCGCGGCCCTTGGGAGACCTGGCCGGTTCATCCGCTTCATCGTCATCTGCTTCCTCTAGCTCGAGCACTTCAGATCTGTCCGCAAATGTTGAGACCCTCCAGGACAGCAACCATGCCAACGAAGTCCTGGATGCGCTACGCTCGCAATCAGGCCCAGAGGATGTCGGGTCGACAGGTGGAGGAGAGGTCAAGCTGAACATCGTGTGCAGATATTTGGGGAAGTTCCATGCGCATGTTGCTGTGAGCGTGATACTGCTCGTGAGCGTGAGTTCTATTTCAGTCCTCCTGGGAGCGCTGGCCATCAAAGTGGTCAAGCCAGAGCCGCAGTGGGACAAGTCACTCGATGCCTTTGAGATTCCAAATCATCCGTCCACCATCCGAAGGGAGATGTTCGAGTTGGCCCAGAAGGACAGGGGGAGCCCTCAGCGGCCGCGGCGCAGTGTGGAAGAATTCGTGGCCAGCAGTGCCATGGCACATCAGTTTGACCATGGAAACACGAAACATCAAAGAACTACGCCCATAGAGGCCATCAAGGCCAAGTTAAGTGGCAGACCCAAAGCTCATGCCAGTGACTACTCCGAGGATGATGTATTTCACCCGCTCCCAGTTGACCATCTAATGCCGTTAGGGGACAACAGTCTAGGTGGAGGTGACCAGGTTGCCTCAAGGACAAGTGACCCACAAGATTCTCCACGTGTCTTGTCTAACAACACAACTGACGATGATGCACCATCGAATGCAGAACGCAATTCAGCGGGCACATCCCTGAATAAAGCCGAGGCAGGATTAAGGTTGAACCACGTCCATCGGCGGTCAACAAGAAGGGGCCACAGACGTAGCCAGTCGTGGCGCATCCAGCTGGTCTACATGGCCAGAGGACTGGACGAGAACATTTTCACGGCCGAGCGACTCAACACCATCCAGCAGGTGGAACGGAGCATCATGGAGCACCCCGACTTCACCAAATTCTGTGCCAAAAACGAGCACTCCTGGACCGATCCGGCCCTCTCCCAGTTTGACCACTGCCTCCCTCCCAACTCACTGATGACTTACTTCTTCCCCTCACAAGTTGACGATGTGGTAAGCCCCTTTATCCTTTCTGTGCTAAAGAGTGTTATGTCAGATTGGTGATTTCTTCTTTCTCTTTCAAATTGACAGTAATACTGTTTGAAAACTTAGTGTATCTCTTGTTTTTTGTTATAAAACTGCCATGATTAGCAAGACAAATCTTCAAATTGTCAAGTCAGGACACCCATTTTGCATTTCTTTATTCTGATTCATTTGTCACATCTCATGAAAAACAGTTTGTCATGTTTGCCATATTAATGTTCCTACTGAATTGCTTTTCCAGTTATAATAATAATAATAATGATAATAGTGAGACTCTTTAAAGCTCTCATTTCTACCTATAAAGATACTCAAGACGCTATACATGGAACAGAGTACATACACTTTGTATTGTGTCACGTTGCAACAGCATCACAGAAAATGATAAGACAATAAACCAACAAACAATATATACGTACACATATATACATACAGGTATACAATCGTTAATTTAAATTGAAAATGTAGGTCTAGAGATTCTTTTTGAAACCATCAATGGAAGATGCTTCTCTATAAAGAGATTTTGGTAGGCCATTCCATAGTTTTGGGCCCATCGATGGGAAAAAGCCTGATCCCCCCAATTATGCTTGATTCGAGGTAGTGTACATGTACAACATGTACTCTTAGCGAGTTTGATGAACGGAGATTACATTGTACATTGGTATTGATAGATACAATGTACATTGTAGTATGTCCCTATTCTGTATAAACATGAGAAGTACGTGTACTATTAGTATTTTCAGAATTTTTTTTATAGATAAAACATCTTGTTTGATGGATTGTTGTTTTTTTTCATTCACAAAAAATCTCACATTTTGTCTGTTGTTATTATCAGCTGCAACTGTACTCAGTCATGGACAGTTGGCCAGAGCTGTGACAAGCAGCTGTCATTCTTTGTCAGCTGCTTTTGATATCAAGCCAGTTTGGTTTCGAACCTCGTAAGGAAAAACAAAAACCCAGGTCACACTTGCTCTAGAGTTATCAAGTGTCAACTTGTTGGCCATTTTCCCATGCATCATATTTTATGTTTTGAAGAAGTACAGGCTGTATAGAGTGTCAATGTTTATGATGTGTGGTAATAAAACACTCCATGTCTGTGCACTGAAATAGGGCAGTTTAGTTTTTACAGTACTATATGGGCCAAATATTTTGCAAGGTTTTTTATTTTCGCAAATTTCACGAGTCAGGTGCTGCTGTATGCGGATTTAATGACATTATAATTAAATTATCAAGTCTCTTCTCAACAGGAATGCAACTTGCACAAACTCATACATTTTTCCCTTCCTTTAAATTCCATGATCATGAGTTTATTAACCACGCAAAATTGTTGGGAACTTCCAATTTGCGAAAAGTAGACTTGCTATTTATGGTGTATACATGTAGAGAAAAGTCTTGTAGAGTTCAATAGATTGAACCAGTTTGCATTGTAATAATACTACCGTGAATAACAGCCTGCTTTTAATAGTGAAGAATTTCTTGATGTTAACATTTTCTAATTCTTTGTACAAATGTAGTAATCTTAGTAATGTTATTATGCCTGTGCTCCAGAGGGTGCTAAGAGCATGACGGTGTATGTTAACAGGTTGTCTGACTAGCAGTCTGTCTGTCCCATATCTCAGCATTAGGATTGAAAAAAGAAATTGATAGATTTTCAAATAAGTTTAGTTCCTCTTTGTATGCTACAATGTACACTTGTACATGCAGCATGCATTGTAGATGGACTGCATAAATTTCAAGCAACATCTCTCAAGATGAAAGGTGAAAGTTAGCCAAACTGTAAAAAAAAAAAAAAATAGCACTGCTAGCACTTAGGACAGTGCGTACTCAACTATTGTACTTGTTTGTATGAATGTCAGAAAGTAAATTCAATTTTGGAAGAAGAGAAAAATGAGTAGAAAATAGTGGAGAAGGTCAAAGATCAATATACTTTGGCCAAGAATGTTGTCCCAGCCATACATTATCATGTATAAATGGTAGACATGTCTCGTAGTAATTTTTTTGTGTGTTGGGAAGAATACCTATTTACAATTCTGAATATAAACAATGATGTTACAGCTGCCTGAAATAATAGGGTAAAAGTTCAGGAGTCGCTCAAATGGGCAATAGTCATTTTTAGCCATGAATTTTTTCAGCCGTAAACCGTGCTGCATTTATGCATACATATTTAAAGTCCAAACATAATACTACTTTGTTGGGTGATTAGCAATCAATTGGAAAATATTTCCTTTGTGCAGTAAGGGTTAGTAGTCATTTCTTTGTTCATGGTCGGGATCAATGAACTCCATCAAAATGTAAATGAAGGGCCTTAATAAAACATACAAAAAAGACAATTATTGTGATTTTGTGAGAAGCAGAAATGTCCCAACTGATGATGTGAAAAGGAATAGGATTAAGTTTCAGGCTGTGCTTGGTATGGTGCCAATCAACACATGTTAGCTTTGAGAAAGCAGTACTTTATAAACCTGAATCTACAATCTTATAAGTGAGGATATGTCTTCCTCTTTCAAAGTTAAAGGCAACATGCTGTGTTTGGAAAAATAACAAGAGAAAAGTTCAGAAAAACATAAACTTTCTTTCGTATTGTTGACAAGTAATGAACTCCCCCACTAGAAGGGCTTGGGTATATAAAGCTCCTCTGGAAATGTCTAAAAATGCAGCTTGAGAAAAAAATGTGTTTGTTTGTTTGTTTGTTTTTATCTAGTGAATATGTAGCCTTTACTCGTTCAGTGCTTAGTTCTGATGTCTTTGTTGTTCCTTCTTACAGATGTACTATTGTATATATAAGCATTGTTTCTGGCAGTCTCTTGAACCCTTGGTTTTTTGTTTTTTTTTATTTCTGCTTGTCTGCACTTTCAGTCATAAATTGGAATTTGAATTATACTCAATCAATCAGAACAATGACTAGTTTTCTTTTTTCTTTTGATTGACATTTTTCCAGCCCAGTCTGCAATCAGACTTTGATTTTAATATTTTCCTGTGGTTTATGGTTTTTGTGGTTGCAGTATCATGTCTGGTGACTGGTTTAAAACAAAGCAGTGGTTGGCTTCGTTGATGTGTGTTGCAGACCGTTAAAACACGTTTCTTTGAATGTCAGCCTTCGTGCATTGTCTTTTTATGGCTATTTGATTTCAGGCAAAATATTGCGGTCTATTCAAATATAGATGTGACTTTCTTGATCTTAAAGGAAAGAGTTGCAAATTGTTCTAATTGTTACGGAGTGGCGCCAGGCATACATTGTAGTCCTCGTAATGTCCAGTCAACTAGAAGAATGATTGCAATTAGAACTTTCTGTAATCGTTTGTCTCCAAGATTACAGGAAATATACACAATACAATATACATACTGTGAATTATCTCTCTCTTTGTGTTTTTCTAGATTTGTTTACCTGTCCCTCTGTTGTTTCTCTGTCTGTCTTTGTGCCTTCTCAGTACCCTTTTCTGTCCTTCACCGTGATTTGACACTTTTTCTGGGGTTTGTTGTGACAGTTAAAATCTTGCTTTTCTCTGTTTTCATGAGCAGCAAGCTTATTTTTCTCTCTTGGTCCATCTTTTGTTTTGTTTCACCCAGTGACAGTGGTCTGACATTGATACTGATATTCTTTCCCATAATTAGGATGAATATGCCATACACACTTGTATATACCAGGTATATACTGTAGATACAGTAATGTATAGTTTTTCATAAAATGGAAATTCCAGAGTGGTTGATTTTCTTATGTCATGGAGTACAGTTTTAATGAAAAGAGAAATGTACAACGTATACAGTGCACTTCACAATTCATGTCAAGATCAGAGTACAAATCAGCATGCTGTTAAAGGTCCTGTTTACCTTTGGGAGCAGTGATTTAAAAAATGTTAAAGATATCACATTTGATGCATATGTGTAGGCTTGTTGTATCACAATAGTTGTACCATATAAGATTTTTGCAATAAAGCCTAAAATATAAGGAGATATGAGTATTTTTCACATTAAACAGTAAGTGTACACGATTTAGTCTGGAAACATTTTTATTAATTTGTTCACGTTTTGTGTAGTTATCAATACTTAACATCGATCATACAGATTCAAATTTTTACAGTGGTTGTTTCTATCCCTATCCCACATTTTAGAACTATTTTGAAGCACTAATGCTGGGTTTTTGTTTTGTCTGCAAATGGTAAATTATGCCATTAAATTCATGATTAGCACCTAACTTGCCAAATTAATAAAAATAAAACTTGCAAAATATATGGTATACATGTATAATTGTATGCAGTTACTTACTGCCAGTATCATTGCATTTGTAATATACTGTATCTGCACAGTTCATATTACCAGCTAGTGCACACTCTGACACTACTTGAACTCCAGAACTTGACTACATTATATTCTTTTCTAATCCTTTTTATTTAAAACTGAAAGACGAAGTTCACTAGAATTTCAGTAACAACATTGACCTTTGATGAATGACTGAGAAAAAAAAATGCATAAAAAATAAAGTAATGATGACATGTCCTTATTTTCTTCTGCTCACTCCAACCCTTTGATATTGTGCTTCCTTCCTTATACCAAGATCCGATACGATGGCATGGGAAGTGAACTGGCCGACATCAACGGTACGCTGACGATGGCCATGAACCAGCCGACTTTCTACTGGTTCGTCGACACCAACATGACCAGCACCAACCGCAGGTCAAAGTTCATTCGCAGCGAGGTAAGGGTCATGGCACTTTAGGCCACTAAAGTCTGTTAATGGCAAGTATGGTTGTGTTTCTTTGATGATAATAATGATGATGATAATGGTGATGATAATAATAGTGACTTCTTAAAGAGCAAGCATTCCATTCCTATATTTTTCATGCAGTATGTTCTACCTTTATAAAAGTATGAAAAAAAATCTATTTAATGAAAACATATTTTGCCTGGACCTTTATTGAATTATTATATGCTTCATATGCGCAGTTCCCCCTTCCTTAAACCAAAATATGAACTTGCCTTTTATGCGTTGAGTGTGCATCAGTATGTATTTTGATTTGTAGAGGTTACCATTCCTGACGTATGCTGAGGAATATTGACGTGAAATTCTGCATCTTTTTTCCCCAATCTGCCAGATTTGGTTTGGATCCCCCGTTGGAGATGGATCCATGGGGAGACATGAGGAGTACCAGGCCTACAAGGAGTTTGTCTTCACCTACATCAAACTACTAGACAAGGCATCAACAGAGTGAGTTTGCCCAGTTGCCATGGCTACAGACAGACATGGGGCCCCATTTCATAAAAAGTTGATATGATAGTCACTCGTACTGGAATGGCAATTGTCATGGTAACAACAAGAATCCAGCTTCCTGATTGGCTGTTGCTATTGGAAGTTGTCATTCCAGTAAGAGTTGCTATTCTAACATATTTTATGAAATGGGGCCCAGGGGTCCATTTCATGAAATCTCAGAATGGCCAAAGTTGTTTATACGTAGCTATGAGAGACTTTAAAATCTATTTCATAAAGTCTCTCATTTATAAGCATGTCTTACTAGCTGAAAGTCTCTCATAAGATTTTCGTGAAACAGACCCAAGTGGAAACATTATTAATGCAACATAATTATGCATGTAAAGGTTTACCAGACAAACTAACCTCTAACAGACAACAGAACCTCTTCTTATCAACTATTGTCCCTGTCTACCCTCTTCCTCTTCTTGATTATTTAAGTTGAGAGTTGAGAAATTCTTTTCTACAGTATTCCCAAAATTTGATGCTCTTGTTTTGGCAAGGAGATGTGGTAGTCAGGGATTTGGTCACCAAAAACAAACTTCCAGAGCTCAAATTACACTGAGACCATGAGACCAATTACTTTGATGCCCCTTCAACTGGCACAATGCCCCTTCAAGATTCAAATAATTTAAGGCCACTACTAGCTGTGACCCTTTCCTTTAAAAGTAACTAGAAAATTTAATAAGTTTGAAGAGAAAAACATAATTTTCCCTGCCTTTATAGATCTGCGTAATGCATTTATGTGATTCTGTACAACTTGAAGTTTGACTTCATTTCAGCTTCGAGCTTGATCTAGCTACATGTAGCTAGCTAGCTTGACAGCTGGCTTGATGTTAGACTGTATTATCAAGGTATTACAGTATCACACCCAAAACAGTGGTAACTTTTGTTGCCAGGCAAAGAAGCTCCAATCAGATAATTGGTGAAAGTCAAAACATAAACTGGAAGTAAATTAATTTTGGCCTAGATGCCCCCCTAACTGAATCTGATGCCTCTTGAAAAAATATGAGAGTCAAGGCTGAATGGCTGTGACTAAAATCAACTGGAATTCAAGGTCTGTTTTAACTTCTTGTGTTCATTAGTTCACAGACATTGCATTTCTATCCAGAGTAAAAACAGAGAAATCTTGAATTTGTGTTTGAAGTCATCAGCCGGGATTCAGCATTATTCAGATTGTTAACCCGTTGGAAGACGAGTCCCAAGTGTATTCGGGCAAGTGTCTATGGGAAATGCGTGTTGTAGCAAAATCAGTCGGTCCTCAATGGGTTAAAAGTCTGTGTATCCCCCACTATGTTATTTTGGACAAGTCATTTCCTCGATGGCTCCCCTCTCTTCTGTTCCATCAGTTGGGTCAATGTGTGAAATAGTAGATAGTCTTTGGAGTTCAAAGACCTTAGCCGGGAAATGTTTTTTAGAGCAACGAAAATACAAACAAAAATATTATGGTCTGGTATCTAATCCAAATGCCTTAGTTTCTTCTTTATCCTGTTTCACTTTCAGTTTAAGTTACACTGTCTTTCCTTCCCCTTCAGTCGTGCAAGTCACTAAGTTTGATTTGATATTTTCACTGTGTCATTTTAGCATGTTATTTTTTATCCACACCCACTTCCCATTCATTTGCAAGCTCACTTAAAGCCTTGCTTAGAGGTATGGTATACATGTAGTTTTGCTTGAGGTGAGGATTCAGCTTTTGACTTTGGCTAGATATTTGGAAACCACTTGACTTTCTGAAATGTTAAAGAGCAAACAATTCGAAGAGGAATTCAATGTTGATATGATGGAAATCAGTTTTGAAATGGCCGAGTATATAAAACAACAAAGTAAAACAAAGCAATCCTAATAAAAGGTGCTTCCCACTTTTTATAAGGATTTCATTGGTTTGAATATCTCAGTTATTTCAAAAACGATTTTCTTCAAATAAACGTTGAATTTCTCTGAGAGTAATATGCTCTTTCATATTTTATAAAAGGTTTCTCGTTGTCTCCACACAAAAAAATCATCATCAAAAAAATTCAGAAACCTGAAGCCTCATCTCAACTGAAACTGAACCATCCCTTTAAACATAGCTGTGCTTTGTTTACTGATTGACCTCATGATAAAGTGTTTTCTTCACTGAGTGTCACAGATGTCTGGAAACAATTTATGTCCATGAATAGAGATTACCTAATCCCCTTTACTTCCTATTGTGTCACCATGGCCATCTTGTTGAAATGAGACACATTATCATATATATCTCAGTGGGCTGGCCAACTTCCAATTTGGTCAAGTTTTTATACAGAAACTGAGTGGTGATGAAAAAGCATGGCAAGTTACAGCTGCGACAGTGTACAAGCATTTGGGCACATTAAATCGGAGCCCTTCTTCAGGTTAAATGCATCGCCAAAGAATAGTTTGTGACACTTTGTTTCCTATTTACAGCTCCTAGAAGTACTAACTTTTTGTAATCACCTGATAATCAGGTGTTTGATGATCAGACAGAAGCCAGTAAATCAAATCAGATTTGATTTGATTTGATTTGATTTGATTTATTTATTCTCCGTATGACATCATTTACATTTTTATGCCTCCGCCACGAAGTGGTGCCGGAGGCATTATGTTTTCGGGTTGTCCGTCCGTCCGTACGTCCGTACGTACGTCCGTCCGCTTTCGTTTACGCAATAACTTGAGTGATATTTACTGGAATTTTACCAAACTTGGTCCAAGTATGAAGTATGATGGGGCAATGATTTGATTAGATTTTGGGTGAAATCGGCTTAAGGTCAAAGGTCAAGGGTCAAGGTCAAATCATGAAATTGTATCCGTTTACGCAATAACTCAAGACTGGATGGAGCAAATTTTGCCAAACTTTGTTGGAGGATGATGTATGATGGGACAATTACTTGATAAGTTTTTCAGTGAAATCGGACAGAGGTCAAAGGTCAAAGATCAAGGTCAAATACTAAAATTTATCTGTTTACATGATAACTCAAAATTGGATGAAGCAGCTTTCACCAAACTTGGTCCAAGGATGATGTATGATGGGACAATTAGTTGAGTAGATTTAGTGACATTGGCAAGAGGTCAAAGGTCAAAAGGTCAAGGTCAAATGCTAAAAATGTTGCTATTTCCCCCATATCTATGCAATGCCCGCAGTTATTTTCTTGAAACTTAGTGTAGACATGTACTACTGCGTAAAGATTCTCCAGAGAGAGTTTCATGTCATAAGGTCAAAGGTCAAAGGTTAGGTGAAAATGTAGCAATATCACTTTTCTCGCAAATGGTTTAATGTATCTTCATGGAACTTGGTACATATGCATGTACTGACTGGCAGGGATTATCTAGGGAATTTAGGGGTCATGGGTCAATAGTCAGGGGGGTCAAATGTCAAGGTCAACTCCTCAAAATGTTACTATTTCCCTCATATACTAGTATAATGCAATGATTGCATTATTAGTTTTAAAATTTAATATATGTACATGTATTACTTAATGGAGATTCTCTTGGAAATCTCCAGCCAGAAGGTCAAAGGTCAAAGGTTACGGGTCAAAGGTCAGGTTTAAATGAAAAAAAAAAGATATATTTTGTACTGTAATTGACACTCTTTCTTCATACCTTGAAAAGTATACTCAATGCATAAACTTATAATAAGGTCGGTCAGAAGTCAAGTTAAAATTGTCAATTCCCCAAATATGTGTACCTGCACTCTTTAATAGACAATTATAGCAAACCTAGTTCATGGAAAGTGAACATTCAAGATATTTCTGACAAACCTGTTATTTCGATATTTTGCCAGTTATGTGAAACTGTCATCACACATTGTGAAGACATTGTACTATACACCTATTGGGAGAATCATTATGGCGGAGGCATCAGTCGCCGTAGCGACATTTCTAGTTTAAAATCAAGATAATCAAACATAATATATACAAATATGATACGCATTATAGCTAGTTTCTACAATTTCAACGATTTTGATTACACATACATCTGTGCAATTGATGGTATTGATACCGAGGATGTTTTTTGTCAACACAGCAAAGTGGACGTCCTGTATGGCGGGACAGAGATCTTCGACCATGAGGTGTCGGAGACCATCTACCACGACGTCTTCCTCTCCATCCCGACCTTCCTGGCCATCTTCATCCTCCTCCTCGTCTTCACCTCCTTCTCCGTCTGGCTGACCCTCTGGGGCCTGCTCAGCATCATCTGCAGCTTCGCCTGCGCCTACTTCTCCTACCGCGTCTTCTTCGGCGTCGAGGCCCTGGGCCTGCTCAATGTCGTGTCCGTCTTCGTCATCATTGGCATCGGTGAGTTTCCCCTCATTTGGCACCCTCTTGACCACCACGGTTGAGCCACAGTCCCTTCTAATTCTATGAAAATGTTATGTGACGTTAGTCTGATGTTTGACAGAAATCAATGTAGCAAGTGCTTTAGATTAGTTGCAGAAATTTTTTATCAAACTATGCATATGTCTTTTGCCCCTGAGACACAAAAATGTCCTCCCTGGGACAGTAGCTTGCTGAAATTAAGATCATAACTACCGAGCAACAAATGAAAATGCAAGACCATATTGGCCGTTGCAGTGGCAGTGGCCAATGCAGTAAATGACTGATACAGTCAGTTTTTGTGCAAAAGTGTCCTTTGCCTTCTGCTTAAACAGCAGAATCAAGAAGCATTAGATTAGATATGCATACATAGTTACTGAAAATCTTCCAAGTGTGGGGAAATTCTTCAATCTACAATTGTATCCTCGAAATCTAGGAATGTTGAATGTTTCAAACCTGAGTACAGTATGATAAGATCATGAAAAATGGATTAATACCGGCATATTTATCCCGTTACGTTCTGTCCCTCCTTCTCAGGTGTGGATGATGTCTTCGTTTTCGTCAACACTTTCCGACAAGCAGAGGCCATCAAAGACCCCGCCGTCAGGATGGGCTATACCATTTCAACGGCGGGGGCCGCCACGTTCTTCACCTCAGTTACCACCGCAGGGGCGTTTGGGGCCAATATGGCTTCCCAGGTATGGCTGTGAAATAGAACTGACGCTTGCGACATCTTTTTTTCTTCTTTTCGTTCTCGCCCCAAGTGAGATGAATGGGGACTTTTTCAATGAGGTTTTGAGCCATGGCTTTAACAGAAAGCAAGTGATTATTTTCCGATATTTCATGAAAGATTAAAGAAAAAAACAGAGTTAGGTCGTTTGACAGTCTTGACATTGCTATCATAATGATTTTATAAAATGGGTTCAAGAATGTAGCCAATTGGAAGCGCTGAAATGAGTCACGTGTGCGTGCATTAATTTCTTAGTAAATGCACGGCCGGGGCCTGACGTACGTCACAATGTTTACACTAGCAGTGCGCACTCAATCAGTTGTTACAAGTGCATCACGCGCTACTATACGCGCTGTCAATCCTGTAAACAACTTCTAGTTCGGGCTGCCACAACAGCCGGCGGCCTTTCTTGTGCATAACACGTGGCGTACGTATACTCTTATACGTACGTACAGTACTTACGTGCGGGATTTCCGAGTGCGACGTGCGTAAATGTTTGGGACGAACGTCTTCGGACATCTTGACTTTTGAGCGAGTGCTACATGTAGCTGACTGGTATTGACCCACAAAGGTACGTAAATAATGCTGTTAGTTTTCGACCCATTTTATAAAACAAATGATGCACAGGATTATTTCGTGGCGTTAGTGAAGGTGCGGCGCGCTCGAGAGTATTGACAACGGTGCGACATGCACGAGGCGCATCATTTGTATAATCTCTTTTTTTTTTTTTTTATTTGATATAACAGTGCCATCAATTCACCAGAATTGTATAAACTACTGTATGTATGTGTGGTTCCCTTTGTATGCGCCTAGCTCACAGCCATGTAAATAAATACTTAAAATGGTCTTTTCATGAACCCATATCCAGTTTTTCAGATACCTCATATGCAAGTAAATTTCAAGAAAAAATCTGCAATGACCTTTATTTGTACATGCTCAGATTGTCAAGTGAACTGACTTAATATTGTCTCTGCATCAAAATGCCATGTTTTGACTGGAACCACCTCAACTGGCAGTCACCAGTACATTGGTGTGGTGCATTTAGAATGATGCTATGGGAATCAGCAGCGGGTAGATACATTCAAATTAGTCTGCGCTGCCTCTCTGCTATGTAATCTTATCAGCTGCACAAGCCACAAGATTTTTGTACCAGCTTGTGTAACATCACACAGATGTTACAATGCTTCATGTTACAATTTTTGATTGATGTGTGATGCGCTCACACGCGCAGAAGGGGATCTTGTTGGCAAAAGGGGTACAAAATCTCACACAATTCATGAAGATGAATAGTCTTCTTCATGACAGTTACAAACTCAGTAACTGGCAAAATAGTGTACACATATGTCTTGCATCCCTCATTGCCAAAAATATCTATATTTGAGGAACAACCAGATATGTGAGGAACAATTTATACAAACTCTATAACTGGCAAAATGATATACGTCTTGCATCCCTCATTGTAAAAAATATCTATATATGTGAGGAACAATGACAAACTCAGTAACTGACAAAATAGTGTCTTGCATCTGTTATTGCCAAAAATATCTTTGAGGATGTTGTGTAGGCTTTCATATCATTATGATATTGAGTTTTCATGTCTGACATATGAAGAGTTTGTTCGCAAAAACTGATAAGTCCATTTTTGAAGATTTTGAAGTACGGTCTCTGTCATAACGTATAAAATGATATATTGGTCACGACATACCGATACTGTACGAGCTGAAATTTTCGCAGTGGTTTTAATTTCGCGAATCGCCTTTGAACCGCGAAAATAACTAAGTTCAATTAGACCCTCGCAACCGCGAAATTAACAACACGCGAAAATGTCCCCCAAGTAGCAATTCGCGAAAATATCTGTATGCGAAAATTTCAACTCGTACAGTATAAAGGTACATTTTTAGCTCACCTGAGCCGAAGGCTCAAGTGAGCTATTGCGATCGCTCTTCGTCCGGCGTCCGTCGTGCGTCGTGCGTCGTGCGTCGTCCGTCGTCCGTCGTGCGTAAACTTTTTACATTTTCATCTTCTTCTTGAGAACCCCATGACCAATTTTCACCAAACTTGGCAGGTAGCATCCCTAGGGGGATAGGATCTCAATTTGTTCAAATGGGCACCATGGCCCACCTGGGGGGGGGCCCCAGGGGGGCCCAAACACCCTAAAATTAAGGAATCTTTAAAAATCTTCTTCTCTAGAACCAGAAGTGATAGGGCTTAGATGATACTATGAGTAAGTACATTGATGACTGTAGTTTCAAGTTTGTTCATGGGGGAATCAGGGGTGCCCCCCTTGGGACCCAGGGGAGGGGGTGGGGAGGGGTCCTAATGGGGCCTAAATTGTACATTTTCATCTTCACTTTGAGATCGCCATGTCTGATTTTCACCAAACTTGGTAGGTAGCATCCCTAGGGGGATAGGATCTCAATTTGTTCAAATGGGCACCATTGCCCACCTGGGGGTCCCTAGGGGGCCAAACCCCCTAAAATTAAGGAACCTTTAAAAATCTTCTCTAGAACCAGAAGTGATAGGGCTTAGATGATACTATGTATGAGTAAGTACATTGATGACTGTAGTTTCAAGTTTGTTTATGGGGTTGGCGTATTCATTCCCCCCCCCCCCCCCCAATGCCCTTAGGACCCAGGAGAGGGCTGGGGAGAAGTCCTACAGTTGTAATGGAGTTGTACATGTTCATCTTCTTCTTGAAAACCTCAAAATGAATTTTGACTAAACTTAGCAGGTAGCATCCCTAGGGGGATAGAATCTCAATTCCTTCAAATGGGCACCATGTCCCTCTTGGGGGCCCCCTAGGGGGCCCACCCCCCACCCCCACCCCCCCCCCCCCCCCACATTAAGGAATATTTAAAATCTTCTGCTCTAGAACCAGAAATGATAAAGCAAAGTTAATACCATGAGTTTGTACATTGATGACTTTAGTTCCAAATTTGTTAATTGCAGATTCAGATCCAGGACTGCCCCCCCCCCCCCCCCCCCCCGAGTTGAGGGGGCGGGGGGGGGGGGGGGGGGGGGAGGGATCCATATGCAGACCTAAAGTTTCCAATGTTCTCGGGTAAGAGTGTGCAAGAATGCATGGAAGGTGAAATTGCGATACTCAGGTGAGCGCGTGACCCGCGGGTCTCTTGTTAAAGTTATGGTCGAAAGAAGCAGAAATTTTCTTATTATTCTCTTTATTTTTATTTACCTTTAATCGCAAATATCTCCATTTGGCAAATATGGACTTATTGGTTTTTGCGAACAAACTCTTCAATATGTACAAGGTATCTGCCTGTCTGTCTGTCTGTCTGTCTGTGTGTTAATGTATCCATATGTCTGGTTTTCATACTGTTGAGAGATGCAGTCTGTAGTGTTTACTCAAATTCTCTTCCCTCAAATTAGATTCCGGCCATCTTCGACTTTGGTCTCTTCATGATGCTGCTGGTGGTGTTCTGCTGGGTGATGGTGGCTGCCCTCATGCCCCCGGCCCTCAACCTCTGGCACCGGTATCTCAATTGCGAGCTGCGCCTGTGAGTCCAAAATTTACTTGCCAGGGAAAGCTGTCCTTGTTGCAGTACCGTATGTCCCCCCTAAAAATTACAATGGCACCTTCCGCAATGATATTTTTAAAAATAGTGAATCAATTTAAATACAAATTCAGGATATGAAACTGTAACTCATTGCCCACATCTTACAGAAAACACCATTCGATTTGCTTCAGTGGTCAAAGAGAAATGAGGAGTTTTGTAGAGTATGTCAGAAATCTCTTCACTCCAAGTTCTGTCTATTGTATTCACACACAAGAGCATAAAAGTGCCAAACTTGGAAGAATCAGACTCATGACATGCTTTACAACAATCCACATTTCTCTGTGACCGCTTCCAAATGGAATGGGGTTTCTGCAAAATAGCGCTAAGATGTTATATTTTAAGACTCTGAAGTAGCATTTAGACGGTTTAATCAAATTGGGTGTTATCAATGCGAAAATCCGATTGTAATCTTTTTTTTTTTTGGACATAATGTACAGTCTAATCTTGGGCAGAGCAGCAGACTGGCAATTCTAGAATAACTACCTCTAGGGCAATTATCCCCCCAGGACAAGTAAGAGGTTATTGTCCTTGGAGGGTAATTGTCATAGGGAGTAATCACCCTTGGGGAGAGGGGAGGTTGTCCTTGGGGTTTATTGTCCTGGGGTTAATTGTGGTGTGTGTTTGTGTGTGTGTGTGGTGGGGGGTGGGGGGACTGTCTGGGTGTGGGTGGTAGTTATCCAGGGGTACAGTGTAGTTGCCCAGATACCCAAGTTGGCAGCTTTAGTCGGCAGTGTGTCTGTGTGACATCTGAGACTCCATGGTTGGGCTAATAATTTGAATGGGTCTGTCAAAAGTATGGGATCCTTTGCCAGTAAGGCGCATCCAGCAAGTAGGAGAAATATCTTATCAGTAGAAATACCCCTCCTAGTGAAACTAGCTGAACCAGTGCTCTGTGTTATGCTAATGTGATTGTCCCTTCTGATCAGATTCATAGTTCTGTCTCTCAAATATGACATAAACTGGATGTAGTGTGCACAAAAGCGAGACACAACTCACGCAGGAAAGAAAGATCCAACTTCACTTCTTCCGTAGAGGTAGGATGGAAACCGAGTAAATGTGTTGGTTCCACCCTTGGATCTTATGAGTGGAACCCGGGTGTAATCTCATGTTGCCAGGGTGATTTGACCTAATCAGTAGAAAGTATCACAAAGGCATCTTCAGCTAAATGAAGAAAAGATGATGCCAGACTGAGACTGGCTTTGTGAGACGTGTAGTCAAAAGAAAACTTTTCACACCTGTTGTGGTCTTCCTGTAATACAGAATGCAAAAGTGCAAGGCCAGGTCTTCGGCCAGCCCCAATCGTCGCAGCACCAGCCTGTACCGGGTCCTGGCCCAGTACGAGAGCCAAGGAGGCCCGGCACAGCTGGAGGCAGCTCCCAGCCCACCGATGACTGTGGTGCCCACGGACCACCTTCTGGATGATAGCGACATCCCCATGTTGGATCTCGAGGATGAACAAGAGGAACAAGGTAGGATGCTCCCCCAGCTCTCCCTAATTGATAAAGCTCCTAGACATTGTCACTAATCTCAGTTAGTGTAGTTCTTCCTGGTCCCCCTTCTCTCATACCCAATTTGCAGCATGTAGTACTAAACAAAGATATGTTGTGAGTAATGTGTGCCCTGCATGTAGTCTGTAGCACATTCTTGACCATTCTGTACAGACTCTGCATTGTTTCCATTTTCAGTGGCAGGTCTATATACCCCCTGCCATACACAATAAACAGCATATGGGACTGAACAGACATGTGTCACAATCTGTGATTTTTCTCTTACATGATATTTATTTGGAATGTTGAATCTACATCTCGATATACACTGCTCTACATATCTTTACGATCAGTGCACTCTGCGCTTTATGACTGACCTCTAGGAGGTACAATGTAATTAACCCCCTCCCGGAATCATCTTCCCTAAAGACTGGTACCCCTTTTTCTCTGCCTATACCAGGTCTTCTGACAGACGATGAAGATGATGTTCCCCTGCTCCAGGTTTCTTCCACTCCTCCAGATGCGGCATCCGCAGAGAACAGAGAGGCGGCCAGCTTGACCTCCGGCCTGCAGCGGCTCCTACATGGCTACGTGGCCATCCCAGTCATGAAGGCCCGATGGGCCATTATAGGTAGGTCTAGGGAATGCTTGACCAGGTCACTTTGATTCCAAACACACCAACAACAACAACAAAAAGAAGATTGATTGCTTGATATGTCAATACTGTGATAAGATTTTAATCATTATTTTGCAGCTAATTGCGCATCACTGAATGTACAGTCGCTTTTATTATAAGCAGGATTTGATTATGCAGCCTGTGTGTTCATGTGTACTTTTCATTCTTATTAAATAAGACACAGCAAAGGATGTTTGACAACCATGTACGTATATGAATACACAGTCTCTCAAACATGCAACAATACATCCATAGCATTTGTGTCAATTTTATATGTTATCATTTCATCATTTTGATTGTCTTTGCCTGTATGATGATGAAATTTGGCTTTGTCATATCTTGGCATCTTTTAAACTAGCCTCACTTTACTTTGTAACTCCATAGATACGAAGGTTTCTTTGTAAATGTCTAAAAGTAAAAAAGGAATTGATCAAAGTCATGCATTTCTGTCATCTTCGTAGTGAAAACAATCGAGTGTATCTTGGCTTTTTTGGTGAAAAAGATGATATTGCTGACAGATCATACTTGGTCCAGTATATGGGAGCAGAATATATGATGCTATGGAGCAATTTGCAGTGTGTGTAAATTCTGTATCTCATTTCATTTGGCTGTATCATGAACTACAGTACTGTTCTGCATAATCCTGGGTGTGACCATTGCGCTGGTGTCACAGCTCCAGCCGGCCAGCCGTCCTCCTGCCCTCTACCGGCCCGACACCAACCTCCAGCGCCTCCTGGACCTTGCCTACAACTTCAGCGGGAAGGACATCTCCTGCCGGGACTGCTCCGGTTTCGAGCACGGCGGGACCCACCCGGCCCCACCCATCGTCCCCCTGGTGCCCGTCGACCCGGGGGTTCTGACGCCAAGACCGGAGCTGCCAACGCACAGCCCAGAGACGACATTTTGGCCCCCGGTGGGGTCAACCACGCATCCTGCTAAAGGAGGAAAAGGAACAGGAGGGGGAGGAGATACAGTGTCCTCCCCCACAGCTTCCTCATCACCCCAGACAAATGGTACCACCCATCACAAAATCGCGCCAACCCCTCCGGCCAAGAGTGAGTACATCGATGATTGGATGTCATTCAAACAGTTTACCATAATCAACATTAGATATGAACAACTTCTCTCCTGGAAATTAGACAGTACACCGTCCAAAGTGACCTTAGCACCTGAGTGACCCATATCTTCAAATTCTCTTGTCTCCCTTCTCCATGAAACTGCACCTCCTAGCTCTCTCTTATTTCAATCACTTATTAAATGGGTCATGATGGTCATTGTTTAACAAGTTATATAACTATTTTACTGTTTAAACCCGTTGAGGACGGTTTGATATTGCTACAACACGCATTTCCCATAGACACCTGCCTAAGTATACTCGGGACTCATCCTCAACGAGTTAAGCGATGTAGAAAAGTGGAAATTCAATTTGGTCTGCTCTTTGTGAGTTTTGAGCTGGGCTGTCACATACTAGTATGCACTTATTTTGGCCATACTTATCTTGTTCCTTTTGCAGAGGAAACGTGCACCACAACAGGCCTGAGGTGCAAGTTTGGTGCGGTGTGCCAGGATACTGATGCAGGAGAACGCCCTCACTGTGTTTGCCAGCTGGTTTGCGACCAGGACGATTACTCGCCGGTGTGCGGCTCGGACAGCCGTACCTACGGCAACGTCTGCCAGATGAAGCAGTACGCGTGCCTGGATAAGCGCGAGATCTACGTCACGAAGGCTGGGCTTTGTGAAGGTATCGTATGCTTCTCACAAGACTCGGCAGTCATTCTAAGAAAATATGAACAGACTTTCACTGATATTAATTTCAGGACTTTAGGATTTATTTTAGGAATTCCAGGACATTGAAAGAGCACTTGACCTAGTTTCCTACAAGAGGCACGGGGAAAAATATATTCCTTAATATGTCTTAGTAATAAGTCTATTGAATGTGTGCTTTCTTTAAATGTGAACAATAATGAGATATTTTGCTATTTTTCGTAATCTTCTTGTATTTCTTTTACATGACAAATTGATGTAGAGTTCGCATCTTGAAGGTGTGGCACAGGGATTCAACCAACACATCAAAACTTAACATCTATTTTTTTAACATATTGCCCAATTTTCCTCAAACTTTCATTGAGTATTTCACCAGTGTCTCTCCATTCACCGAATTCACATAATTTGCCTAGGGACAGTTTTACTTTGATTTGTATGATTGCTATGCCTGTTTGCCCTTGGACAATTGGCACCAAATATCTGATATCAAAAACATGAATGAATTGGGATAGCAATTCCTCTTAATCTCCATTGTATCTCGATGAATGATCCATTTGACTGTAGTTACGTTCAGACGGCAGGCCCTAACCTCGAGGTTAGGAAACCTCGAGGTTTCGCTCTTCCCCCCTAACTACGACGTGTGTCCACACGACGAATCTTAACCTCGAGGTTACGAAACTTCGAGGTTAAGCTTCTGCCCCCCGTAACTACGAGTGGGTCCTACTCGATGTTAAAACCACAAAACCGGAAGTTTCAGCCCACACTGCTAACAAGGCGTCTATTTATTCTTTAGTCGAACCCTGTCGGACTCGCTTACGGGTACTCTTTTTCTCTGTCATGGTATGCAGAGATAGCACTGCACTGATGACTTTATGCCTTTATGAAGATATTCGTCGAAAACATTTTTTTAGCGTCGGAGAAGAATATAGAATACAGTTTGATAGCGAGTTCGACGTGTTCAGTTTCAGAGATCAAGCGCATGGGAAGAAAAGATGATGTTGTTGTGTCATGCGTCATAGGTTTTTCACGTGTGGTGTATTTGTGGTGTACGTTTGGGAGGTTGACCCGGAAGCAGAGGGAAATTGTGGGGGCCGGAGTTTACGGCGAGGTCACTCTTAACTTCGAGTTCGTTGTGTTTTGTGTCCACACGGTGCTTAACTACGAGTGGGGACCCCCCGCGGCTCGTGGTTAGAGCGCTAACCATAAGATTTCTCGTGGCTCGAAACTTCGAGCAAACCTCGAGGTTTGCTAACTACGAGTGCGTCTTCACGGTCCCTAACTACAAGCTCTAACCTCGAAGTTTCCTAACTTCGAGGTTAAGGGCTCCCGTCTGAACGTAACTTGTGATATGGTTCAACACCTGAATGGACTGCCCAGCATATTGCTGTCATCTTTTCTTAGGAGAATTTAGTATTTGCTGACGAAATGGGTTTGCAAGTGGCAACAAAGTGCATTAACATCTGACACGCAAGTCTTTTGTACAGTTTGTCCTAAACTCATTCAGTCAGATGCACAATATGCAATCTAGAAAATGTAAAAGGAGCAAGTAGAGATTTTTTAAAATGGCTGTTTCTCTGTATCTAGATTGGCTATCAATCTATTTTAGAGCAGAAAAAAAGGAGTACATTTTCAAGAAGTTTGAATCTTCCTACAATCAAGAACCAAGTATGTCTCATTATATTGTCATTGATTTTGCCAGGAGAGCATTTTCCTCAGAAGGAAAATCATCAACATGGCCCTTGAATCTCATGCCCACCATAATGACATGACAGTCCTTAATTTTCTTCCCCTGGTTATCCTACAGTACTTACTATCCTTTACTTTCTCTTTCTGTCTGTGACAATAGACCCGCCCAAAGTTAAACCCACCCCTGGTAAGGCTGGTCACCATGGTGGAGATGACCCCTCATCTGGACAGTCCATTGACCCCTCCTCTCCGGGCAAGGGCTACGATCCGTGCGCCACCTCCGGCCACTGCGGGAAGGCGGCCAGTCGTCCCCTCCTGGATAGCACCGCCATGGTCTTTGTGGTGTTTGGCATTAGCGGTGTGGACAAGACCAATGTCTCGACCGGACACGTCCTCAATGAAGACAAAGTGAGTGAAGATATGATGGCAGTATTTTTTTTTTTTTTTTTTTGTGATTGAACTGTGGAGTTTTCATATAGTTGGGCATGCTTCGTGGTATATTTCTTTTCCTCTTCAAATATTCTGCCTCCCACACAAAATATACACATACACACATCATAGGCAAAGAGACTTCAAAGCTCCAATAATGTAATATGTATGGGACTTTCAATGCAAAAGAGAAATTTAACTGCATGTATGGGTTCTCCCTGTTGACCTATTAAAGAAAAAAAAATGGTCTTAGGTCATAGTCCCACATGTGCATTTCTGTGTTGGCATTTTGGGTTATCATATTTGGCTGGTCAATAGTGGATTATGGCCTGAGGCAGAAGATAACCTCATGTCAAACTGACTTTGCTTTTTCATCTTCTCCAGGGAGCCGTGCTGTATGACCCTGAGTTTTCACCGATGCAGTGGGAGACAGTGAAAGCGCTGTGCAAGATTTGTAAGACGATCGGAAACAACGGCGACCTCGTCAAAGACGGCGGAGCCGAGTGCTTCCCGCCAGGTGAGAATTGTCACACGAAGAGCACCCTCACAGAGGGCCCATTCATTAATATCTCAATAAATCTGTGATTGTTAGCACTGGGACTAGTGTTTCTCTGCCTGTCCGCCATTGGTAGTTCCTCTCAGATGTACTTTTGACCTGCAAGTGGAAATGCAAGTGTGGCACTGGATTGGGTACAAGCAAATAGAGGGCAATGTGTGAGAACTGTGATTATGCTGAAGGAGTAACCATTGGTACATTACAACAGATGATGTGGATGATGATGATGTGAATGAGGATGGTGATGATGATGGTGGTCATAATGGTGACGATGGTGATGGTGGTGGTGATGGTGATGATGATGATGATGATAATGATGGTTATGATGATGATGATGGTGATGATAATGGTGATGATGATGATAATGATAATGATAATGATGATGATAATGGTGATTATGATGATGAAGATGATGGTGATGATGATTATGCTGATGATGGTGATGATGATGATAATGATAATGTTATGATGATAGTGGTGATGGTGGTGATGATGATGATGATGATGGGGATGATGACTTTATTCATTTTAATTTCAACCATCAATGTCATGATCATTGATGCACAGGACAGAAATACCTTTCTTTATTAAAAAGTATCAATCTGAAAGTAGCATTGTGCATTAGACTAAAACTTGTCCTAGTTTTGATGAGTTGCCTGCTAAGTTGAAATTGAAAAATTAGAATTTTCTTTCTGAGTGTGCTAAGGGTGCCCTCTTTATTGTGTGGTATAAATCATGAGCTTGTAAGATAGGTACCAAGAAGGTGTATTAAAAATATAGATTTGCCATGGCACCACAGTTTAGTGCAGTTTACAGCCCACATTTTTGCAAATAGCCATCTGTGATTTGTACATAGCTTGTGAATGTGTATGTGCATGAATGGAAAGTTCAACAAAGTGATTCATTGAATTGGATTCTTTCAGCATACTTACCCACCTGTCAGAGGGCAGGGATGATGCTACCGGAAGAGTGCAGTGACCTCCCAGCGACCAAGCGGCTAGTGGGTCAGAGGTCGCACGCCAAGATGGGCCTGTCCAGTCAAGGGGCCGTCTGGTTCGCCATGGCCTTTGAATCGGTGAGGCTACAGTGGATTAGTGACATATCAAATGCACAAAGAAGTGGAGGATAATATCGGAGTTGCGCCGTATTGTATTTCAGTCCTTGGCAAAAAAAGTTGCATTCCATTGCCACTTGAGTTATTGATTTCAACCTGACCTCTTGGTCAGCATTCGTGGAGTTGTCAGCTCATAATATGTTTTCATGTATCTAGTCTGTGTATTGTTCTATTTAGTATTTGTTTTCTGCATAGAATATCAGGATATATGTGTCTGACATGAAAAATATGTTCTCTCTGAGGGTTGAAAAAGCATGTGGGATATGTGCTATTTGCCTCATTGAACAAAATTATGATTCTTGCCTTCAAAACGTTTTTGTCCCCGCCGAACGAGTTCGAGCAGGGGACTATGAAACGGGCTCCGTACGTGTGTGTGTCCGTGTGTCCGTCCGTCCGTCCGTGTGTCCGTCCGTCCGTCCGTCCGTCCGTCCGTCCGTCCGTCCGTGTGTCCGTGTGTGCGTCCGTGTGTGATCAAAATCTTAAATTTGCTACTTCTCTGTCATTAATGAGCCAATTTTGATTCTGTTTGCTTTATATGATAGCACTACATGGGAGCTTTGAAACTTCTACACAGAATTTCAGTCGTGACCTTTGACCTTGACCTTTGACCTATATTGTACATTTTGCTACAAAATGCTACTCCTTCGCCATTTCTAACCCGATTTCGATTCCGTTTGCTTTATATGATGGCACTAGGTGAGGGCTTCAAAACTTCTACACAGAATTTTGACCTTTGACTTCTTTGACCTTTGACCTTGATTTTTGACCTATATTGTACATTTTGCTACAAAATGCTACTCCTTCGCCATTTCTAACCCGATTTCGATTCCGTTTGCTTTATGTGATGGCACTAGGTGAGGGCTTCAAAACTTCTACACAGAATTTTGACCTTTGACTTCTTTGACCTTTGACCTTGATTTTTGACCTATATTGTACATTTTGCTACAAAATGCTACTCCTTCGCCATTTCTAACCCGATTTCGATTCCGTTTGCTTTATGTGATGGCACTAGGTGAGGGCTTCAAAACTTCTACACAGAATTTTGACCTTTGCCTTCTTTGACCTTTGACCTTGATTTTTGACCTATATTGTACATTTTGCTACAAAATGCTACTTCTTCGCCATTTCTAACCCGATTTCGATTCCGTTTGCTTTATGTGATGGCACTAGGTGAGGGCTTCAAAACTTCTACACAGAATTTTGACCTTTGCCTTCTTTGACCTTTGACCTTGATTTTTGACCTGTATTGTACATTGGCTGCAAAATGCTACTCCTTCACCATTTCTAACCTGATTTCGATTCCGTTTGCTTTATGTGATGGCACTAGGTGAGGGCTTCAAAACTTTACACAGAATTTTGACCTTTGCCTTCTTTGACCTTTGACCTTGATTTTTGACCTGTATTGTACATTGGCTATAAAATGCTACTCCTTCGCCATTTCTAACCCGATTTCGATTCCGTTTGCTTTATGTGATGGCACTAGGTGAGGGCTTCAAAACTTTTACACAGAATTTTGACCTTTGACCTTGATTTTTTACCTATATTGCACATTTTGCTACAAAATGCTACTTCCGGCGGGGACATATATTACGCACCGCGTAATTTCTACTTTTCCTTGTTTGTTTGTTTGCTTTTACCATGCATTTATATGTTTTTTATCTGATCTTAAAGTGTTGACAACCCTGCTGTATGAGTTTTAAATCCTTGTGAATTTCTTTTTACAGTCTGTGGCAGTTTTTTTAATGGAACAAAACTGACAGATCATATATATTGTCTTTAAAGTTCTGAGGTATTGATGCAAAATGAATGTTGTTTACTGTGGAAATAGACAACTTTCATGCATGTTGCAGTCATCACCTTATTGTTCAAGCCAGGCAAATGAAGTGCATGAATGACATGGTGACAGTGATTTATGTGGTCAGTCCCAAACTTTATCACATGTACAATATGTACCTGATAATGACATTGATTTTGCTGTACTCTGCTGCTGGTATTGAATTAGTGCATGGATATGAGAAGCTCACTGACAGATCTTGTCAATCTTTCTTACATCTACTCAAAACTTTATCTCTGCCAACAGAAAATCTACGAGGGGAAGTCAAGCTTCGAGGCATACAAGGACTACCTGGCTTGGGAGAAGGCGATCACTGAGATGAAGGAAGGTCTAACGGAGGAGGAAAGGGTGGGACTCGACTCAGCCTTCCAGACGTGTGATTACTGGGAGCAGGTCTTCATGGAGATTATAGGTAAGGGACTAGTGAAGAGGTTGAGGAGGGGGTGCGTTCAGTCTCAACTTTGTCAAAGCGTGCCAGAGTGAGATGGGGCAAGTCAGGACATGCCTTCAGAGGTGACTGAAAGCCCCAAAAGTAAGCTGTGCCTCACGAAACCGAGCCAGGGAGTTGTTGTACTCATTAGATTGGTAGAATGATGGTTGTATGGTGATTATGATGATGATGATGATGATGATGTTGGTGATGATGATGATGATGGCGATGATGATTATGTTGATGTTGATAATTACAATGATGGTAATGATGGTGTTGATGATGTTGATGAGTATGATTGTGGTGATGCAGATCATGGTAGTGATGGTGGTGGTGGTGTTGATGATATTGGCGATCATGGTGGTGATGTTGGTAATGTTGGTGATCTTGATGATGCTAGTGATAAGGATCATTCAGAAATGTGGAGCATTTTCCTTTTGCCACACTAGAAGCTTGTCGATTCTAGCATCTTGGGCGTACTGTTGTGATTCAAAGCAGCGCAAATTTCAAATTATGATTTCTTTGTATCATGGCAACTGTATAAGCAGCACTACCTGTTATGGAAGGTGACTGTAGTAAAAAACTGCTGTGGAGAATGGTCCACAGTCATTCATATTTATTTATATTTACTTGTCAGACAGGATATGTAACATCATTTACCACAACTTACAGCTCTAGGAAGATGTAGCTAAAACATGCAAAATACTGCTACCTCATCTGTCTATCCTTATCCAGTAGATTTGATCATGTTCTCTGGATGCCAATGTTCACTGGTAATAATTGCCTGGCGTCTGTTTTATCTTGACAGGAGTGACCAGTGCAATATATGGTGTCGCTTTCTCCCTGATCGTCTGTGTGGTGGCCGTCGCCTTCTTCACTGCCCACCTCACCATTCTGCTCATAGCATTTGTGACCATCGCAGGTATGTTTTCAATGAAAGAAGTGATATCATTTGTACATTCTGTTGCCCTGAACAAGAGTGCTGAGAAGAAGTCTTAGGGTCTATACCCATCTATTTTCAGAACTGGATGGCGGGATAAGTAAGAACTTGGGATCAGCCTTTGTAAAGAAATTTGTGTGCTATGTCTTTCAGCGTAGTGGGATAGTAATACATAAATATCCAATCTCTGTCGTTAATTATTTGCCTCAAGAAGAAGGTTTAGTTGAACAAAAAGTAGGTGCCACAGTTAAAGTAAATTCTTCACTGGGCAATGTATTGGAGAGGTAACGAAGCAGTTGTTTAATCATGACTTTATTCAAGTTCAAATAAGTGTGAGAATAACAAATATACAAAAGAACCAGGTCCACCGTTTCATTCAAAACGAATGGCAGGTTTAGACACGTACATGGGGATACAAAACAACAATATTAGAGTTTACATTATTGCAACCCATATCAGACATAGAATATCAGATATTACCGGTGATCAATCAATAAAAACAATCAATACATAATACTATTTCTGTGTTACAATAACAGCAGTGATGTAGTTATCATCCGCAGTATTGATACAATAATCCGCATTGATTGTGTGATCATTGTGTTATTCTCACACAAAGGTACGTCATTCAGAAGAGGAGTTGCCACAGAAATAAAATAGTAAGATTAGACTTGTCACTACAATACCCAGATAATGTCACAGATGTTAAAGCCGAGAAATTTGCAAAGCGTAAGTACGGTGAGTTGAAAGAGAAATATAAGATATTATTATTTGATGAAAAATCAAACATTTGACATCTAACTCAATCTCCTTTGACTTTTGAAGCCCAAGAATGTTTTTATGACAACATTACAATGTTTGAGGGAGGGGTAATGTACAATGGTGTGTTGACTGGGTTTTCTTCTTGGGTGTGCATGTGATGCCGGTCCTTGATTACCCTTTTGATGTTCTTTGGAACGTTCTACAGGTGTGATCCTGGTGGTAGTCAGTCTCTTCTACCTGCTGGGATGGCAGATGGGCGCAGTGGAGGCGGTGTCGCTCTCCATCCTTGTCGGATCCTCCATCGACTACTGCATCCACTTGGTGGAGGGCTACCGCGTAGCCGCAAACCACGTCAAACTCGATTCAGGGAAGGTAAAAAAATCCTCTCACGCTTTGTTGTTTGTTGTCTGTATATGTACAGTAGGGTCTCGGTTTTAAGGATTAGGACATTGAAGTGACTATTTTTTTTACTTCAGCATAATTTTTATTTTTGCTTAAGCATGATTTTTTATTTGTGATAATTTTTTCCTTTCACTCAACAGTCATGTGGCTTGTAATTCAATTTTTGCAGTGCTGATTGCTGATATCTCTATATATACCACAGTGCAATGTTGGCCAAGACCTGAAATTGTGTTTTTAGACTTGATTTACTCATGTTTAATGTATCCAAAATCTTTGTGCAACAATATGCATAGGAAGTAGTGAAAGCAGTATTCAAATTGGAATTCAATCAATTAAACAGAATTGAATTGAATTCAATGCAATAGATTGGCATTGAACTGAATTGTCTGTTTGCAGCGTGTTGCTCCAGATAAAATGGGTGCTAGTATTACTATGTTGTTGAAATAAATGATATATTCCTCACTACTCGATATGTCCACTGATAGGATTACCTCTTCATTACAGTTCAATAATTCGGAATTCATTATCAAAAGTAGCTATACATACTTCCCCAGCTAGTATCAGAGACTCCAACTCTCCCGCTTTCGACGGAAGCTCTCCCGCCGAAAGCCCATTTTTGTTAAATCTCCTGTTCTCCCGCTTGAGATTTAATTTCTCCCGCTTGAAATGATTTCTAACTTAGTGTCATCGTATGTTGAAAAATAAGCCTTAGATAGCATGAGATAACATCTAGAAGCCTAGAGCTGGACCCCGGCCACAAGGAACTTCGCGCTTCGCGTTGGAGTCTCCCGTTTGCTAGGGGTTTCAGGCGGGAGAATCTCCAGATCACAAGGTGCTTGAGGTTGGAGTCTCTGTAGTATTATCCTAATGTCAAAGGTAGGAAAAAAACAGAAAGAGCAGATCTGTCAAAAGTGATGTGGAAGTGATTGGAAAGAGATCAGAACTGAGCAAAATGATGTGTATTATGTCTTCTTTCCAGTCCTCCAGTCATATACGTCGCCAGCGAGCGATTCACTCGATGAGCACCATCGGCGTCTCCATCCTGTCTAGTGCCCTCACCACCGTGATTGCCGCCATCCCGCTCTGCTTCACCACCGTCCAGCTTTTCGCCAAGTTCGGCCAGATTGTGGCGCTCAACACGCTGGTGTCCATCGCCTACACGTTGACGGCCTGCGCCGCGTTCCTCGGGTGCTTTGCGCCGGCCCGGTACCGCTGGAGCTGGCGCTGGCTGGCCGTCACTGTGCTCGTGGTCGGCGCGATCTTCGGTGTCGGCGTCGGGGCGCTGTATGGCTTGCATCTCAAGGGAGTTGCCATACCGGGCCCCTCGGGGAATACGCTCTTTGGATAATGCCTGCTTCGATCAGTTAACCATGGACTTTAATTATGGTGATGTAGTCCAAGGGCGTGATCTTATTGACACAAAAAGTGAGGATATTTTGGCAAGTGCTGCTTTGTATTTATCCTCACCAAAGTGGTTTTGTCCAGACTCCCCTTCAATGTTCACCTGGATAAATCTCTCTTTCTCATAATTAGAGACATTTTTCATAGTAATTGAGCAAATTTTGGAAGTCAGAAAACAAGACTAAGCCACATTTCCCCAAAACATGCTTTTGACATCGTGTTTTGCCACTCTTGGTGCTGTGGTCTTTGCCAATTGTGTTACGCACAAATCTGGGTTCACATTTGTAATTTAAGCGGCTTGACCTCTACAATATGTTTGAGAAGGTGGAACCTTACTTGACCTTGCTTTTGCTTTTGCCATGGTGCTTGCATGTTGATATTTGCATACTTTTTCATGTTGTGTTATCAAGAGTTGATTGACAGGACACAATATCAATGGTACAGTGGTCACCGCTTAATCAGGAGGGGTCAGGAGACAAGTTTTTCTCCTACATAGTAACAAGAGGTTCGTGATTAATGGGTGAGCACTGTACAGCTATTTTAAGGAGAATGTCTTTTGCAGTTGGTGGTCGACAACTCACTTTAGAAAAAAGCGATTCAGAAAGGGGATTACAAACAAGAACTCTCGTAATTCTGAAATATCTTGTGTATTCCACCATTACTCATCAAGATCCCTCTCCCATGTGAGGTGAGGGGCACACTCTTGTTGAAGATGCAGTAACTTGCAAGCTTTCTCCACCAGATCTGTGCGGATCAAGTCATTTATTTCACCCCCATCATTCCCTTCTGGCATCCCACCTAGACCAATCACATGTGTGGACAGCCAGAGAGAGTCGAGTTCAGACTGATATCACCAGCATGAATCCTTGCCCTGTAGAAAAGAAGCCTTGAACAGAAGCAGGGGCTGGAAATGTGTGAAAAAGTATGATCATTCTAAAAATATTTATTGAACAACATCACCACCATTCATATGGCATCAATGCCATGTTTGTGTACTGTATACGCCATGTATTTTGTGAGTCTGATTTTTTTTTTGTGAATCTTTAACTCTTTTACGAGTAGTCAAATTTGCAGTGGAAGAGAGCAGTGACCTGAACGGAGATGTCAGTATAAGACAAGTCGTATCATTCACCCTGCACCTGCACTGCATATGGCTGCATATGCAAGTGGCATTCATGCATTGAAATCGGAGGTAAATATTTTTTTTACGTGCACTGTTGATTAGACGAGTAGCACCAGACTCGCGAAATTTGCGGAAATAAACCCTCGCGAAATCTATGGCGTATACAGTAGTTAACTCTTGTGTGTATTTAGTTGCCACAGAGGTTGAGTGAATGGCAGGATACTGCTGCAGGTGTGTGTGAGTTTAAGCCTGCATCAGATGTGGGATTGAAATAGAAAAGTAATGATGATTTCTTAATTTGTGGGTGCGTGTTTGTGCTATGTATGTAAGTATGTATGCTTGTTATCATGCAATACAGATATGAATGTCAATATGACTTCTTTGAAATAGTAAACCACGCATTACATGTTTATTTTTCATTTCATTTCTTAAGTTATTATGCAGAGAATACATTTTATTTTTTATGAGGCTCGATGTTTTAGAACTGTTCATGATTGACATGTTAGTGAATTATTACCTGTTTGAGTGATGAGACAAAATATTGTACGACCATACTAATCTGGCTTTCAGTTATTTGGTCAGATCAGCTAGGGTGGGCGGGGGGATGAAATGAATTAGCAGATGTCTGTCAGAGTGATTTTGATTTTGATTTGTTTTAAATATCGATCTCCCGTGGGAATAATTGGATGCTGATTTCGCCATGATCACTGTTTAAAGATATCAGTCCGGGGAATGGATTTACAATCATATGCTCAGCACAACTAGAGAAACGAGCAACTTGCTTGTGTTTCTGACTGAAAATCTAATGCTAGAGTTCTCTCCTTGACAATTCAAGTAGGAACGGGGGATAAAAGTAGTCAAACAGAATATTGTTTGTGCTGCATACCTGTATCTCTTCAAATGAATGTCCATGGTATATCCAGTTTCGTAGCTTGTGAGTGTAGATGATGAAACAACAACTCATAGTGTCATCTCATTACATATGAGAGACAAACAAAACTTACCTTGTTAAATTTCTGAAATATAATTTGAAGAATTTGCAATATGACATTCCCTTTATTGTTTTTTTTTTTCTCTTTTTTTTCCATGATGGTGGGGGGTTGAGCAAAGAGACAGAATTATGTAAATGATACTATTGCCACAAATGTATGGTTTGTTACATGGAGAAATTGATCAAGATATTAAGAAAAAAAAAAGCCATTTACTTGAACTATACTGCAGTTCTACACACTGCTGGCAATTAAGTCGGGTGACTGTTAGTGCAGTCACAACCAAAAAATAAGTGAAACTTCATTACCCTATAATGTGTATTTGATTTTGTTTTTTCATTTGTCAGCGTTTGCCCCATTTTCCTTGCCTTGGTGGTGGGAGTTTCTCGTGGGAAGAACTACACGTAGAAGAGCACATGTTTATGGTGTGGAAGGTTGCTTCCAGCAAATTGCACAAACTCTGAATTAAGTGTGGTTAATGAGATATGGTGGTGATAAAGACTTCATTTTTTCATTTTAAAGTTATTGTGCAATTACATCGTAGACCATGACCCATATGGCTTGAAATATGCAACCAGGTATTTACTTGCTTTTAATCTCGCACTACGTTGTCGAGTTACACATGTATCTTCTGCAATATTAGGCTGAATTGAATTCTGTATTATCATATTCCCTCATTTTTTATTCAGCTTTACTCTTGTTTAACATTTAGAAGTATATGCATGATATGATTAAATAGGAAAATTGTTTGACCCATCAACTTCTAGGGTAATAAACGCTTTTTTTTTTCTTTTTTTTTTTTTGCTGCTGAAATTATCTTGTCCTTACAATTTGCAATGGAGAAAGATTTAATGCATTTCTTATGCATGTGTGTCCATTTTAGAGCAAATATCAACAATTTCTTCAGGTGAATGGGAACTACAGATATAAAGACTTTGTGTGTGTGTGTGTGTGTTATTTCTGAAATGAGCTCTGTTTGAAATTAGTTGCCATTTTCAAGTGGTAGCAGGGTATTTGTAAAGCCTGAAGATCAGGGTGCATAAGTATTCATTTTTATCTTGGCCCGTTGGTTGTTGGAAGTAAGAGAGAATGTGTTGGAATATTTACAATGAAAGTTAGTGCAATCACTTTGTGTTTGAAGGAGGAGGTGTATGTCTGATAATGATCAGACGGGAGTTGTGCCATTATTTGTATGATAAGGTCGTATGTTTGATTGTAATGGAAGTAAACATTCAGTGCGTAGCCATCTTTTAAAATTGAAAAAGACGTGCTTGCATTTGAAGATTGCCAACCAAGAGCGTGACATCGAACAACTCAGAGTGGGTTGATTTATAATAGTATCCCAGTGGTTACGGTAATTATGGCAGGCCTTGCCCCCTGACAACAAATGTTGCAAAGATTCAGTACATCATGTTCTCAGTGGTTCCTAAGAAATTATTTCACACCTAATGTAGAATGGCATACCTTTATTTTCAGTATGTAAAAAATTAATGTATCCATATTTTCCTGATGTTGCATACAGGTTGTCGAAGCAAGATATAAAAACAGAGGGGTGAATATTTGCTATGAAATACATTGCATTATGTCTGCTAAGAATAAGGGCATTAAGGAGGTGCCTTGAACGCTATTTCTTTAGTGCCAACTTAATGCCCTTATCATTCTCAGCCGACTATCTGTATGCCTTGTAAGGGCTTGTAGAGTACAGTGACCTCTGCAGACTGGTTTGGTGTCATGTGTTTGGGGCTGGTTCACCAAAGCCTGCTCTGTACTGATCAAATGCATAATCTTTGTAATGCAATTTCTAGGAAGTGGCATCCTTGATGTGAATTCGTGATTATGACTTCAAAATAATATGATATAATCATGCAGCGAAAATGTGTCAAAGTTCATAATATTATGCAAGTTGGTTGCAGTACTGCAGCATTTCTTTTTCCATTTTTTTTAAAAATCTGTCCTTGGGTTAAATTGTGTGGTTCACGGATAGAGGGATATTTGATTTTGTGGGTTTTGGGGGAGATCCCTTTCTTGTATCAGTTGTAGTCTCAATCTGATGCATTTGTGAGCAAGCAATAGAGAGATTTGGGATTACGATGAGGCTAATGGGAAAGGGTACACTCACTTCAAGTTGCAGATCATGTATTTTACCATTTCAGATGTGTGGATATGTCAAACATCCTCATCTCATTTTTAAAATCTTATTTACTGAAACAAAAAAGTTCTTATATAATATTTCTTACCATGCTGCTTGATAACATGATACAAATGTGTCCAAATTGGTGCTGGAAGGAAAAGACACAAATGAAAAAAACAAGGTGCTTCTCCTCATTTTCCCACTATCAATTAAATGAAAAACATTTCATCATTAACTTGCACAAGCTTTTGTTTGAACGGTAATATACATCAGCAGTCAGTAGACTCTTGCAGCATTTACCTTTGAAAAACTTTGTGGTTTCTCTCTGGCTGCTGGTACAGTACTTCATTGGTAGCATGTGGCTTGTGATTTTTCTATATGGATCAACTGGTTGGGTACAGCTCAGGGGAAGGTTCTTATTTGCTGATTAATCAGTGGTTATTGGTTTAAGAACAAATAAGTATTGATAACTTGAACATAGGTTCTGCTCAAATGACCAGCAGTCTGCACCGTGCAGTTATACAGGCCTGCCGGCGTAAAATATCGTTTTCAGATTTTTGTCAACAGTTTGCACGAGCAGGTTATATATTCCTCTTGCCCAGAGCATACCTTTCACAAGGTTAAACTCAGTGCTGAAATTTGAACTGAAATGCAAGATTGTTGTATGCACCTAGTACTCTTACAAGCAGATGGGCTTAAAGATGGTCAACAGCTACAAAGTCTATCCCTATAGAATTAATGTTCTCTATGACTCCTGCTATTGGTGGTTAGTTCAGCTGTTCTTGAATAACATAATGCAGAATCCTAGTCTAACTTTGCATACCTGTGTTTGACAAACACCTCTTCATACATGAAGGCAGCAAAAAAAAATATTGTGTAGAGTAATGTGTGTGTCATTAAAGCACACACACATACACAAATCATTTTCAGATGATTTGCGTAGCAGAGAAGAAATAACCTTGAGAGGGAAGCAAGTACCTCGACGAAGGTCCATCAATACTGATTTTGTCTTTTTCTTTGAATACCAAGAAAGAAATATATGGGCTATATTGCAGTCAAAAGATTAATGAAACAGTTTTCAGTTTGTTCATACTATGAGATCATTGTTGTTTCCTATAACTTGTCACCATTTCTTGCAGCAAGCTGTTTGTACAAGCTGTACAATTTCAAATGCCAGAATCTTAACCCATTTTTTGTTTGTCATCATTCAAATTGTGCATTCTTGGCCGTGACTTAAGCTGAAATATTCCACAAGTTTCTCAGGCCAGTGCGAAAGCATTGCCCTCTGTGTATTTATTATTACTTTTTACCTTAATATTTCTGATGGAAGTTTTTAGATGTTGTCCATAAAATGTATCAACTGGTACCCACAATTTTATGTTTGGAGAATTGTATGCATTATGTAAGAAGTATTTATGCAGCTTCAATACTTTACATTGAATTTTATGCTCCATGTATAATGTATTGTTGTGTTTTTAACCCTCTTATATTTTCAACAAACTGCCTTTTAAGCATAAAATTATGATTTATACTATTGTGGGCATTGATAACAAATAGCAGCAGTGTTTGGGTGAAAAGAATATATTATACTCTATATAATTTGGTGCTTTATATCCTGCAAAATACATAGACACCAAAGCTGCTGCATGATCTGTTCAAACACTGAAGAGGCTACCCTGAGTGAATAAGACCGTGTTCAGACCATGGGCAGATTCGTATCATGATATTTCTTTCCTTTAAGTGCTGTTTGAGTTTGTATTCGGTTTCCAAAGGCACAAATGTAGACTTACAGCTTTATGTCATTAAGAACAGTCTTATAGTAGTATACTCTGTAATGGTCAATGCCTTCCACCATTTAAAGCAAGAAGTTGCCATTCCACTAGCTGACACATTCAAAACCGAATTCTGTGCAAGTTTGTGCATTTCTGCACATTTGTGCCTTTTTGTGGTTTTACTGCCAATTCTCACCCTGTCTCACAGACCATCATAGGGGGCCATGCTCCAAACTTTTACCACTTAAACTAAATATGATCACATTTTTTGGTTTGTTTAAATCTCCACATTTTGTAGTCGTGTGAAATCAGATTTTACAATAGTTGTTCGACACCCAGGCAATTTCAAATCAATGTTTTTAAGTCTTGCGGCACTGGGGGTATTTTGGTCTGAAAATTACATGACTTGTGGGCAGAGTAATACCAAAGTTCTCAGGCTCTTTCAAAAATGGCTGCAATGAGTTCTTGATTCTTTTGAACTCGAGGGTAAGTGAATGAAGTGGTCCCACACACCACTATCCATGTTGTTTGATGTACATGTGCATACCCCATCCCACGTACCACACTTTCATGATTTTGTCTCACTGAAGCTTGTGCACACATTTAGGAAGAAATTGAGTCAAATATTCACCTACTTGTCCGTGATTAGTAAAGTCTTTTTTGCTCAACTTGTTGTTCTGTCACCAAAAAATACATGTGTATACTGCATTTAACTTGCTTTGAGGGACCACACTGTAAAGACATTTCTGTTTCATACAAGTATGTCCAGATGCAGACTACGAAGGTGTTGGTTTACTTATTCTGGCAGGTTGTGTGAAAAAAGCAAATGAATTACTGGAATCAGCATCTACTCTCTTATGATCTTGGATCTCCAAGCACCATTCAAAATGTGGTTGATTCCATTACGTAGGATATTATGCTGAACTGTGTTTACTCCTAGAAATGTATAGTGTGTGATTAAACTGTACGGCATTGCAATAGCAAAAATGTAGTCTTTGCATTCTGTTTTGTGTGTTTGAAACCTTTCTTCTTCTTCTTCATCCTTTTTTTTGTGATAAAGTAACAACCCTTTCCAAGTCCTGTGCATAAATTTAGGGAGAAATATTTGCATGATGAAAAGTCTAGCTACTGCTGGAAAATATTTTTGCAAGATAAATGCACTTGGGTGTTGTTGTTTTTTTTTCGAAGTTGTTAGAAGTGCCACACATACACAAAAAAAAACCCTCTGCAGTGAGTCATGTTTTGAGCAATTGTGTAAAACCTGAAAAAAGCCAGTACATTAAATTAAAGTGAAAGCTGAGATAAATGCTATTTATTGTACTGTACAGACTAGTGAAGTCGTCAGTTTCACATGCCAAGAATGCGTACAGTAGAAAGCAAAATTTTGAATACTGTATATATGTAGTACATTGTATAGGACAAGCTTGTATTTTTATGCCTCCGCCACGAAGTGGTGCCGGAGGCATTATGTTTTCGGGTTGTCCGTCCGTCTGTACGTCCGTACGTCCGTCCGTACGTCCGTCCGCATTCGTTTACGCGATAACTTGAGTAATATTGACTGGAATTTTACCAAACTTGGTCCAAGTATAAAGTATGATGGGGCAATTAGTTGATTAGATTTTGGGTGAAATCGGCCAAAGGTCAAAGGTCAAATGTCAAGGTCAAATCATGAAATTGTATCCGTTTACGCAATAACTCAAGACTGGATCAAGCAAATTTCACCAAACTTTGTCCGAGGATGATGTATGATGGGAAAATTATTTGATTAGTTTTTGAGTGAAATTGGACAGAGGTCAAAGGTCAAAGATCAAGGTCAAATCCTAAAATTTAACTGTTTACGTGATAACTCAAAACTGGATGAAGCAGCTTTCACCAAATTTGGTCCAAGGATGATGTATGATGGGGCAATTAGTTGAGTTGATTTTAGTGACATTGGCAAGAGGTCAAAGGTCAAAAGGTCAAGGTCAAATGCTAAAAATGTTGCTATTTCCCCATATCCATGCAATGTCCGAAGGTATTTTATTAAAAACTTAGTGTAGACATGAACTACTGCGTAAAGACTCTCCAGAAAGAGTTTCATGTCATAAGGTCAAAGGTCAAACGGTCAAAGGTTAGATGAGAATGTTACAATTTCACTTTATGCATTATGGCGGAGGCATCAGTTGCCATAGCGACATTTCTAGTTAATAACTGTAGGAATATAGTAAACTAGATGTGATATTCAGTATTGCAAATTGTGACTTCCTTTGTAACGAGTCCAAAGAGGGGGGGGGGGGCACCCATGGATCCGCCATTAACAAACTTGAAACTGTAGTCATCAGTACTTATTTAATGTATTGCTTTGACTCTATAATTTCAGGTTCAAGAAAAGACTTTAAGCTCACAAGGCTCAGGTGAGCATCGTGCATCACCGGTGTCATGCATTGTGTGTAAACTTCTTACATTTTCATCTTCTTTTCACCAAACTTGGCAGGTAGCATCTCCAGGGGGATAGGATCCCACTTTGTTCAAATGGGCACAATGCTGCTTCCCCCCCCCCCACCCAATAAAAAGAAAGTAAGGACTCTTTAAAAATCTTTTTATGTTGATATTATAAGTTTATTGTTCATGGTTGGTCCAGACATGCATATTTTGGCCTAAATTTTACATTTTTATCTTCTTCTTGAAAACGCATGGTCAAATCTTCACCAAAGTTAGCACGTATTAGTGCTTGGGTGATAGAATGTAATATTGGTACAAAAATGGGTGGGGGGGGGTGGAACAGACAAAACCCTCAAATGAAGAAATCTTTCAAAAAATCATCTTCTTTCAAGTCTTAATGAGAAAATCTCTGTCAGGCTTAGGATTATTCTAGACTGCCATTCCTCGATGGTTTCATCGATGTCAGTATTCTAAGGTACTCATGAGAGTGCTTGTAAAAGTGCCATTTTTCTCTGGGTGGGGGGGGGGGGGGGAGGGGAGGGGAATTGGAATTGAGGAGAGGGAAAGGGGGTGGGGTCGAACAAATCAACACCCATCCCTCTCCCTGCTGGCGAGCAGGGTATGCTAGCAGTTGAACAACAATAATTAACAAAATAAGATGAAACTTCTTACAAATCTCCTAATGTAACAGAAGAGTTTCTGTTTCTTTAAGATTTCAAATGCAAAAAAAAAACAACAACAGTCAAAATCCATGTAAATAACTTTGGCATGTTTAAACTCTCCTACCACTCTAGCTTTGTCAGAGTTTATTGTTCAGAGTCTTTATTTCGAGTGAACAGCCGAGTAAAATTTCTGTACGCTCACTCGAACTCAACCATTGCCATCCTTGTGTTTATAGTTATAATGTATTAATAAATGAATTAATGAAGTTAAGGCCTGGAAATTTTTTTCATTTTTTGTTATTTATTTTTCATTTATTCATTCCTACATTTATTTATGCTGTATGTAGCCTATGTTTGATATATGTATGTATGTGTGTTTGTATATATGTATCATGTATGTATGTACAAGTGTATTTATTAACTTATTTATTTATCTATCTATCTATCTATCTATCTGTCTGTCTGTCTATCTCTATTTATTTACTGCAGAGTATACTAACCCTTGATGTTTGCTAAATGATTTTTAGCTCTGCTCAAATTGTAGACATGTCACAAACAGCAAAAACAAAATACATGTATAGGACTGCAATGAAATAACAAACAAATCAACTTAAAATACTCAAGTACCAAACATACAAAGAAACTACAAAGTCATCACTATTAGGACCTACAACATGGTAGGGCAATCATGAAATTAATTGTTATTATTTGCTACCTTCAGATTGATACAATGATAGAACCTACAATGCAGCCAGGAGGAGGATTTTCAACCCCACCCCTCTTTTTTTTCTATTTTAGATTTTCAAATGATTTTGATCAGTAAATAAGGAAATAACAGAATTTAGGTGTTTTTCCATATCTGCCAACTTAATTTCTCGTTATGTAGTGAGAATGCACATGGCATTATATCTATCTCCACTCGATCCCTTCATCTCGTGAACAAGCACAACTACGTGGAGCAAGAGGTTACAAATTAATGTGATTATCCAGGATTCATAATTTCACCCAAACATTTATTTTTCTCATTTTTACTCTTAAATTTCTTGAGCATTCCATCAAAAGTGTGGATCAGATCGTTGAATTTCCAATATCAAATTGCAGTAAGCGCCGTAAACGGGATGATTTATTTATTTACACTATGTATACATTATTTATTTTTGAGGGGGGGGGGGAGGAGGAGAGAAAGGGGCGGGGACTCGTTTACTACATAGTCTGGTTTCCAGACATCGTTTACAACTAGAGCCCCATACCCGAAAGGTGACACGACTTTGCTTCTGCGTTTAGGCCTAATATTTCTCGATCTCATTTCTTGGTCTCATTTTCTCCACCGGACTAAGAGTTAGGGTTGAGTTTGATGCGAGGAGTAGGGTGAGGGTTAGGATTATGTTTGTGGGTAGAATTTATGTTTGGCTTGCGGCAGTTAGGACCATATTCCCGGGGGAGTTGTTGCAGGAGCAACTGAGTGTCTATAGAACCCTGCAAAATCCACCCCTCCATTTCTCAGCCTCTGGCTTTCATCTCCATATTTTCTTCCTTTTTTCCACTTAAATTTCAACAAAAGCACTTTACACTTTCACAAAACTTTTTTGTTCACTTTTGATATCGTGTGTGTATGCCCTACACTGTATTTATTTCTGCAAGTTTGTTAGTATTTTTTTTTTCATTTTCTTCTTTTTCTGGTTATATATATCCCTCCTATTTTTTATCGTCAATTTGTATATCAATATGCCACGACTAAGAAGTACTTTGTAATCAATTTTGTGCATCCTTCTCACTCTTCCCAGATCCCCCTATTTCTCCTCCTCCCGCCTTTTGTTTCCTCTACATGTACTGTGTTCACTAAATATATGTAGGCCTTTAGATATCTGTAAATTTTGCCTTTTTTATCAATTGTGTATCACGAGTTAATGTTTAGTTTATAATGGTTATTTTGGGCATTTTTAAAGCAATATGTAAATTGATCTGTTTGTAATTTGTATCACTGAATATACAGCTGTACTATGTACGTAACAACGTAAGGTACCTACTTATATTGACAATTATGAAGTAACCCGTGCTTCAAAGTATTGACATAAGACTCAGGAGTCTGATTTTCAAAACTTTTCTGATTTTAAAGCGGCGACAAAGTCTTGAAACTGCTACGGGTAGTGTAGTTCTTTCGTTGTTGGGTGGGGCCTACTATAACGTGAACTTCTATTCTGGGAAGCTCCGGAGGCCACATTCACTGCACTGCACGCGCCGCGGAGTCCAGTTGGCAAAGGGTCTGGAAACCAGACTAACACACGATAGGAAATCGGACGACTTGTGTGCATGTGTATGTACGTACACATTTCTTTTCGACATACATTGTGGGAACACGTATCGTGGGAGTGCTCTCTTTTAATTTTCTAATTTTCAATTTTTGGTTATTTTTCGCGGCAGTTTTTTTTTTTTCATTGAATCATTGTTATTCTTCAATATGAGCAATATTAGTATTTAACTGAACACTGTTTATCTGGATTAAACGGAATTTGAAACAAGAATTTCAGATACATTTTCGCGGCCGGGTCAAGCAGCCGTTTTGGTTGACCGAAAGATCGGTCTGTATCTGTCCGTCGGGGAATGTTCCGCGGAGACTGCGTCTGGCTTCACGGATCCCCTCCGTATACAGAGGACGGCGTTAATGGCAAAATACAAAAGAGTCCTCCGGACAGACGGATCTTTCTGTCTACCGTTTTGGAAACTTGATACAGTGTAGTCCCATCTATATTTCTTGGTGTTGGACATCTTCACATCTTCACATTAGTCGCGGTCCAAGCAGCCATCTTGGAAATTTGGCACAGTTTAGTCCCAGCTATGCTTTTTGGTGTGTGGTCTCTTCACTTGTGCATCTGAATCATCATCGCTGCACAGCCCACAGGGATTTCAAGCTTCTCTACTACTAGCTAGCCTACTACTAGTTCTGAGCAAGATTCTCCTGGTTCTGTAAAACAGGTTTTTCATCCTTAACAGACAACAACGGCCAACGCTGTGTATATTTCTGTTCCTGATCCGAGGTCAGTAGATTAACTTTTCAATCCTCACAATTGTTACAGCCTACACTGCACATGAGCGAACATCATGTTTAATGCACAAATCTATGCCAGTATTTTCTTCTTACCAATACTGGCCACAAACCTCCTTCTGACTATATCATATTCCTGCCCTTTTTCATCGCGGTACACACCCCATCGGAATACGAAGCCAGAGGCGTACGAATGTTTCCTTGTCCAGTCCGGGAAACCCGCTCATGAGGACCGCCCCCGCGTACGAGGATGGTCCCTCCTCATGAGGACCTCCCCCCGCCTCATGAGGCCCCCCGGGGAACGCCTCATGAGGCCCCCCATTCACTTCTTATTCATCTCACATCTGACGTACAAATTGTCGCAACTTTGCACGGTGATTTTTTGTTACACACACATGTCCACTATCCATGATGAAAAGAAGAAAAAATCCTGTCTGTTTTTTTTTTTTAATCGAGTTTTAATCACCCGATGCAGAGCGCCCATCAAAACACGGGCGCCAGCGCGTTCGCACAATGCAAGACTGCCGCACCTAGCGGCCTGATCCGACTAAATATTTTCGATGCTTTTTTCTGCGGCTCTCACCTCTCCGCGCACGAATCAGCCTCGTGAAGCTGAAGTCTGACATCTTTTTACACAAATTCGTAACGAGAAAAATTAAATCAGTACTAACCTGATCTTGTCCATATATTCCAAATTACTATTCCACACTGATAGAGTAGGTGGGTAGATGACATACTCCAGTTTGTTAGCAAAATAATCACTTTGTAGGTATGACGAGTTCACTTTCTTCGTCAATTCCGCCCACGATGCCGCCGTTTGGGCGCTTTTTCTGGAATCATCCCGCGACGCGACGTACGTCGCATCACATCACGCATCCAGCACATACTAAGTACCAGACTGGTATGTGCTGGATGCGTGATGTGATGCGACGTACGTCGCGTCGCGGGATGATTCCAGAGAAAGCGCCCAAACGGTAAGCGGGCGGCGGAATCGTGGGCGGAATTGACGAAGAAAGTGAACTCGTCATACCTACAAAGTGATTATTTTGCTAACAAACTGGAGTATGTCATCTACCCACCTACTCTATCAGTGTGGAATAGTAATTTGGAATATATGGACAAGATCAGGTTAGTACTGATTTAATTTTTCTCGTTACGAATTTGTGTAAAAAGATGTCAGACTTCAGCTTCACGAGGCTGATTCGTGCGCGGAGAGGTGAGAGCCGCAGAAAAAAGCATCGAAAATATTTAGTCGGATCAGGCCGCTAGGTGCGGCAGTCTTGCATTGTGCGAACGCGCTGGCGCCCGTGTTTTGATGGGCGCTCTGCATCGGGTGATTAAAACTCGATTAAAAAAAAAAAAAAACAGACAGGATTTTTTCTTCTTTTCATCATGGATAGTGGACATGTGTGTGTAACAAAAAATCACCGTGCAAAGTTGCGACAATTTGTACGTCAGATGTGAGATGAATAAGAAGTGAATGGGGGGCCTCATGAGGCGTTCCCCGGGGGGCCTCATGAGGCGGGGGGAGGTCCTCATGAGGAGGGACCATCCTCGTACGCGGGGGCGGTCCTCATGAGCGGGTTTCCCGGACTGACCTTTCTCAGCCAAGACCTTGCCAATAACAGTACCAATGATGTGCGCCTATCCAACTTCAGGCACCTTCAAGCCTCTTGGATCACCTCCACCCAGAGCCTCTCCTTGTCACACACCAGCTCTAATGCACTTGTCAATGTAATGACGCACCCCACTACCCCCGGACATGGGTGCGTCATGGTCATTTTTTGACTGACCACACGGGGTTTTTGACGCACCCCCACAGTCACTTTTTGACGGACCACACGGGGTTTTTGACGAACACCACAGTCACTTTTTTGACGGACAACACGGGGTTTTGGACGAACACCTAGGTCACTTTTTTGACGGACATCCTCGGTACATTTGACGCACCCCCGTATAAAGGATTTTTGCATACGCTTTATTCAAGCAATTTCATTTTCTTTCGGTTCGTAAACACAATTTGTCAAAGTTTCGGCAAGTTTCCCTTACCCTGGCCCTGTAAGCACCGTACAAAATGTACTGTCATTCACCGTACATCACTCTGCTGCTACGATATTCCGAATGTATGTGCATGCAATCCATAGTCACCTGGCCATACATATCTTGTCTGCAGATGCGCTGTATGTGCACGGCCATTTCTAGTCCGGTTGAATGCAACACATGGACGATGTACGTTCGATGAGGAATAACGAGCACGCTGCTCACTTGCGAATTGCACAGCGTTAGCGAGCGAGTCGCGCACCACTAACACTCGACTTGCCTGCTACGGCAGGTACGCGCAGTACGCACCACGCAACGGGTATACCAAAGATCGTATACGGAATTCCGTACTAATTACGATCTTTGATTTTACTATAGTACTGTCTGTGAAGTCGAAACCGTTATATCGCTAAACAGTCCGTCTGGCTTGAGATTGAGTATGCGTGATTTCATGAGTTTGTTGGAAAGAAAATGTGAGGAGAAAGGGTGGCTTTTAAGTCATTTGCTTGCCAGATTCGGGCAAGCATTTTTCCCTCTTAGGCCTACTCCAAAACGCTTCCCGACTTTGATTTTCACTTGCCGCGGGAAAGCGCTCACTGTAAATTCACTCGCGGTACGTACGTGTATCCGGTACTGGTAGCGTGCAAAAATGCGTGCAGTTTTCCATAGCCAAGTGAATACCATGACGCACCCCTCGGTTCAGAATAATGCGTGTTATTTTCCATAGCCAAGTGACGTACCATGACGCACCCCTCGGTCAAAAATTTGACGACAATGATGGGATTTTGACGCACCTCTCGGTCAAAAATTTGACGGACATAGCTGGTAAAATGACGCACACCTGGGTCACAAATTTGACGGACCAAACGAGGAAATGACGCACCCATGTCCGGGGGTAGTGGGGTGAGTCATTACATTGACAAGTGCATAAACCTGTGCCAAAGAAGGATTCTGTTTTTATGTACATTGCTATTCTTATGATAATACATGCTCATGACACTGAAATCAATCCAGGCCCGTACACGCCCAAGTACCCTTGTGGAGTTTGCGGCAAAGCTGTCCGTTGGTCCAAAACCAGAACTGCAGTGGCTTGCGACACCTGTGATACCTGGTTTCACACAGACTGTATGGGAATGTCCAATGAATCATATGAGCGTGTAAATAAGTCCAATGTCACTTGGATATGTAACAAATGCAATTCTCCTAACCACAGTCTTTCTCTTCTGGACTCATACACAACCTCAACTGACAACAGTTTCTCTCCTCTTGTGGATGCATGTTCAGCCACAGTCTCAGCTCCACCAACAGATTCAGTTTCAACCCCAAATTCTTCCAGTACCTGTACCCGTACTCCATCTGATTCTGGATCAGAACCAAACCCTGGATCTCCTATCCATCAGTCATCGCCGATTAAGACCAATGCACGTCAAAAGAAGAACCAACCTAAACCTCTCAAAATACTGTCTGTCAACTTGCAGAGTCTTTGTGCTAAACGTGAAGCTTTCTGGGAAGCGGTCAATAGTTGCCAACCTGACATCATCATCGCAAATGAAACCTGGCTGAAACCGACTATTCTCAATACAGAATTATTGCCCCCAGGCTACAACACCCCCATAAGGAAAGATCGTGCAGATGGCTATGGAGGGGTCCTACTAGCCACAAAGAAGGATCTCATTGACTGTGAGATAAAGATTGACTCTACATGCGAGCTCATAGCAACCAAGATACAAGTCTATGGCCAACAACCAGTAATCGCTGTATCAGCCTACCGCCCACCCAAGAACGACCCAGACCTTGCTCAAGGCATGTGCAAAGCTATTATGGACATCATTTCTAGCAATTCATCTGCTGTGGTCTGGATTAGTGGGGACTTTAATCTTCCCGACATTAACTGGACCAGTGGTGCCATTGAGGGTCATCAGTACTCCACTGCAGTCAACAACCACTTCCTCTCCACTTTCGCTGATGCTGGACTCACACAAGTGGTAAGCCAACCCACGAGAGGTGATAGAACACTGGATATCTTTTTGACCAACAGGCCATCCCTTATCTCTCGCTGCATTACTACACCTGGAGTGAGCGATCATGACATGGTGCTCACCTTGTCGGACACCCGTGCCAGGAAACTCAAACCTGTTCAAAGAAAAATTTTCTTATGGAAGAAAGCTGACTGGGCTGTCATTAAGTCGGAAATCCTCACTTTCAGGGAGCATTTTCTTCAGGCAAACTCGATCTCCACTGAAGTCAACACCATATGGCATCAAATTACATCTGAACTTCATCAGGTTTTGGATAAGCATGTTCCATCCAAGTTCACTTCTACTCGCTATAGTCAACCTTGGGTCAACACTCACATCAAAGCTCTTTCTAGGAGGAAGAAAAGAGCCTTCATACGAGCACGCAGAAGTGGTAAATCTGAAGACTGGGACAAGTACAAAACTGTTAAAAAGGATATGCAGAGGGAGTGCAGGTCAACATACATGTACCATTCATTTATCAGTGACATGCTCAGCGATGAGGAGGGAAAGCCCAAGAGATTCTGGTCGTATAAAAGCCTACGATGTGACAACAGTGGTGTTGCACCATTACTGAAAGATGGCATTCTACAGTGTGAATCGTCAACTAAGGCTAACTTGTTGAACGAACAGTTTGCTTCAGTTTTCGCACATGAAAATACATCGGAGCTCCCAGACCTTGGCTACAGTCCTCATCCTTCTATCATTGACTTCTCTATCAGCCCTGAAGGAGTAAGAAAGCTTCTCTCTAACATCACACCACATACAGCATGCGGTCCAGACAACTTACCAGCACGATTGTTAAAAGAAGCCGCAGATGAACTCGCGCACATTCTCTGCCTTCTATTTAATGCCACCCTCCATCAAGGCAAAATCCCTCTTGAGTGGAAGTCTGCAAATATCACCCCCATCTTCAAGAGGGGGGATAAGCATAGACCGGAAAACTACAGACCAATTTCCCTCACTTCAATCATCTGTAAGTCTGTTGAGCATATCATTCACAGCCAGATAATGCATCACCTTGACACCCTCAATCTTCTCACAGACTGCCAATTTGGTTTCAGACGTAGACGCTCTTGTGAATCACAACTGCTGGTCACTGTCCAAGATCTTGCCACAGGTCTACGAGATAAGCAACAGATTGATGCAATCCTTCTTGACTTGTCTCGGGCATTTGATCGTGTACCACATGAGCGCCTTCTTCTCAAACTCCACTACTATGGTATCAGAGGCAAGCCCCTGGAATGGATAAGGGATTTCCTTCAAGGACGCACCCAACAAGTTACACTGGAAGGATCAAAGAGTGGCACTGTCAGCGTCACCTCAGGAGTACCACAAGGCACTGTCCTGGGACCGTTATTATTTCTGGTCTTCATTAATGACCTTCCCGAGTGCGTTTCTTCATCCATTCGACTCTATGCTGACGATGCCCTCCTTTACCGATCCATTAACACTATCACTGACACAGAAACCCTTCACCAAGACCTTCGTAACATCCAGAATTGGGAACAAAAGTGGCTCATGTCTCTCAACGCTGACAAGTGTGAGGTGCTGAGAATCACCAACAAGCGAAACAACATCAATGCTACAACTCCATATTCAATTCATGGAAAAGCACTTCGCATTGTGGATGAGGCTAAATATTTGGGTGTCACTATCCATCGCAATCTGACCTGGAAACCCCACATCAATAACATGTGCAAGAGAAGCAACAGCACTCTTGGTTTCCTCAGACGCAACCTAAGGAAATGCCCACCACACATAAAGACGTTGGCTTATAAGACCTATGTAAGACCTACTCTTGAATACTCCTCCACAGTCTGGGACCCTCACACCAAGGAACTCATCAACCAAATCGAGATGGTACAACGACGCGCAGCCCGTTTTGTTACCGCAAACTACGCACAACAAAGCAGTGTTGCCCTCATGCTTCAACAACTGCAGTGGAGATCCCTCTTTGAACGACGAGCCCAAAACAAAGTTCTGATGCTCTACAAGATCATGAACGGTTTTGTAGCCATTCCAGCTGCACCTCCTTACATGTATCCTGCATCGGGTACCAGAGGTCATGATCTCCAACTGAGACAGCACCACTGCCGAATCCAAACCTACCAGCATAGCTTTTTCCCAAGTGTGGTCCCGCTATGGAACAGCCTACCAGCTGCAGCAGTAACGGCTCCTTCTGTTGAAGCCTTCAAGAGCTGCCTCACTTCCATCAATTTACGATAGTCCACCAGAATATTGGTTTTTACTTGCACGTTAGTTTCATGTTAATTTCTGCACCTCCACATGCGTGTTTCTATGACGGCACTACCCTTTTTGTACTCAAGTGCGACAATACTCTGCAAGAGGGATGCACTAACTTGGAAGAAGAAGTACATAACAAACGTACAGCTATGTAGTTCTATTAACTGTTATCCCGTTGTTAGCCTGTTGTTATCCTGTGACCTTGTGACTATTCATTCTTGACCTCACTCTGCAACTTTAGCAGTTCTCCTGACTGGAGGAATTCAAACAAGGAAGAAGAAGAAGTACGTACATGTACGTTGTGTGTGGTGGTAAGACAGCTTCAGGCACTAGGCGCAGGGGAAAAAAAAACCACACACACACACACTGCAGGGATATCCACGCACATTGACGTCCCACGCCAACACTGCTGCACTGCACAACGAGGATCGGTCAGCAACTTTGAGACTGTGTAATTTCGCCTGTTTTCTCCGGGATACTCTGTGTAAGTGATATTTCTCGGCCTTCCTATAATTCTCAAAAAGCACGACGTACATGACGTGTGTTGCACTCGATGTAGCAGCTACATCGTCATGTCTAAAGCTAGGCCTGCACTGATGAAGTGCATGATTACGATTCTCTTTTTTGTTTTGGCCAGCAAGCAGCTGAGGTACATTAGCTGGCAGTGCATAGGTACATGTGTTTGCAGTAGCAGAGCTTCCGATAACCGCGGTACATTTGTATGTATCGGCCCGGCTAATCAGCTAATGGCCTAATGCGGTACTGGCATGCATGCATGCATGGCCAACAAGTGATCGACAGGTTGCGGATATGGTGTTGGCAGATGTCATGTCGTCTAAACAAATAACATTGTCGGAACCAGTGGCAGTGTAGTACGCGATTTATCTTTTCTAGAGCTAAACAAAAGATTTTAATTAACGTTAGGTGATCCGAGTATCCTCTCGGATCACCTTCTGTATCTGTACTGATTCTTTGTTCTTCTTTTTCTTCTTCTTTCTCCTCAAAAGTTGTGTAATTGTTAGAGGTTAGCTCAGCTCAGAAAGTCCTATTCCTATCATGTATCAATGTCAAAATTATACCATACATGTATCATGTCCCAAAGACGACAGATCTATATATTTTAGTAATAAGATCATAGTGATCAGTCGACCGTAACGTCACTATTAGACAGAAAGATCCGTCTGTCCGGAGGACTTTTTTTATATTTTGCCATTAACGCTGTCCTCCGTAGACAGACGGAAGGTTGCAGTACCCATTGCTGTGTGGATGTTCTTAACCACTGTCTCTATGGAAAATTGGGTGAGGTACCTCGCCCTTCTCGATTGCGTCTACGTAATTCATGGCCTGGCCCTAGGTCGGCAAATTTAAGCTTGTATAGTGAAGTTAGCTTTTTAAGAATACAATGAACTCACCAGATTAATGAATAATCCAAAATTTTAGTAGAATTTTCAACGTAAAACACAGCCTGTCGCTTCGTCACATTCAAACTGCAGAAACATACACTATGAATCTATTAGCCAATCACATGCGAGGTAGTTTCTACGTGTTTGTTTTACTAAAACAGGTACCTCACATGTGATTGGCTTACAGATTCAAAATGGCGACTTACAGCTTGCGAACGGCGATGTTGCGATATCGATAAAATGTCTGCGTTATAACCGAGTTTATGTGAGTATTTCGATTGCACAATTGAGAAATTTATCCCAAATATTGCTGCATAATGTGTCATGTCATGTCAAACTTGTTTGAATGTAAAAAAGCTGTCTGAAATTTGGTTTATCGTAACGTTTGATCTGTGCGCGACTGCTCCACACAGGAGCCGCAATCATTGACTTCGGTCTGTATACGGAGGGGATCCGTGAAGCCAGACGCAGTCTCCGCGGAACATTCCCCGACGGACAGATACAGACCGATCTTTCGGTCAACGTCACTATATGACGTCATTATATGAAAACTTGTTCATATCTCATTAATGGAAATTAATTTTTCAATGATATTTACATTACATAGATCTAGATCTAACACTACAACAGTTAACTGGTTAGATCTATATTTCAAGTCAAGTGCATTCTAGTTTCTAGGTACTCATATTCTCAAAATTCTGTTCTATTCTATTCGTGTGCGTACATGCTCCAATCGAGCTCAAAATTTTTTGCAGATGTTTCAGACCATTTGGAGCATTTTTTGAAAAATTGATAAAATTTATATATATATACGCACGCATGCACAGCTCATATGCAACAGAAATTTCCCGTTTTTTCACACGGATCGGATGTCTGAAATGTCAAGGAATATTTCTACTAAGTTTCAAATCAATCCAACCCAATATGAGGTCATACGGACCCGTTAAAGTTGAAATTCCGCGCGCGCGTCAATGGCGATATACAGTGCAACTATGCCAAAAAACCGCCAATTTTAAATTCAATTTTACTCATCAGGATGAACGGTGACCCCCCATTTTCTTTACATATTCTAAAAGCTGATGAGTTGTACATGTCATTTCATGGGTTGGCGATGCTGAAAAAATGATTAAAAGATATCAAATTTCTTAATAAAATAAAAAACGTAAATTTTCAAAATGATGTCATCAAATTTCAATTTTACTTCAGCGTATCTCACTTATCCTTTGCCTATTTCCACCCAGATTTCAGTATGTTGTAGCTTATTTAATGTTCTTTCATAATTGTAACAACAATATTTTGATTGGATGACGGCATCACCTCGTAAAAATGGATTGAAAATAACCTTGTCAAATTTGACCAGTTTACGTGTTATGTCTATGGGACGGTGGGAGTGCAGTTTTTCTGGAAATGAAAATTGACATGACTATCTTTATTGAGCACTAGCTCACTTACCCTTCGGTGAATTTCTCCCAGATTTTAATATGTTGTAGCTGAGACTTTGGGCTATCGTTATTGTGCCCTTCGTTTTTTCATACGATGTCGGGTCACGTCAAAAAACTTGGTTGAAATTAAATCTTATCTTCGATGTATTAGGATATTTCTTTCTTTCTGCAACTTTTTTTGCAATAACTCAAGAAAGACAGCCCATATCACCCCCATATTTTGCACATGTTTAGTCCATGTCACGTACATTATTTCATAACATAACAACTTGATCGGACACAATCTTGGGTATGTGAATTAGGGTCAAAGGTCATAAATGTTTCATCCTGTATCTTGGTGAATACATGTACGTACATATCCTATCTTTCGCATATTTTGCACATGCCAAGACCATGTCGCAAGAATCATTTCACAAGATATCCACTTTTTAGTCCGGGAGCCAGCGGGGGTCAGCCTAGCTGAAAAGGTTACCAATTTTTATGTAAATAACAATTTAGTACATATGCCCCTAAGTATGGAAATGCACGTCTGGCTGGTCATCGGTGGTGGGTGTGGCCAGGAGGGCCAAAAAAAGGACCCCTCAAAATTAGGCTAGCCTAGCTGGAAAAGTAACCCCATGAAAACAACTGGAACTTGTTCGTTACACTTACAGGATAGATGAATGACCATTGCCAGACGTTTTAAGTGGTGGGGGGTAGCCGCCAGACGCTCTTAAAGGTCCAACTCCAGCTAGGCTAGCCTAGCTGAAAAAGTAACCTCATGAAAACCACTGGAACTTGTTCGTTACACTTACAGGATAAATGAATGACCATTGCCAGACGTTTTAAGTGGTGGGGGGTAGCCGCCAGACGCCCTTAAAGACCCAAATTTTTCCAGCTAGGCTAGCCTAGCTGAAAAAGTAACCTCATGAAACCCACTGGAACTTGTTCGTTACACTCACAGGATAAATGAATGACCATTGCCAGACGTTTTAAGTGGTGGGGGGTAGCCGCCAGACGCCCTTAAAGACCCAAATTTTTCCAGCTAGGCTAGCCTAGCTGAAAAAGTAACCTAATGTAACCCACTGGAACTTGTTCGTTACACTTACAGGATAAATGAATGACCATTGCCAGACGTTTTAAGTGGTGGGGGGTAGCCGCCAGACGCCCTCAAAGACCCAACTTTTTCCAGCTAGGCTAGCCTAGCTGAAAAAGTAACCTAATGAAACCCACTGGAACTTGTTATTTACACTTACAGGATATATGCATGGCCGCGTTGCCAGACGTTAAGAAGTGGGGGGGGGGGGGGTAGCCGCCAGATGCCCTCAAAGACCCAATTTTACCAGCTAGACTATAGCCCTGGCTGGAAAAGTAACCTCCTGAAACCCACTGGAACTTGTTCTATGTTTGTATCTCACCTGATAAACACTGTCGACATAGTATTCTGGTGTTCTTTCAATAACTTTCCACACTTTTGAGCTATCCTTATGACCACCAAATTCACTCCTCAGATCATCTAATGATTGCTGTCAAGTGTTAATATTGGTGAAGTCTGACTACGTCAACAGTCAAAAAGTCAATGAACTAGGCATATGCCATTTGAAAATCTCTGTAATCACAAAGTCGATACGTGGACGAGACATCACTTCGCTTTTGCCTTGTTAGATGGTGAATATTTGTAAGCTTCCGTTTCTAATTCATACAGCACCAGCATACATGTCTGAGAATAGCGGTAAAGAAGATTAGAGTCTTTGGCAACAAGTGCAAAATTAAATTCTGTGCCTTATTTGCTAAACAAACGTGGTATAGTGATAGGAGGACAACGACCTGTTAGGCAATATGGCGGACCAATAGCTCTATATTATTAGTGCTATAGAATAAATGACAATGATGTAGTTCTGAAGCATACTTTTCATTAGATGCTTTTGCAATGACTCAATGTATACTTTTAATCGAACTAATATATCCATGACTTGCTCGTGAATTACGGCAGAACGATTCGGTGAGGAAAGTTTTCTGTGATGTCATTACGGAAGAAGTGAACGTGTCAATATTTTGCTATTTGTTCCATAATTAATTCTGAAGTGGTTAAATGTATTTTCCTAAAACATTTTTTCTTTTATATAATACCTACGTTGCATCCAAATGCCTATTCGTTCAAAAAATGCGGGCCATGTATTCAAAGGTCAAAGATCATAGGTTAATGGAAGTAGGGCATACATTGTACAACATTTCACTAAGTTGTTGGTTGTTGTTGTTGTTGTTGTTTTTTTTGGGGGGGGGGCATGATTCAAAGTGTCCTAAAACCTTGTATAATACATGTATTTAGTTTTGTAGTCACGACTCTTGCTATGTATGATGCAAAACTCTTCCCGCTCATACAAATGCAGCCGTTTCAGGGAAATAATTATGATAATGATTGGTAATGCTGAAGTGGTTCATAACATTCCATTGATACTATGTATAGAACAGAAAGTGAATTTGACAATGGTATGATATCCGCAATTTACTCTTTGACAGGTTCTATCATCCGATTAATAATGCATAAATTGAATATACAGTAGTCCCCTATTCAGTAACTACAGGTTAAGTTAGATAAGCTGCATTAATTTTGCACGCGACCATGGCGTTATAGCCAAATATGATTGAATTCTGTAAATCTGTGTGCCTGCACAGGATTGGAAAACGAAACAACTTTCTGTGTATAGAACAACGAAACAGAAACTGGTGCATACATTATTCTCAGTCACTTTGTTATGCATAATGATGGTTTGCTCATTGCAGTTCCGGAATCTCAGCTCGAGGGACTCGGATTGATCCCAAATCAGTCGGCATGCGTGTATCACCCAAAACAATATCTGAACACAATTATAACTGCAGTCCTCCATAGTCTCTATTGGTTGCCGATAAGGGCTGGTATCAAGTTTGATTTTCATATTATTTACAGTACCTTGCATTTAAATGTTTTCATCGAAATGCCCGTATATGGTATGCGTATCTCAGTTAACTCTTTAAATCATAGTGATACGTGCCAAGAATCTCATGTTTTCAATAAGCGTGAACTCCAAGACATGTCGTGATAAGGACTTTAAGACAATTGGCATCGTCATTATAAAACGAATTCCCCTTTTACAAGACACGTTTTAGATTTCAGATAGAAATATGGATTCGTTTGAATGCATACAAACAGCTTCTTAAATCCTCTTACATTTTGTTTTTAAAGGACAAGTTCACCTTCATAAACATAAGGATTGAGAGAATGTAGCAATATTAGTAGAACACATCATTGAAAGTTTGAGGAAAATCAGACAATCCGTTCAAAAGTTATGAATTTTTGAAGTTTTTGTGCAGTACCCGCTGGATGAGAAGACTACTGCTGTGTATGAATAACTTAGATGTCACATGCGTACAACAATATAAGGAAAATATAAAGAGAATTTCACAAAATTCCATCTTTTGAAAAAAGTACACATTCCCCTGACTCCTTACCGACACATGTTATGGGTAATATTATTCCCCCTGCCTTTAGAAAGAGGCAAGTCAAGTGCTCTTTTATTATTCGAAAAAAGTGAAAATATGTTGAATTTTCTTTTACATTTTCTTTATACCGTTGTACGCATATGACTCACAAGCTGTCGTAGTCTCCTCATCCAGCGGTTCCAACACAAAAATTTAAAAAATTCATAACTTTTGCATCGATAGTCCAATTTTCCTCAAACTTTCACTGATGTGTTCTACTAATATTGTTGCATTTTCTCAATCCTTATGTTTATGAAGGTGAACTTGTCCTTTAAGATATGGTGTATACTTTAGAAGTGTAAGAAGCATGCTCTTGTTTTAGAGGCTTTGAGTACTGGTAAGAAGCATATGTTATTCTTATAGATTATGTGAATAAGTACGCATTCAAGGACGATTTGAATAAAACGTATCCAGACAACTGCATATCATATTTTCACCTCTTCCTTTTAATTCATGCAGATGTATACTCTTGCCGAGAAGGTTAACTGTTTGATAGATATAGTGCTCACCTTATTGAAAAGGTAATTGGGTAAATTTTTGGTTTCAGTATATTATTCAAACACAACTAAGTTAACTTTTACATTAACATTTTCACAACTCACAAATTCCACACGCACACACATTTCATGATTCACAAGATCCAAGTAACACTAATCCTATTTACTTTGCAGAGTGCAACAACAACATAAGTTATATACTGAGCAAATAGGCTTACATCAGTTCGCACTATTCAAGGTTTAGAGTAGTTAAGGAACTAAATCGTACCCGATTATGTGATGCTAAGTTGCACCTTGAGATGATGGGCAATATTGCCCCTATAAAGGAGCGGGCAGTGACACTGACTTGCTCCTTTAAAGGAGCAATTTTGCAGCAGTCATGGAGCAAATAAGCACCACATAGGTGCAACATCATACCAATAAGGCACAAGATTGCACCCTCAAGAGAGGGTACATTCTTGCATCCTTCGGGCATAAAGTTGCACCTAAAGGTACGAGGTTGCGCCTTCATCAAGGGGGCAAAGTTGCTCCTGAGGGTGTAACTTTCATCCTTTCTTGCGGGTACAAAGTAGCACCCAAAGTTCCAAGATTGCACCCTCAAAACAAGGCACAATCTTGGAACTTTGGGTGTTTCTTTGCACCCTCACGAAAGGATGTAAAGTTGCACCAAGATGTAAAGGCTACACGGGGTGCAAAGGTGCGCTGAAAGGTAAAGGGTGCAAGATCGCACCCTCAAGAAAGGTGCAACTTAGCACCACTTAGTGTGGGTGGAAAGATGCACCCTCAAGAAGAGGTGCAATCTAGCACCACTTAGTGTGGGTGGAAAGATGTACCCAAGGGAACATTTTCGCACCCTCAATAAAGGGTTCAACTTTGCACCCTCTCTGCAGTATTATTTTATACACACGTGAATTCCTTGTTCCTGTGAGCTACGTTTAATATGAGCGTGACCCAGTATTAGACACGTGTCAAGCCTTTGCAGACACATAATTTTTTTCTTCAGATTGTTTAAAGGTCATTTAAAACAAATTTAAATATATATTTATTTCTTTTAAGTTAAGAGGAGCAAATGTGGAGATCATGACCTGTGATACATGTTACGGGAAGTCTATATCTTTATGTGTACTCGTTTTTTTTTTTTCAACTACAAGGAATTACCTATGAGCTAATTGGATAAAGAAGCTGAGCATTCCTTTTTTTCACCAGTTAATGTCAGTGCTGGTGTATTATTCTTGAAAAGTTGGCATCTAAATGTCCTCCAAACCAAGTACTCACTGTATAAAATTATATTCCTGTGAGTTACGTTTCTTATGAGCATGACAGATCTGTAGACACGTGTCATAGTGGTTACAAATACTAAGTTTCCTTTGCTTTCATCGTTATCACGAAGCGATTTTGAACAATTTCAGATGTTCTGGTTTTTTCAATTTCGTAACGAGAAGGCAATAATGATTTCATGTAAAACATGTTAAGGAAAGTTGATAGTTTGGTTATTTTATCATTACTCATCTTCGTCTTCTCAACAAGAAGATGGTACACATGAGCTCATTTGCTAAAGAATTTGAAGGATGTTTAATTGCTGGTAGCCACGTAGGGGCTTTTGTCATAACATTTTGCATCTTAATCTCTCGAAACTAAGTACATGCAGTATTAGTTTATAGATAACATAATATTTTTGTTGTTGCTGTGAGCTTATTCATATGAATTTTAGACATGTTTCTCATATGTTTCTGTCATATGCTTTACTGAAGAACAGCAAATGTTGAGTTTATTGGCAAGAGAGGTTGATCATTACTTTACATTTAAGTTCATTGAAGTGCCGGAGCATAAACTTGTCTTGAAATATTAGCATCCAAAACCCTCCAAACCAAAAACGTGCAATACTAGACACGACAGGAATTCCTTGTTGTTGTGAGTTATGTTTCTTAAAAACACTGATTTTTTCTGCTTTTGCAATGTACTATATGTTCAAAAACACTCTTGAACAATTTTCAGATTTCGTTTCTTTCTTAAGAGAAGAAAACGATGAGGTCATGTGAAGCATGTTCCTATAAGTTTTATTTTGTTAATAATTTTTCTTTACCCATCTCATCAACCGTAAGGTGATACGGTACCTAAAAAGTCATCGGCCAAAGGTGTTGAGCTTTACTTCCCCTTTTTAAAGTAAATTTAAGAGCTGGGGCATTATTTTCAAAAAAGTTGGCTTTTTAAGCTTTGTACACCGAGGACGAGTCTTACTGAATGGATTTCTTGTTGCAGTAGAATTGTATTTTTTATGAGCTTGATGGAGTATTAGACAATTGTATAAAGTGTTTGCAAAAACTGTTAATGGGTTTTGCTATTGTCCAAAGAGTTCATTTGCCAATTTTGATTGTCTTTTGTTTTAATCATCAGATGTTTGTTTTATCATGGCCATAGAGGAAAGAAACTAATTAATTTTTTTTAAAAAGCCTTCATATAAGAAGAGATACTGTAGGACACAATTTTATCAAAAGTTGTGATTTTCAACATTTCCAAAATGCAATTGATGAATATTTCTCCCCAGGGCACAGAAAGAAAGTAGTTTTTGGTCTTGTTTTTTTTTTTTTTTTTCACGTCAGTATGTTATAATACCCGCGGGTTTACGCCCATCCCACCAATTTCCATCCGGATACTGTACCCGGCCCTGATTTTTTTGTTTTTTGTTTTTTATTTTTGTTTTACACTGCAAAGAAAATGAGAACACTGATGTTTGAGAAAAATCCTGACATGTTTGATTGGGCAATTCTTTTTTTGATGTCTATTATCCTTCCCAAATAAGTTTTTTGGTTATCACTGAGGACAAATACAGACACCCTATTTCTTCTACAAAAACCACAGCACTGTATATTCTCATATTTCTACAGTATTTCGTCTCAACACTTGCCCTATTGATATTTCAAAGCATGCTTCCCTTTGCGCTCAAGAAACTCCCCCATTAAAGGAGACCTCCGGGTGATTCTCAGATTTTTACATTTGTACAACTATGAATTAGTTATACTGAGGACAGAGTTTCAGAATTTGTGATGGTTGGGATGAAGAATAAGAATATGTTCAAAAAATAGAACAAATTGCAATGAACAAGGATGATGACATGGGAGAGTCGCCATAAGAATGCATGAGTTGGGGCTCAAGGAAGGAGAACAAAAGAATAAGGCATGCATAGATTATAGACAGGTGAACTTGCAAGCAAGCGGTATTGTTATGGAATTACACTGCTATCATTTCTGAAATATGTGAACCTTATAGCTGGTAAAATTGGGTCTTTGAGAGCGTCTGGGGGCTACGCCCCACCACTTAAAGCGTCTGGCAACGGTCATGCATTTATTCTGTAAGTGTAAGAACAAGTTCCAGTGGGTTTCATGGGGTTACTTTCCTAATTTTCAGCTAGGCTATAGCCTAGCTGGTAAGAGTTTGGTCTTTGGGGCGTCTGGCGGCTATTGTCTGGCAACAATCATTCAATTATCCTTTGAGTGTATCACAAGAACAAGTTCCAGTGGGTTTCAGGAGGTTATTTTTCCAGCTATATATAGGCTAGTCTAGATGGTAAAATTGGGTCTTCGAGGGCGTCTGGCGGCTACCCCCCCTCCCCCACCACCACCACCATTTAAAACGTCTGGCAACGGTCATGCATTTATTCTGTAAGTGTAAGAACAAGTTCCAGTGGGTTTCATGGGGTTACTTTCCTAATTTTCAGCTAGGCTATAGCCTAGCTGGTAAGAGTTTGGTCTTTGGGGCGTCTGGCGGCTATTGTCTGGCAACAATCATTCAATTATCCTTTGAGTGTATCACAAGAACAAGTTCCAGTGGGTTTCAGGAGGTTATTTTTCCAGCTATATATAGGCTAGTCTAGCTGGTAAAATTGGGTCTTCGAGGGCGTCTGGCGGCTACCCCCCCCCCCCCCCCCCCCCCACCACCACCACCATTTAAAACGTCTGGCAACGGTCATGCATATATCCTGTAAGTGTAAAGAACAAGTTCCAGTGGGTTTCACAAGGTTACTTGTTCAGCTAGGCAAGCCTAGCTGGAAAAAGTTTGGTCTATAAGGGCGTCTGGCGGCTACCCCCCACCACTTAAAACGTCTGGCAATGGTCATTCATTTATCCTGTAAGTGTAACGAACAAGTTCCAGTGGGTTACATTAGGTTACTTTTTCAGCTAGGCTAGCCTAGCTGGAAAAATTTGGGTCTTTAAAGGCGTCTGGCGGCTACCCCCCACCACTTAAAACGTCTGGCAATGGTCATTCATTTATCCTGTAAGTGTAACGAACAAGTTCCAGTGGGTTTCATGAGGTTACTTTTTCAGCTAGGCTAGCCTAGCTGGAAAAATTTGGGTCTTTAAGGGCGTCTGGCGGCTACCCCCCACCACTTAAAACGTCTGGCAATGGTCATTCATTTATCCTGTAAGTGTAACGAACAAGTTCCAGTGGTTTTCATGAGGTTACTTTTTCAGCTAGGCTAGCCTAGCTGGAGTTGGGCCTTTAAGAGCGTCTGGCGGCTACCCCCCACCACTTAAAACCAGTCTGGCAATGGTCATTCATTTATCCTGTAAGTGTAACGAACAAGTTCCAGTTGTTTTCATGGGGTTACTTTTCCAGCTAGGCTAGCCTAATTTTGGGGGGTCCTTTTTGTGGCTCTCCTGGCCACACCCACCACCGATGACCAGCCAGACGTACATTTCCATACTCAGGGGCATATGTACTAAATTGCTATACACATAAAAATTGGTAACCTTTTCAGCTAGGCTGACCCCCGCTGGCTCCCGGACTATTTTGCTCAGATGCCATCTTGGGTGTGCAAAGTGAAGTCTGAGGTCAAATATATTTTTTCATTCTGTATTTTTGTTAGTGTACCTCGGTATGCGGAATTCGGTACCAAAGATGGCAGGTCTGACTCCCTTTTCTAAATGAGAATCCAAACATCACACGGCCAATGTCCCCTCAACACAAATGAAACCGGTATGGTCATGCCTATTGGGATCAGGACTCAAATCATTGATTTCCGAATAGATCAGATCACCTAATTTGTCAGTGTTGACAAATTCCAAGTCTAGTTAGTATAGTTTTCATAGAAATGGGGATTCAGTTTTCAACATTTTACGAGATGATTAGAAACCACTTATATTTAAAGAGCATACAATTTTAAGAGGAATTCAAAGTTTATTTGATGAAGATCCAATTTGAAATGGCTGGGATATCAAAAAGAAAACACACACACACACACACAAACAAAAACAAAGTAAAATGAAGTGGTCCTAATAAAAAATGGGACCCACCTTTTATTAGGACACCACTTTTTCTGGATATCTTAGCCATTTCAAATTGGATTTTTGTCATGTTAACTTTGAATTCCTCTTAGATAGAATCGTATGCTCTTTGATATTTCATAAAAGAAGTGCTAATTATCTTGTAAAAGTTGAAATCAGAATCCCTATCTGAACAAGAACTACATTGTATACCTTGTACAGATGTATACAATCCCTGTGAGTAGAGATCTCTGATTCAAAGGTACTGAAACTGCATTAACAAGCAGATTGAAAGACTGCGGTTCAACTATATAAGCCAGTTCGGAGATAGCTCATGTGCACATGGGTACAGATGACCTTTCATTTTTCTCAGTTGGTTAGGTACTTCACTCAATTCAGAGCGACATAATGCAGCAGCTTGCCCAACATAGCAATTTATGGAACTCGTATTCAAACTAAGAATGAACCTGTGTAGATGAAGTGACCAGAATGGTTCATCAATCAACACTTTGGGAAGCATCCATTTCATTGTGCTGTTTAAAATACATTAATTAACAAACGTTTTCTGTTAACATTGCCAAATACACCAGGCTTACTGTCAGGTGGATGTACTGAGGGCACCATTTATGAAGATTACATGAATAATCATAACATCACAGATGATTATCTCAGTGAAATTAAAAACCAACCTGTCTCTTGGTACAAATGACCTTTTTCTGCTCATGCTCAAACTGGAACTCAGAACTGGCTTATTGGGCACTGTACATGTTCACCACACAATGTACCGGTAGAGCTCTAGCTACATGTACATTGTACCTATACAGAGACTCCAACCCTCCGGTTTTCAACGGGAGATCTCCCGCCGAAATCCCTTTTTTTGCAAAAACTCCCGTTCTCCCGCTTGAGATTCAATTTCTCCCGCCCTGGCTCTGTGTCTCCCTCTTGAAGTGATTTCTTACTTAATATCATTGTATGTTGAAAAAATAAACCTTAGATAGCACGAGAGAGCATCTAGAACCCTAGAGCAAGGAACTTCGCGCACATCAAATTGGAGTCTCCCGTTTGCTTGGGGTTTCAGGCGGGAGAATCTCCCGATCAGAAGGTGATTGGGGTTGGAGTCTCTGCCTATAGTATAAAACATGTATGTGATAATAATGAAGATGTTACTTCAAATTACTGTTTCTTGCATCATTTTTCTTTCTTTTTGTCCCCGCCGAACGAGTTCGAGCAGGGGACTATGAAACGGCTCCGTACGTGTGTGTGTCTGTGTGTCTGTGTGTGTGTCTGTGTGTCTGTCTGTGCGTCCGTGTGTGATCAAAATCTTCAATTTGCTACTTCTCTGTCATTTATCAGCCAATTTTGATTCTGTTTGCTTTATATGATAGCACTACATGGGAGCTTTGAAACTTCTACACAGAATTTCAGTTGTGACCTTTGACCTATCTTGTACATTTTGCTACAAAATGCTACTCCTTCGCCATGTCTTACCCAATTTCGATTCCGTTTGCTTTATGTGATGGCACTAGGTGAGGGCTTCAAAACTTCTACACAGAATTTTGACCTTTGACTTCTTTGACCTTTGACCTTAATTTTTTACCTATATTGTACATTTTGCTACAAAATGCTACTCCTTCGCCATTTCTAACCCGATTTTGATTCCGTTTGCTTTATGTGATGGCACTAGGTGAGGGCTTCAAAACTTCTACACAGAATTTTGACCTTTGACTTCTTTGACCTTTGACCTATATTGTACATTGGCTACAAAATGCTACTCCTTCGCCATTTCTAACCCGATTTCGATTCCATTTGCTTTATGTGATGGCACTAGGTGAGGGCTTCAAAACTTCTACACAGAATTTTGACCTTTGACTTCTTTGACCTTTGACCTTGTTTTTTGACCTATATCGTACATTTTGCTACAAAATGCTACTTCCGGCGGGGACATATATTACGCACTGCGTAATTTCTACTTTTCCTTGTTTTATTGCAAGTGATAAACAAATTGTCCTTATTCAGTTTTTAGTAGTAGCCACAATAAAAATCATGGGTACATACACTTGTACGTACCGAGGTATGACTCGAATCAACGTCCTTATTGCGATAGACAGACATATATCCTATAAAATCGTATGTACTTGATTACTGGGGTTCCATGCAGCAGGTATTGCATACAGTCTGTATATTTATTGAAATCAATATTTCTTGTGTAAGTTGTTTTTTTTTTGTTGAAACTGAATGGCAAACTGCCCTTCATCAATGGAAGTAAACATGTTGCTAATTTTTTTAGTAGTATACCTATCCTGATAAAAATACAGGGCATGCATACTCGGGTTTGTCATAAGAATATAAAATATTAATAAATTTGATGATATATGGTAAATATTTGGGGAATATCAATTGTTCCCTTGACAATCTGGATCAGTATTTGAGTAATTTCAACTGATTTTACTTCAATAATTATGCAAAATACCCATAAACATGGTTTTCCACACACTAAACCAATGCGGGACAAAGGGCATGCATGTAAGGTTGGTCATAAGAATATAAAATATGATCGATTATGATGGTAAATATTTAGGGAATATTGTTCCCTCGACAATCTGGATCAGTATTTGAGTAATTTCAACTGATTTTACTTCAATAATTATGCAAAATACCTTTAAATATGGTTCTCGCCACACTGAAAACGAATGCAGGACAAAGTGGCCCATACGTAACTGTCCCATACGTAACACGACATGTCTGTAATTTGAGCTTTTTGCCTCATGACATGAAACTTAACCTCTGATAATCTTGAGTGTTGTGACTTTCATCACACTGAGTTATAAGTTGTAGAATGAAATATTTTTAGAGAGTGGTGAGGTTGAAAAAAAAAATGGTCCCATACATAATGACACATATTTTCTCTTCTAGATATAATCGTCAAGGTCATTTTTCTCCATTTTTTTACATGATTATTCTTCTCCCAGATATAAATCACCATGGTAAAGTGCAATATGATCAAAGGCCATTAACACTATTTTTCAGGTCATAAAAGTCTCTGGATGTCCCATACGTAACGCGCGCATTATCTTGGACTTGCCCTTCAATTCACACACCTGATATACGATACAGCGCTGCACAAAGCCTGTGTGATCCCCTCAATAAACAGGTCAAAGGTCAAATTCTCGACTTGCGCATTTCAGCTCGGACTGGCCTTCTCCCACACTTGCAGCGAACTCATGTGTTTGCATACTATTAAACATGTGGCGAATCTCATGTCGTGTACAACTCCCATATAATCTAGGCTGCGTTTATCTAACTTGAGAGAGAGAATCATGTTTCAAAACGCGTTTGGAACAGTGTTTACAAACGTGGTTTGAAACGCGATTCTTGGGGAGCCGCGTTTATCTAACCATCATACAATCGCGATTGGAGTGGTGTCACTGCTTTGTGCTGTTTGACCCGGGAAGTAAAGGTCAACTGCATACCACCAAACATGCCTCCTCAGTCACACACAAATTAAAATGTATGGGTAGAGAGCACAACCGGAAACAGCTGGGATTTGACCTTGAGATATAAAAGTGTTTCAAAACGGCATTGCATTAATCTACTCACAGAAGGGCGATTGTGGTCTCAAACATGTTTCAAAACGCCCTTTGAAAGGCGTTTCAAAACGGCGTTTCAAACGCGTTTCAAAACACGGTTGCGTTTATCTAACACCTGAAAATGCCTCAAACGCGTTTAGGATCGTGATTCTGCCTCAGAAAGTTTTTAGATAAACGCAGCCCTAGATTTTGTAGACAATCTAGATATCTGTACCTACAAAATTCCATTTATTTTGCGACAAATTCTTCATCGGTATCATATTTCAGCATGATATTTTACTATGAAGCTGCACAGTACTCATCGCACTCAAACAAGGCGAAAAGGCTCCACATCTACCCATTTATGCGAGGTGTAACCGTGTAACTTGGGTTGAATTTCCAAAAGACAGCCGATCAAATGCATGCTGGAAAGCACTGTGTGTAGTCGAAAGGACAAGTTTGAAATCATGCACAAATTGTGCATGTGTTCTCGACATTTTGATCAGAATTGAATTTTGGAGAATAGGTTTGCGCTCAGAAATCCAAAGTATTTCCTTTGGAATGATTTTGGACAAGCTGTGAAACCGAGCCATGCAACTATATCATGGGAGAAGAAAGCTTGCATTCAAGAAAATTTGTCTGCTCTAGAGTAAAAGTCCCGGTTTGCGGCCCCATAAGGGTTTTTCCACTCTGAAATGCAAATTTGCTAATTGCTTTAACCCAGGTTATATCATAGAGGTTGACCACTTACCAGTTTACGATATTGTCAAAATCGCAATACCAATGTCCATCAGGATAGTAAAAAAATACCATGCGACCGTGATTCGGTACAGTGTCCGCCGGTTTGCGACCGTGGTAGTTCCGTTCACGGCCTGATGTACAATTCCTATGCGATACGCGCATGCTCCGCGATCTTCTGCTGAACGCCTTCATTTTGGCTCGCGAACATTGCGTAAGTGCCAAGTCCCATTGCGAAAGCATGTGAAAAGGGCTCGCGTGCTTGCACCGACAGCGAACATGTATGGCGGTGTTACTGTCCAGTTGTCTTTCTCATGTTTTTCCTATTTAGGAGAATTTGGTTATTGGATGAAATGGATGTGCATGTGATTGAATGCATGTGTTTGTTGAGGCTTGCGTGCGCGAAAGAGTTGACCAAATTCCTATTTATTTTATTTTCCTTATCAAACACTACATGGATTGACAACATGAATGACTTACACAAAAATCGAAAGATTCCCTTTTCAGATGTTCATTACAAAAATGAAATAGCATCAGCTATTGCACAAATGAAAATGTGACTTTGGATAATGTGACATGTATTGGTAAATGACATTAGCAATAGCAGAGCAAAGGTGTATTAACATGCTAGACAATACGAGTGGCGCTGTTTGTATAGCGGAAGGATGCCGCTGATACAAATGATAGTAATGATAATAATAATAATTTATTGTAATAAATAATAATAATAATAGTTATTATTATTATTATTATTATTTTGTCATCATTATTATTATTACTTAGTACAGTACATTCTATTGTTGTTATTATTATCATTATCATCATAGTTGACTAACAGAATGATCTGAATGCTAATTTTACAGATAACAGAAAGAGGATGGCATATGTTACTTATATGAGCATGGTAAGTTTTATTACAGTATGCTTTACCTAACTGTATTCTGAAATATCATATTTCTGTAGTACAAGTGTACTTACAGTAGGATGAATGTCTGTGTCCATTCCTCAAATCATCTTGTCTTTGCTTTCATCTTTAGATTACAATCCTTTCTTGACATTTTACAAGGAATGTTTTGTTTCCCAGAATGTTAACCTGTGATAAACATGATATAATCAACACGTTATGGATAAAGTCCATCTCACAACCACCACTTGCAGCCATTATTATAACCTATGCCCCATTAAAAAAGAAAAAACAAACAAGCAAACAAACAAAAACATGAAGCACTTCTGGTTTGTATGCTGCAACTGTCTAAGCTGAGGTTACAGCCAGCACGACCCACAGACATGGGACAAGCAGAGACTGAATATATCATCCCTGGTACTAGCAGAGGAGAACATTGGGAAGTCATTTTAAGAAGGCACTGTGCCAAAATCTGTGCTCTGTTAATGTTCGAGGAGAATTTATGCCTAATTGGTAAATGATATGGCTACTGTATAAGGAAACATACCAATGTTAGTACATGTAGTCTATATTTATAACACTGTACAGTACACAGCAGCAAAGTTGAAGGATAATCGGACTACATGTACAGGTAGCTGTTAAAAGTTGTGACATTGTTGTACTTAATTTTATGGATCGTCTGAACTTCCCTGTTCATACTTCTAATATTTCTGCTTGCACTCCATCTCTGTAAATATCTGGATTAAATCCCCCATTGATGCAATCAGTTGAAGCATGTAGCCTTGAAATGTTGCTCATGTTTCTGAGGAAAAACAAAAATGAACTGGAGTACAGTAGGTATTGCTTTGACTTTTATACAGTTACTATCATTGTTTTAATTATGCTGTCAAAATAAAATTCTTGATCGTCAGTGAAGGAAGCCGAGTGACTGAAGAGAAATCAAATTTCTGTATTAAATCTTATTTTACCTTATACTCTTCTCAAATGAAAATTGAATCCAATAGTAAAGTACCTTTTTTCTAACTTTCCTGTTGCAAGTCCAGCCTGCTGAATACACTGATAACTCGGTACTGATAAATGACCGACTTTTCTCAAATTAAGTCATCCATAAACAAAAACCAAACAGTAAAGGCATTTAATAGTTTGAAAATGAAGTATCCTGTTCAAAGAATTGTCTTAACTTGTGACATAACTTCTTTTAATGGTCAAGTTGAAACCCAGAGTACCATTGGTGTACCTGTACAATAATTATTGTATGTCCTAGGAATGGTTTAAAATGTCTGCCAGAATGATGCTTTAGAACCCAATTGACCCAAAAAGCAAGTACCCAGCTGCAAAGCCATTTTATTTCTGTATTTTTATTTTGTTTGAGTGCATGTCAGGCCACTGATGTTACAAACAGCATCTTCATTCTTTTATGAATGGTTCAGCATATCAATAGCATTGAGTAATATGTTTGCTTTTGTTTGTTCCTAAATGTCTTCCCAATGTTAGGTCAGAAACATCCTGTGTTTTATTTCTAATAGTATTTAACTAAATGCTGTGATGGATTGATCTACTATGCATACGTGTATTGAAACATATCAAAGCATTTTCCTTTACAACCAGAACTGGATTCCAATTATTGGAATGAAATGAGGCATGTACAGGTTTTGAATGGCTTGTTATTGATACTTGAATTTTTTGGTCTCAAAAGAAATTATCCATGAATGTTCAGTTTGTCAACTAGTTTATTCAACTTGATTAGTGATATTTGTTTTTGTTTTTGTTTTTTTTTTAAATAGTTTGGATGTCTGGGTATCTGTGTTTTATTTCCGCAATCTATAATACATGTATCTTATCATACAGTATATTCTAACTTTTGGGAAAGGGCTGTAGGTTTTTTTCTGGATTTCTCAAGTTTGCTTTATCCATTGTGTTTTTGTGTGCTTGTTTGTTTGAAGGTCTTGACATCCCAGCATGCTCTTGGCATTATAATTTTGTGTGCCTTGTGCACTGTATGTGTCGAAGGGAAGACAGTGGCGGTAAGTAAAACAGTATCTTTACTCTTGACAATTTTCATCAGACCTATTTGTTTCCTCTTGGCTCACAAGTGATTGAATGGTATAATGAGAGTATTTAGTTTATTTTTTATGCCTCCGCCACGAAGTGGTGCCGGAGGCATTATGTTTTCGGGTTGTCCGTCCGTCCGTCCGTCCTTCCGTCCGTCCGTCCGTCCTTCCGTCCGTCCGTCCGTCCTTCCGTCCGTCCGTCCGTCTTTCCGTCCGTCCGTAATGAATTTTGTGGACAAGGTAACTATCAAAAGCTGTTGAGGTATCGTAATGAAACTTGGCATGTATGTGTATTAGGGGGTGAAGTTGTGCCTATCAACTTTTGGGTGCACGTGCTCAAGGTCAAAGGTCAAAAGGTCAAGGTCAAATACATAAAATTTCACTATTTCCACCATATCTATGCAATGCCTAAAGATATTTTCTTGAAACTAAGTGTATACATGTATTACCCAATTTAGATTCTCTGGTGAAAGTTTGGGTCATGAGGTCAAAGGTCAAAGGTGAAAAGGTCGAGTAAAAGTATTAAAACTTCTTTTTTTCTCTGTAAATTGGAAAATTGTTCAAGGTATCTTCATTGAACATAGTATATACATGTACTGACTGGCAGTGATTATCTAGAGAATGAAGGGTTCATGGGGTCAAAGGTCATGGGTCAAAGGTCAAGTGCAACACTTCAAAATTTTACTATTTCCCTCATGTTCATGCAATGCCAGCAGGATTATTTTTTTTTTTTTACACTTGGTGTATGCATGTGTAACCTAATAGAAATTCTCTGGAGAGTTTTTTTCTTTTCTTTTTTTTTTTGCCTCAAAGGTCAAAAGGTCAAAGATCAAGTGAAAGTGCTGAACTAACTTTTTCCTCCATATTTCGGAAGTGGCTCAATTTATCATGAAACTTACTGCATATTTATGCATGTTCTACCTGAAAGTGATTATCTTATGAATTTTAGGGTCAAAGGCCAGATGAACATGGTAACAATTTACTATTCAGTACAGAAGTTGCACTTTTTCTCCATACCGGTACCATGAAAATGACTCAATGCATAAATGTATGAATGGGTCAAAGTCAAGTTAAAGTCCTTAAATCCCCAAACACATGCTCTCCTATTCATCCAATTAAACCAAGGTCAAGGAAGGTGAACATTCAACACATTTGTGACAAACTTGTCATTTCAGTATTTTGCCAGTTTTGTGAAAATGTAATCACACATTGTCCACACTATCTAGACCTATTTGAGGAGAATCATGCATTATGGCGGAGGCATATCAGTCGCCATAGCGACATTTCTAGTTTTTATATTGTCTTACACATGTGACATCACAAACTATAGTAGTCTTCTCATCCAGCGATGGCAACCCTGCAACTTTAAAAATTCATGAATTTTCTGATTTTCCTGAAACTTTCACTGATGTGTGAAAATTTGCTGCATTCACACAATCTGCATATCCATACATACAGCTGTATCTTACAGTGAAATTGCCAAACAGTGAATAACATTACAGAAATTTAAAGCTTCAGTGGGATTCATGAAACAGTGCAGTGGGTACGTCGCCATCACATGCAAATGAGATGAGGTCAAAGGTCACAAGGCTCTCATTATCTGGCATTCAAACAGAATTTCCTTTCTGAAATTCAAGAAGAATGCACTGTATCCATGCAGCAAAGTTTTTAATGATGACTGCTCTTCTTTCTTTAAAACAATAACTAAAAGAGAATAAAGGATAGGCTCAAAAGTTGACAGGTTAAATTCATTAACCTGATATACCCCCAAAATCAGAAGTTTGTGGGACAATTACAGTGGCTCAGTATTATAATTTGCATAAGTGTATCAGTCTGCATCAATAGCATTGTTGTGTTCAAATACTGGTATTTACTCCATAACTTTCATATTGTGGAATGTCCAGGTGAAATTAAACTGGTAGTGTGTCGAGTTGCTAAATTAGTTGATATTGGAATGGGAATTTGTGCAGCAACAAAACACACACACACACACACACACACACACATACAAAATGCTGGCATAATTATGTTAAATGTTACACACTTGTATTTATAAACTTCCATGTAATTCAGGCAGAAATGCTTCAACTTCAAGGATTATATGTCCAGAAATTTTCATCAGAAATTCTCAGTCGGGTACATGTCACTTCTTGTGTAGCTGGAGTGCAACAAACAGCTTGCCTGTACGCATGAGTGTGGAGCTTGAGCATGGTGCATGCATACATGCATGCAAGCATTGCACAAATTTTTACTCGGTGGTGCACTGTACAGACGATGGTCGATACTGTCTGGCGTTGGTGTTCAGAATCCTCAATCTACTGGTACCATTTGTTTCTGTAATTTGTCAATAAAATTTATTGTGGCTATTAGAAATTTTAAGATGTACAACCTTATCTGATGGTTTCATGGAATTTCAAAGGCAATTATGGAAGAAAAGAAGCTAGATTTGTCTCAAAGTGCCCCACTCATGATCATATTAAATCTTAACAGCTGCTACTGTAAGTACCATGATGTTTGACCGTCAAAATTGAAAATTACACCTTTGTTTGATTTTAGCACAGGCATGTCTGTATCTAATTGTGCTGAGTTAGTGGGTTTGCTCCTATAGCCTCATGACTGGTAATGAGTTAAAACCTGCACCAACACACCCATCCTTCTTTTTCCTCATGGGCACAGGTCTATGACGATGGATCTGTGGAGGAGTTAGAGCATGTATGCACAAATGGCAGCATCTCGTTCACCCAAGGGGATCACCTCTGGTGCTGCCCAGGATTCTTCAAAAGAGCAGACAGGTGATGATTCCTATCTGATAATAATGAGCAATGTAATTCAAAATGTCCATTCATCATAGGGTTTTCTTTTATCCAGTGCCAGGTCATGATATCAACAAACATTATTCCTGCCTGGTATATGAAAAAAACTAGACTACATTGTAAGTTCAACAGGGTGTCAATGATGATGTCAAATTCAGACATGTTTATATTCTAGTCAGTATTTCAAGAAGTTGATTCACGTGGTAATATATGGTATGGTGGTATTCAGCACTTTTTATAACTAGAAAAGCACTATGAGTGCGCAGACCTCCGCCAAGCATGCAGCTCATTTCCACCACTGATCTTGTTCTTCCATACATGTAGATATCAGTGAGCACTGTGTGCTGAAAGTCGCCCTATTTCCCAATAAACTTGTAGAAGCCTTTGCTAGTGTTACGTCATAAACCCTCAGCTGCACGGCACGCCTCACCCCAGCAGAAACTAGCGCACGCATGCAAACCTCAAATACGCGCAGCCTGAACTCCCAAGTTCATTGACCCTACCTTCCAAAATATAAAACATCCTTCATAAATTTTCCAAAAATTGTCGGATCACTACCAAAATTTAATCATTTGTTATATTATACTTGTATCATTCTAAATCTTTCCTGCAAGTTTCATCCAAATCTGTTAACTTCTTCTTGAGTTATTTTGCACACGGACAAACTAACTAACTAACTAACTAACACACAAACCAACGGTAACAAAAACATAACCTCCTCCCTTGGCGGAGGTGATAAGATGTTTGCTTTATGTTTTATATTGTGAATATTGTTATTTTTGTTATTGTTATTTCCACTACACATTCTACTAAGACGAATAACCACCAATGATCACCGTAATGACAATGATCACAGTAAAGGGCAGTGAGTTAGCTCAGTCAGTAGCACATCTGCCTCACAATCCTAAGAACCCCAGTTCGATACCCGGATCTCACTGAGCAATGTTGTGTGTAATCATACCGTCCCCTCTAGTAAGAGACAAAACATTCTGTCCCTCGGATAGGACATAAAATGGAAGTCCCTGTGTGAGATAGTCACAACTCATGCACGTAAAAGATCCCACTTCATTTATTCATCGCAAAGAGCAGGGTGTTTAACCCGGTGAAGTGGTCCTGCCTCACATCTAACAGGACCCCATGGAAGACCAGCTATTGCAGCTTAATATGGCTATCCAGCCATCTTCTTAGATGGAAAATGAAACAAATAAACAAACAATCATATAACATTATAAGTATCGTTGTTATCAAAGATGTCAAAAAATAAACTTATGAATGACATCCATTTTCTATGGAGCCATGTTGAAATAATTGAAATAAGATATTTTTTAAAGACGAATGTGTTTATACAAGTCTTCTATTGTTTATATAATCAGGTGTCACAGCTGCCAGCTAGGAACATTTATGCGAACAGTGAATGACTGTGATGATTGCCAGCTTTGCCGGGCATGTGATGATGCTAAAGAAAATGGCAACTTCACCATCCAGCCATGCACCATGCACAGTGACACAGTCTGCAGCCCCCACCAAGAAGAACGAGTGCTTCCGTCTTGTGGAAAGTACCACAACAGCACCACTGTGATCCCCACCACAACAACCCAAACTGCCAACTCCCAAGATCCTTACACTAAACCTCCAGGCAACCCATCAACAGGTAATCTATACTCAAAGTGGGATGAGGCAATCCAATCTGCATATAATGTTAGCCCTGCTTTTTAAGCGATGGTATAGTATTGGTGGAGATCAAGATTGGACTGCTACCTTTTTAGCTCACCTGAGCCAAAGGCTCAAGTGGGCTATTGCAATCACTCTCTGTTCGGCGTTCGTTATCCGTCGTTTGTTGTTCGCTGTGCATAAACTTTTTACATTTTCATCTTCTTCTTGGAATCCCCATGACTGATCTTCGACAAACTTGACAGGTAGCATCCCAAGGGAGATGTAATCACAATTCCTTCAATGGACACCGTGCCCCCCCCCCCCACCCAAAAAAAAGGGAAAAAAAGTTACAAATCTTCTCTATAACCAGAAGTGATATAGCAAAGTTAATACCATGAGTTAGGACATAGATTACTGTAGTTCCAAGTTTGTTCATTGCAGATCCAGGGGTGCCCCCCTCCCCCCATGGAGCCAGGTGAGGGATCCAAATGTGGGCCTAAATTTTACATTTTCATCTTCTTCTTGAAAACAACATAATGAATTTCCACTAAACTTGGCAAGTAGCATTCCTAGGGGATAGGATCTCAACGTGTCCAAATGCACATGCTCCTTGGGGCCCGGCGGCCCAAACCTCCTATTAAAATTAAGGAATGTTCAATAATATTCTTTGATATTATAATCGAGAGTGATAAAGCTTTAAGTCCTTTCTTTTCTTCCAAACTGCATAGTCCATCTTTCTGAGTACAGTGTACTTAGGAAATATGGAAATGGACACCTTGCCCCTGCTTTCAAAGCTGCCCTTGCCCCAAGTTTCCAATTTTCTCAGGTAAGAGTCTGCAAGAATGCATTGAAGGTGAGCTTGCGATACTCTGGTGAGCGCGAGATGCCTTTGGTCTTTTGTTGTGAGATACTGTGAAACCACTTATGAAATACAGCATGTCCAAAAAAAAAATTACAACAGTACCCTCTGCAATGATAACTTTAGAAATAGTTAATGAATTCAAATACAATTTCAGGGTATGAAACTATAACTTACTACCCACGTCTTGCAGAAAACCCCATCTGATTTGCTTCAGTGGTCAAAGAGAAATGAGGTGTTTTGTAGAACATGTCAGGAATCCCTTCCCTCCAAGTTCTGTCCATTGTGTTCACACATTATGCAATTCCAAGAGCATCCAAGTACTAAATTTGGAAGAATCAGACCCATGATATGCTTAACAAAGATTCACATTTCTCTGTAACCACTTAACCAAATTGAATTGGGTTTTCTGCAAAATATAGCTAAGATGTTATATTTTAAGACCCTGAAGTAGCATTCAGATAGTTTAATCATATTGGAAGTTTTCAATGTGAAAATCCGGTTGTAATTTTTTTTGGAGGACATATTGTAGTACAGAGCATACCATTTTAAGAGGAATTCAAAGTTTATTTGACAATAGTTGGGTCCCACCTTTTATTAGGATTGCTCTGTTTTGGGTATCTCAGCCATTTCAAACCCAATTTTCATCAAATAAATGTTGAATTCCTCTTTGGATTACATGTTCTTTCATATTTCATTAGAGGTTTCACAGTATCTCACCCAAAAATGTTGGCAACCTGAAGTTGGGTCTCAACCAAAACTATACGATCCCTTTAACTCTGGCTAGGCCGGGCTGTCGCTGTCGACCGCGCGATCGCAACGAAAATTGGCACACACATTGCCCATGATGTAATCTAAAGAACCATGAAGTTAAATTTTTCAAAAAAGTATCATTTATGCTAAATTATGCTAAGTTATGCATAACGATGCATGAGATCAGACAATATGGTATAAATCACTAAATAAAGCTTAAAACAGCCACATTTTTGTGTAAATATTCTTTTTAGTGTCCTTCGCAAATGTAAGAGAAAAAAATTGTGCCATCAGAAAAAATTTCCTTCGTATTGTTTTTTGAATTTCTTATGTGTTTGTTTGTTTTTTCAACTGTATGTTTTTCATTGTTTTTTCGATGAAATTTGTCCGTGACATTGTTCCGAACAAGAAAATATGCTATCAATTGGTTTTTTAAACCCCAAAATAGTTGTACACAACTTCACGTTTTTGAGCAATTTTTGGTCTTACATGCACATACATGTTTACAAAATGCGCAACTTCGGAACCGCGCGCCCGGGCATTGCAAATTTGGTGTCAAAAGATGCGGGAGACTTGAAAGAAAAAAGTCATGAAACGTTGCGGCAATAGCTTTCGCGATAGCGATACATCGCGCGGAACGTCGAGGGGAGGCCTCGGAGGCCCCCCCCCCCAGCCTAGTTAGGGTTAAGGAGAAGTTTAGTTAAAATTCTTGCTGTAATGGAATTTAAAATTCCTCAAAAGATCCTCTTCTACTGACAAAATTGTTTCTTTTATAACTCTTTCCTACAAACATAAAAGTATACAGTCTCATAATTTCTTATTTTGCAAACCATTTCAATTGAATTTTTCATAGTTATGTACCTTTTGATTTGAATCAATGTGGACATGGAGTGCAGTCTCATATTTACATGTATACCAAGGATGATGTGGGACCTTTGAATTATTATACAACAGCAATGTACAATGACCCTGCTTGTTACCTTTCATGTGTATTCCTATTAATTTATATCATTTCTAGCTCATTTAGGATCAAATATTGGGTCATTTGTCCGTAATTTCAATCACCATATCTCTTTACTTTTCATCAATTCACATCACATTTTTTTTTAACATTAGTCTGACTATTTATATGCAAATTGTTTTGACAGTACAACAAATTCTTTTCTAACTACTCTTTACTCTTTTTTCCCTCTCTCTGTCCTCTTATTGAGTGACGCTGAGTTTGTATCACTTCTATAAAGAATTGTAGAATTTGGCCAGAAACTTGATAAAATGTTTTTATTTCCAAGTTTATTCATAACTCACACAAAACATTCCTTCGACATTTTTCTTTCCTATTCTTTTTTGGTTTGGTTTGATTTTGCTGCAGGACGTAAATTAGAGTGGTGGGGGTACTTCCTCATTGCTCTTGCGTGTTTTGTTGCCTCCGTCATCACTGTTTGTCTTTTCTGCCTGGTGAAATCAGGAAAGTTGGGCTCGTGCCTTGTGAAGAAAGCAAGCAGTTATGAGATGACCGGAACTTCTGAGTAAGAATTGTTATCTTCTTATAGTCAGTGCCATTATTGAAAGCAAACATGGATTAGCAAGTGCACAGCACAAATTTAAGAACCTACAAATGTCTTTTAGCTGCTCACTGCAAAATGAATCACACACAAATAACAATATTTACGGTATTACATAATTACGACATGCAGACACACTCAACTTGAGTTACATGCACTTCAGTATTGTGTGTTCAAAAAGGTATGTATCATGTTAACCTATTGGGGATAAGCTGATATATCTGCAGCACACATTTCCCATAGACAGCTGACCAAGTACACACAGGACTCATCTTCAACAGGTTAAGATACTAACTTTTGTGTGTGTTGTCATTTGTCATGTGAGCTACCAGGGAGGTGGACATTTCCATCTGCCTGGTACTACTGCATGCATTGGGCATAGCATGCTGGACTGCAAACTTGAACAGTAACTGCTGAGGGTTAAACAAAACTAAATAGATAAATAAGAAATTACCATGGGCTTTTTAAATCCACTGAGCAATGTTGCATGTACAATGCCTTCTGAACCAGGGCCACAAGTTAGCTTTGATCTAGGTTTCAGTAGCAAGATTAGAAGCAACAAAAAGGGTGTATTATTCAGATATCAATCAGATCTATCCATATTGATGTCAGTGTTAGAGAGATGGTATACATGTAGCTTCGGTTGAGATGGGGCTTCGGGTTCTCTACTTTTTGTGAGATAATGAGAAACCTCCTATAAAATGTACAAGAGCATGTAATTCTAAGAGAAATTCAAAGCATGTTTGATGAAAATTGATTTTGAAATGGCAGAGATATCCACAAAGAAAGAGGTACTAATAAAAGATGGACCTACCTTATATTAGGACCACTTATTTACTTATTTTATATTTCAGCCATTTCACAACCAATTTTTCCCTAATAAACTTTGAATTCTTCTTAGAATTGCATTCTCTTTCATATTTCACAACTGGTTTCTTATCATCTTGCGAAAATTTCAAATAGGAATTCCCAACTCAACGAAATTTATACCATCCCTTTAGTATTTTAATCATTTTCATTATCTTAATCATTAACTGCACTCCACGTCTTCACCTTAGCAATAATTTTATTTCCCACCATTTTTATGTTGTGGTGTAGGTTGACCTCTGAACCCTGTAGGAATGCAAAATTAGCTCCTTGACTGGATTGGGAAATTTAGCAAGAAGTGGATATTTGATTCGTATGATTCCCGTGTTGTCATGGGAGTGATGCTTATCAATGTATGTTTTTTTATGTTTATTGTACCTGTCTTTTTATTCACAGTGGAGCTCGCAGGGATGGTGATGGCTAAAGTTTTCAACACTTCGGATTCCTCATGTTTAGGCAACCCCTTAAAGAAAAAGAAAAAAAAAATGATACATCAAGATTTTATTTTGCGAGATTTTCCCAGTACAGATTTTTTTATTTTTTTTTATATGCATTTTTATGGCACAACTCTCTCAATGTAGCAAGCTAATCTTAAAGACACAGAACAAGATTTTGTTAATATGAAAGTTTTACTGTCCATGACAAGGAGATTTTGAGGAAAATGGGTAAAAATGCTCGACTTTATGGTTTCATGCTGAGAGGAATCACAGCCTGATGCACATCTTTCACTTCTAACATGTTCTCACACATGTGAGGCAGTTGGAGTACCCTTGAAGCCCAAAGGCAACACTTGCTGTGTAGTACACGTAAAGTTTCTTGTCAATAGTATGTAGAACACAACATTACTATATATCAAGTTATGCATGTGGTTGTATTATATGAGAGAGATAGACTCAGCTGACTGTTCGTCGTTTTTCCAATGCTTCCACCTCCTCATCATAAGTAGGAATCCATGGAAGATTTGTCATTGGAAGTTAGTAGAAGTGATGTATAACTTGCAAAATTGTCTACATTCCTTCAGACTTGACCAAAAAGTTAACAGTACTAAGAGGTTAGATACTTTAGAAATTTATGGATTATAGGTTTGTGTTAAAATAACTGCCCATCACAGGACTCTCTTAGTAATGGTTACATATAGTTACAGTTTTCTTCAATAGGACAGCATGAGTTCCAAACTTGCATATGATTTAGTGTTTTTCCATCCTTTATGAACATCAATACCAGGGGTGGATCCAGGAATTCGGGCGGCGCATGCACCCCACCCCCCCCCCCCCAATTTTTTTTTTCTTTTTATTCATTTTGTTTTAACAACACATTTTGTTTTAACAAAAATGGTGGGGGGGGGGGGGGGTGCGCCCCGGTATGCCCCTGCCTGGATCTGCCACTGATCACAGCTCATGTCCAGGAAAGTTTAGCTGTGTATTTATTTGTGCTGCCACACTGCTAAACAGTGTCTTTCTGCCATATGGATTATGTTACTTTGGCTTAGTCAAGATACAAGTGTATACATGTGTAGTTTATTTATTTTTTTCTTCGTCTTTCATTTGTAGTGAATCCTTTAGCGTCTGTAGAGTGGTTCAACACACTGAAGAGCATTGCGCAGTCTGTAGTAATGCCAGGGTGCGTGCATATGTGCTTGTTATTATGACATCAGAAAAGAAGTTTGCTAAAGCTGTCATCCCCCCCAGCCGAATCATGAGCCGAACTGTGATCGGACCACTGACTACAATGAATCGGACTTCTTCGGACTTAGGGAAGTGGGCCACGGCGTAAGCGCTAAAGATGAGTGGATAGCCTAGGTCTCTTTAGGAAACTTGCGCCGTGCGCCCGCATATACATTTTACTAAACCACCGGGACCATGTACCTTTAAGAGGGTATCCTCCAGTGTAATACACAGTCGTCTATGAAAGGGCAGATTTTGGAGTTCTTGATGCATTCTGGTTGGTCGGTCGTCAATGATGACCAAGAGAAGTCAAGAACCAACGACACTGCCGTGGGGGCCACAGATTCCACATTGGCATGAGAGCTGAGCTTCCCATCTGCCAGGACTTGCTGTGTACAACCCCTCAGGGAATTTTTCACCCACTTCAGTGTGTGACCCCAGACTCCACTCCTGCATCTTATGAAGGAACATCCTGTAGGATACCTTGTCAAAGGTTTTGGTAAACTCTTGGAGGATCTGGTATGTTTGATCCCTTGTCTTAGATACCTCTGGCCAGATCACTGATGGGCACAATGAGCTCAGTATCACAGGACCTTCGCTCCCAAAAACTATATTGGGCATTGCAAAGGATCCCTGTCTTCCTTCAAATGGCTGATGATGGAATTCAGAGGTACAATGTGCATGCTCACATAGTTTGCACAATATATGTCAGACAGTGATATTTTGTCTGTAGTTAGCTGGTGATGACTTCTTACCCTTCTTGAAGATAGGGAAGATGAGTGCTTTCTTCCATGAAAATGGAACATACCCTCAGTCAAATGATGCCTGATACACGGGGCTAATGGCAGGGGTTATCTCTTCTGCAGTTTCGTTTTTTAGCTTGGCAGGGACGTCATCTGGTCCTGAGGCTGTATATGGGTTTAGGTTCTTTACGAGCAACTCGATAATTTCATTGGTGTTGATGAAGATGTCATCCCTTGCTGGATGAGAGGATGGTCCCTAATCTGGTAAGGTTGACGTAGAGTCAGTAGTAAAGAGTGAAGCAAACTGGCAATTCAGTAGGGGTGGTATTCTGAAATCCTTCCTAAAGTCAGGATTTTTTCCTAAGTGGTATTCTGAAAATCTTCCTAAAGTTTCTTACCACGTCTGTTCCTAAGTTTTTTTCCTAAATTTATGAAGGGGGCGGGAGTATGCAAATTTCTGACTTAGGAAGAAGTTGGTATTCTAGAATGTATTTAGGAAAGAATTTTTAGGAGAGCTCAACCCCGTCCTATAAGTATGTTGTTAAGATATAGCAAGCTGCAAACATCGTGATAGGCGCATGTTATTCACTGCACGCACATGTACTTTGATGCGCAAATTGGGCATGAGAAAGGGAATATAATGCCAGGCACATGTGTATTTAACCCTACATCATAAGAAATATGCGATTTTCATTGGTTGGTTCCTTATGATGTGGCATTTCGTATTGGCTTAAGAAAGGACGTGGGCGGGGATAAGGATGGCCTAATTTGCATTAAGCAGTTCCTGGGAAGAAATTTTAGAATACCAGTTCTGTCTTTCCTAGGCACTTCCTAAGTTTCTGACTTAAGAGGAAACTTAGGAAGAAACTTAGGAAGATTTTCAGAATACCACCCTAGGTCAGCCTATCAGAGAAGCATCACCAGATTGGTCACTGTGTTTTGCTTTGATGATTGCACCCAGTCTTTTGGTAGCACCTGTTTTGCTGCAGATGATGTAATTAAGGTATCTCTTGTTTGATAGCCTGTCAACATTGTGTCCTAGCTTGCTTTTTCAGGTTTGTTTTTTTTTTTACCTTTTTCTAGTCCCAGTCTTTCTCAGTCCTCTTTGCCTTGTTTTATGATCTTGTCTTCCTGGGACAGATTCTTTTTGTTATACTGTCAGACCATGGTTGGTCGTACCTGGTAGAACTGGATTTAGAGGGAACATTTTCACTCATGATTCTCCTAGGAAATTTATCAATTTCTTCATTTTAGTATTTCTAGATCAAAAATGTAGAAGTATTTGATTTGCTTATTAATTTTGCTGGAATACAGTTTACTTGTACTTGTATAATTCAATGTTGCCAAGTGTGACATACATGGAATTTAAAGAAATGTGACCCGCTACAACAAAAGGATCCTAAAGTCGCTGACAAGTGAACCGAGAAAATGGAGTTTGAAGTCAGATCATCAAAATCCGTCAAAACATTTGGATTTCTGTCGTTGGCATATTTTTGTAGTCTAATGTACATGTATCTTCTATCATCTGCCGAAATTTCGAAGCTAAATGATCTAAGGAAAGGCAAGAAATCAGCGTTTTTCTGGGCCATGATTTTCTGACTTTCAATGGAACAGAAACGTATCTGAAGATTTGGATTTAGTGCCACAGCTAGACTCCACCCCTGATAACCGGGGAGTGATCTCATTGGTCAGTGCTTGGCATCCTGGTTACTGATTGATCGTTGCGTAGACCACTGGCGCTAAGCTTGAATGAACATCGCGGAGGTTGTTAGGAGCGTACCTTCTATTGTAAAACAGTGAAAATTGTCTTGCTTCCCCTTGATCATGATAGCGTTGGAAGGGAAACTTTGAAGGCGGTTTTCTAGAAACGCTGATTCATTAAACCACTCGACATGCGCTTATAAAATCATCCATACCTCCGCAACCAAGTGCTTTTATGAGTCTTGTTATATATTACATTAAAGTGGAAGAATAAGGGAATAATGTCATGTCATTTTCAGAAAATTGTCCTCCCCCGACTTTCGGATCCTTTTGTTGCAGCGGGTAACAAATGTATTGACTCACATAGGCGCTGACATTAATATGCATAGTGACAAAAAGTTGACTTTGCTTTTAAATGGACTTAGCTTTATCTCAAGTAACCATGTGGGTACTTAAGTAAGCATGTTCATCAGCAACAAATGCATATGTTGACTTCGCAGTTTGTGTACAGGGTAAAACTTCACAGGAATGAAACATCAGTATGAAATATACTTCCAGTAGTTACGGCTGTGCCATATTTTCGATGTACATATTACAAAGGTAATTGAAATATGAATCAAGTGCCATGTCATGTTGAGCTTGCCTTTTATAGGAGAGAAAACAAACAAATGGTGAAGGTTTCATCGAAATTTAATGTGAAAGAAAAATTGTATAGAATGATAGAAGTGTCACATACTTTCACGGCAAAGTACTTCAGTCACAAGTCATATGCATATCATATGACACCGTCATGTCCTCACCTCCCGACACTGCTGTTTTGTTTTACAATCATAAAATCATGTACAACCTCTTTCTCCCTGAAAAATCGGCAGTTTGGTTATTCAGATATGCAATGAATTTGATGCAAGGGATCATGCAGAGTTTTCCTCTGTGTTTTGTGTTTGTAAAAAAGTTAGAGAGAGAGAGGAAATTTTGTGGAGATTTGTGTACATGTCACGTCAGTAGGAGTCCAATGTCACTTCAGCATGGTGAGGACAGTCAGTGTTTTTTTACCAAAGTCTCATGTACGGTAGTACCTGGTACTTATCCAGTGTGTTATGATATCTGTGTATTCTAGGAGTATAGTTTTCTGTACTAAATTAAAGCACTGCCCTTTTTCCTGTCTTTCTCTGATAAAGAGAAAGTTACCTCTGAAATCTGTTTATGCTATTCAATTGAGGGAATATATTTGGGCCATGACGCAAGAAAAGGGCCCCTAGGGAGTAAAATGCCAAAAACAAGTTTTCCCTGCCACATTGTAGAATGAACAAATTTAGATATGCAAACCATTTTCTGAAATTCCACTCCTAAATGCCCCAATTGTGACATTTAGAATAACATGTTTTGCCCAAATCCTGCCACTTTTTGATGAGTCTATGCATGCGCGCGCTAGCTAGCTGATCTTATTTTGCGCGTATTGGTTTGTCAGACTTCTGTGCCGTTTTGTGGTTTTTAAGGGCCCTTTCCTCGCGTCACAGCTCATTTGTAATGGAGCCTCCAGTCCAGCAACAAGGGAAGACATGGTGTTGCTTAACCTTGGCATTGTGCAATGGTTTGACATTATGTCTAGATATATATTATGGATTGGTATATTTATCATAGACATTGTAAAATATTTTGAAGGCTTACAAGCTTGGCTGAATTTTGAAAATGTCGGATTTATGCTATGGAACAAACAGGAATGAAGTCAGAAGGTATGCGACAATGTGGCACTATTCAGCATTATTTGTAACAATTTTTAATTATGATCTGCTCAGAATTAGATTCAATACAAGAAAAAGTGCCTGTCGTGTCCATGCCTTGATTTCACATTCCATGTCTTCCCATGTCTGTATATCATGAGCACAAAATGAGATTTTCGTTTAACAAAGTTCATAGGCCATTTATCAATAGTGACTATGTAATGTCAGTTTTTACTGAGAAAAAAAAATACATTGTATAATGAAATAAAAAACAAAGCAAAACACAATTGGAAATACATTCTTCATGTGTAGTCTCTCAATACTGTAGTAGATTCTGTGTGTGAGAGAGTTACTGGAATGTGTTACACACACACATTCACAAATGGCTGTTTTCTATGTTATACATTGTATTTATAGCCATCTACCTAAACTATCTGTCTATCATCTATAAATACATGCATGTACCGGTATTTATCTGTCTCCATGTATATGTGTATGTATGTATGTATCTATCTGTCTATACATACATATATACTTTAATATACATGCATGCATACTTACACACGTACATATGCACATACACACACATTCCATAGTGTACATAATTGTAGGCCATATAATGTCTTCATCTTTGTCTGTCATACTACCCATACTGTAAAAGCTCATATTTTCACAAATGAGGTACACTTGTACGTGGTCACAGACAGTTTTTACAAGATGCTGTTTGACGCATGAGGCTACCATAAGGGCAATAACACCTGTCAAATTTTAATGCAGTTAAGGTTAGGTGGTGATTTTTTTCGCTTATGCATATTGTTAAATTCGCAGCCCAAAAGTGATTTGTGAAAGTCACAAAAATAACAGCTTTTATATTTTATCCATGATTTCTATTTTTCTTTCAGTAGCATCTATCATAATACTTGTTACATTGAGTATATGCAGTAAAACTTGTCTATGGCAGCCACTGAAGAGAGACAAAAAGAGTGGGCATTGTAGATGGGTGGCCATTATAGACAGGTTCTCCAACATTTTGACCCGAATTCACGAAGGTGGTCATTGAAACCATGGACAAAGACTGTAGTTTTGTATGGGGCGCCAAGTGTCACTGGCCTATTTCGTTACGAAATCGGTCATTTCTTTCACGAAATGACCATTTAACGAAATGACCATTTCGTCGACGAAATCGACAAAATGACTGATTTTATGCCGAAATAGGCCGTGTGACACTTGGCGCCCCATACAAAAATACAGTCTTTGTCCATGATTTAAACCATGGTTTCAATTGTACCACCTTCGTGAATTTGGGCCTTCATGCATGTATCAGTATTCACGTACATGTGCATGTATTATCGTTCTAATCATGCATGTGTCAGTGTTTACATGCACATGTATGTGTGGAAATATGCACATACAATATGTATTTCATACAAGGGTTGGACATTGAACAATGCTGTTACAGTGCTAACTGCATTACTGCACAACATTTTGTGCGTACGTATGGCACACAAGCTTTTAAAGAGTGCCTTACTATGCCTGAATGGTGACTGAATGTAGCAGTGGCAATCACAGAATTGTTTGCTGTGCTTGGCCTGCAGTCTAGCATGTGACATCAAAATATGTCTAGTAAGAATCTAGCTGCAATAAAGTTGTGAAAAAAATATGCAATACATTGTACTTTACAAGCCAACTACATATACACAATGAAGCTATGCTGTTCAAATTAATCCTCCCTACTCTCATACCCTTGTGCACCCTCTTGGAATTAGTCCTCAAACCCCACCCCCATTTCTGTTTTATGTGCATACATCAAATTTTCTTCCTAGGAAAGTGGGAACTTTGCACTTTTGATATTTCATACAAGGCTAATGTCAGTGACCTTGCCTGTAAAGCCATGTAATGATTAGAGTTTTTCTGTACCGATACATATATGCAAAATGTTTGAAAGGAACTGGACTTCCTGTGACTTCAATAGGTGTATCTAATATCCAACTCTGAACTGGCTCAGACAATATATAGATGATGACCGGCAGGGGAGGGAACATACCAAATGTTCCACCCGAAGGGTTTGAAATGTTATTGAGGGAGGTTGTAAGTCCAAAGACGAAGTCGAGGAACTTATAGCCTCCCGAAATAGCATTTCAAACCCTGAGGGTGGAACGTCTGGTACATGTTCCCGACAACAAAAGTCATCATCTGTTGTATTATATGGGTTAGTCAAATACGTCAATGTCAACCACCAGCACAACGCGCTCAATCGCTCACGCAGAGCCAAATTCACTGTGCGCGGGTCCTTATGTCATTTGTTACGTGAAAATGTTCGCCCATGGGAGAACATTACAAAAATGTTCTCCCATGGGCGAACATAACCAATGTGCCTCCATCGCGTGACTGTGTTTAGCCAATCACTAACCGGTATTTGACTAACCCATTTAATATAGTTCTTTGTGTGTGTGTGTGTGTGTGTGTGTGTGTGTGTGTGTGTGTGTGTGTCTTTGATAAATGGATGCATGGTGAAAATCAGGGATTTCTTTTTGCTTCAAGCAAAGTAATTTTCAAATTCAACAGAGTTTGTACTTAAATCTTTAAAGAAAAAAAAAATGTGCATTTTCTTTGTTGTTGTAAGTTCAGTAAAGCCCAGCAAATCAGATTGCCTCTATATTTCACACTCAGTTTTGCAGGGGCGGATCCAGGAATTCTGTAAAGGGGGGGCGTGACTAATATTTCTAGTGCCACTTCCGGGTTTCATTTCATTGTTTTTCTTTTTATTTCTTTTGTTTTTTACGAAAATTAAAGGGGGGCGTGCGCCGGTTGCGCCCCCCTCTGGATCCGCCACTGGTTTTGTAACATATACAATGTAATGTTGCATATGTTAGTTATTGCTAGGATGGGAGGTGAGGGAGTGCACTGTACTACGGAAAGGAAGAAGTATAGGCCTACTGTTATTGGGCTGGTCGACACTTAATAGTTCCCAATCAAGACATGGCAATATGGCCCAGGTTCTTGCTGGGTGGTGTGTGCATGGGAGTGTGTGGGAGTGTGTGTGCTTACGCATGTGCATGTGTGTGGATGGAGGGGGGGGGGTGGGGGGGGGGAGAACTCCAATGGCAGGTACAGGAACATCTGAAGAGTTTGAAATGCATCACTTATACCTGTATTGTGAAAGTGAACATAGTCATGGTGTGGACATTTTGTGCATTTTACGTGACCAGGAACAAGTGCGAAAATAATGGCATGTGAATGTTTTTGCTCGGTATATGCACCACTATGTAATGCCTTGATTCCGCGGCATTAAAGATATGCAAAATTGATCTTACTCGGCAGGGTGCACACCAAATCACAGAACAGACACACAGGATGCTACAAAATACTGTACCTACCATAACAGAGTAGGATGCATTATTACTTGTAGCCACAAGGTTTAAACATGATATCAATCTTCACAAGTTAATGTAAAGAAAAAACAAAATTTCATCAATTTGGATAAACGAAACACACACAAGGACAAATGAAATTCACTCTTGACTCTCTCTGATTACATATGAATTGATGAGATCAAGATTTTATTTTCTTGTTAACTTAACATGTGTCGCTGTTTCCATGGCTGCAGCTCCACAACATACAATCAGCGGATAATCATTTTTCGCCCTTGTGATGGACAAAGACTGCGAATCTCCTCTATGACATTGGGCTGCAGTCAATAAAAGTACCAATGTATTCTCACTTTCTCATTCACATATGAGCGCAATTAAACCTTACTTGCCGAGGGTAATAACATATTGGAGCTTTTATCTTAACACGGATGGTAGATACACACATTAGTCTTTCCAAACACAAACACAAGTCCATTTACTATCTGCTACTAACCTTGAGTATGTCTCTGTGTTGGCTTGGTTGGGGCATCACTTAATCATAAGTTGCACAAGAGATAATGAGCTTTATCATCTACATGTATCATGAAGACACGCACAACTGTTGTCCTATTCGAATTTCATGTTCACAGTTCTACTGCTTTGACTTGTCTCAGAGTGAACCTGAATACACTGGGAGGCTTAGCACTTTTCAGAGCGCACGTATTTCATACTCTGATCATTATTTTGTCTTACACAGGGGAATCCTGTCGTAATGAGATCGTCGGGTCAGGCTTTTCTGATTTTTATCAGGTGCGGACCTTTGTTGTATCCGTACACTATGAACACATCCACAAATCACAAATGAACATCGAATGACATGTCCTGCTATGATCGGGTTACATACATCGTGTACATAGTCTGACGCAGTAGTGTTGAACAGGAACGTGGGGAAGTGCTACGTACAATTATTCCCACAACAAAAAAATGACCGACTCTTAAGGTTTGACAATAATCATGTCACAGATGGAACGCTTTTCTCCACAAAGCCAATAGGAACTCAGATAATAGGGTGCATACATGTACCTGGTGTTTGTCACTTGGGGTAGTCACTGCAAGCATGCAGCAATAATGCAAACAAGTACAGAGAGTGGGTATTCAGCACTACATGCAGTTTCCTGTTTTTGACGCAGTGCATGGTTTTGCCCACTGTTTGGCTCTGGATCAAAATTTGTTCCTGTTATATCAGCACAGATTCTGTTTCGCACTTCCATAGGTTTGACCCGAACTGTATCTTGCAATCATTTTTACTTTGTCATCCCACAGGTAAACACATGAGGTTTAGATGGGACCGGACAATTTTAAATACCTTGCTAAAAGCAGATTGTCATGCGTGACCCAACTATAATGGGACTCCCCTGCACCCTATGTGATCCCTGCATAGGCATTACAATCGGGATTCGCCTTGCAAAAGAAACTTGTAATCTAGCAACCCTTTGGTCTAGCCTTGATTGGATTTTACAAAGATTTTCACTCACTCAATGCCTGATGTGAACAGCAAGTGCTGTTGAATGAGTTGTACATGAAATACATGATTCATAAGAAGTTATCGCCCTTTCTTACCCACTAACAGCTGTCAAGCAAAAAGGAAACAACACAAACATCCAACTATCACCTACTCTTACAGCATTGGACTCTAGAACCCTCCAATCTTTTCCACTGCTGAATATGTCAAAGCAAGTGGGAATGTAGTTCAGATATACAGCAAGTATTAGCAAATCAAGAAGCAGCTAAATACTATTGTATTTAGTTTAGCTTCGCCCTTTAGCATCTACAAGCTGCTGGTAGTATCAACCACTACTCACTGAAGGAAATGGGAAAATATCATGCTGTTACAGGGTTAGACAAATTGATTGTGTATTCATGAAGGCTAATTTGCAGAAAGGGTGATACAAGGGTTCTATAAACTTTTAAAGCAAGAACACACACATATACACACACAAACATAAATTTGTAAGGGGCAGCCAGAACAAAATCAAGAGCTAACAGGTTAATGTCTTTGCTCTGTGTGTGTTTCAAAGAGTGCCTCAAATGTGACATTGAAATTTTGTTTTAAGGTCAGATACATATACACCAAACCCTCTGACGTAACAACTCTTATTCTTTGTTCATATACATTGATGTAGTGAGAAAAAGGTAACTGTTATGGTTTTTAGATTCTCATTACAGAATGGTTCCCCTGTAGAGAATTCAAACTTTCATAACTCGTGTTAACCACATGCAAAGTAGCCTGTACGGTCCATGAAAAATCGGGGGAAACGAGGTGAAAATATTCTCACTTGTTTCGAGAACGGTCAGGCAAAAATAATTGCTTGTCAACTATGGATTTCAAAACCTTATAACTGAAATGGCAATACTTTGTTGCCATCACAAATTCACACCCATGATGCCTTAATCAAAACACAAACAAACATACTAACAGGGACTTTTCTATTTGTGTGGCCACCGAATCGCCCCTATGATTACCGTCTCATACAAGCACTGCAAGTGAGTCGAGTGGTGAGCATCTGATTTTTGGGCATGTTAACCCTACTTTGTCATCGGTGACCCCAATGCTGACATGCTGCTAGCCACTGTATGAGCTTCTCATGTATGTGCAGATGGATAGTTGCTAGCGTGTCTAAAGATTTTGCAATGCAATCAACATGCACAACAGGTACAATTCTGCCCATATTATCTTTTCACTGACATATCAATAACGGAGACAACACATTTCCAGTGTGGAAAGTATAATTACTCACGGTCCTCTATATATTCTCAATTATGAATCTGTGAAATGGCTTCATAACCCATTTACGAAGCAGTAGCAGGCGATGACAATTGTTACAATCCAGACTCACATGAATGAGCAGTGACTGTGAAGTTGTACGTTGACCCATTAGTATTGTGCCAAATCGAAAATGTTTCCAACACGGTCAACTGAATATCTTTACTGAAAGTCAAAACCTCTCTCATCCATGTGTGGACTGCTTTCGGCGACACAATAAAAAAGTCCCTAATATTGGCTCTTCAGACATTTCGCAACACTTTGTTTTTTCTTTTGGGGGGGGGGGGGAGGAAGATTGGTTTTAATCATTGCTCATCTACATGATCTAGACAGCTCAGCAGACACTTGATATTTGACATTTTAAATCAAGATACTTCTAACTTGAAAGTGGGACATCAAAACAATAAGCTCTTTTCTGTTTTCCATTTTGTTTTGTTTGTTTGTTTGTTTGTTTTCCTACACAGTAACCACTTGAGATCCTGATATCCAAGGAATTACCTTTGCTCAGTGTCAGGGACATAGTAAATGGTTACAACAAAGAGCAGCGGGGGGGGGGGGGGGGGGGGGGGGGGGGGGGGGGGGGGGGGGGGGGAAGTAGAAAAAAAAATATAGAAATGCAAAACCTGAGCTGGATAACGACGCAAATACTACAGCAAAACCTAATTCAGGTTAAATTACAGATGCTGCATTTAACATCACTGATTTAAAGCAACAAAGGCAGTTTGCTTTTGCTCTACAATGATCAGGAATTAAAAGGGTGCAACTACACATATAGCATAAATATATATCACCTAATCATGCATTAGAAGAGTATTAGGAAGGTAATTACGACACTTGGCAAGCAAGCGAGTGATACATCGCACCATCGAAAAAAAAAGAAGAAGATAAGAATAAATAAATCAATGGAAAAGGCAGAGAAATCAAGGAGTGAGTGGATTGGTCCTGACTTTGCCACTACTCTTCCTCTCTCTGAGAACTTCCGATGCTTTCACAAACCTCTGAGATTTCTTCTTCATCAATCATTTCAAAACCATCGCCATTTTCTTCTTCCTCCTCTTCCTCCTCCTCCTCCTCCTCATCATCATCATCCACCTCATCCACCTCCTCCTCATCCTCCTCTTCCCCTTCCCGCTCTTCATCCTCTTCCCCTAAACTTAAACCATCACCATTTTTCCCTGCCAAGCCTTCTTTCTCGACTATATCCATTTCAGCCCCTTGGTCCGATAATCCAGTAACATTTAAAGCTTTACTTTCAGGAATATTTTCTACGGTGCCCGCGATCTCTGAATCTCTCGATTTCTCCCGATCCGGTTCTTGGTCGTCTGGCGGGCCTTCCTCTCCATTTGAATCGTCTTTAGTTTTTTTATCCTTGTCATCCGTTTTACTGGGGGTCACAAAGTCACAGGTGTAGAATGGAATGAAGGACTCCTTGATGCCAACATCCGCCAGGAGATTGGGGAAAAGCCAGAAATGGATTTTACCGAACGTCGCACACCACACCATGACGAACAGGATGAACCGTACTGTTGAGGCAAGACAAAATCAAATATAAATACAGAAATGTGGCATGACAGAGAAGAAGCAAACATAAGAATATCGAAAAGGAGACAGGTATTGCTCATTGAGCAATCTTTAATGTTCATATGATCCTAAATACGACTGAACAGCCACTGTCCTTTAACAAGACGTGATTTCCATGCCAAAACATCACTCTGCCCAGCTCATAAACACTGGCTTGTAAGAGAGAAAGGTTAGAGTACGAAGTAAACAAGCTGATTTAATCTTTGAAAAGTGATCACACTTTTCACTTTATATCATCATCACTGTCACATGCAATATTTCTAAACAAGAAACGAGTGGAGCACGACTACTTCATTCATAAAAACATGCACACAAACATTCCTGACAAATGAATAAATAAATGAACAAATAAAATGAGAGCTTAGAAATTGCTGAATGCCAAGCAAATAGGGTCACTAATTCTATGAAACTCTGCACATTCTTTAAAAAAAACCAAAATAATGATAATAATTTCTGATCCAGCTTACCAGCAAATGCTGGTCACCTGATTCCTTTAACCCGTTGAGGATGGGCTGATTTTGCCACAACACACATTTCCCATAGACACTTGCCCGAGTATATTCAGGACTCGTCTTCAACGGGTTAAACAGTCAGACTTAAATATGCCCCAAACACTTCATCAAAAATTGTTCATTACTTATCCAGTCCTGTTGCTCAAAAACAAAAGATCAAACAGGAGCTGGCGAATGTGAAATCTCCTCGGTGGAGGTAATGACAATGAAAAAGAAAACTCACAGACAGCAAGGGCAAGGATGGCACCAACAAATCCAGCTCCACAGAGACTAAGATAGTAGGTACCGATGCGCATCCAGGGGGGCCAGAGGGGAAACAGACACACAGCAATGGCTCCAATAACTGTCCAAAGAAAGAGTGGTGGGTAAGATGTACAAGAAAAAAAAAATGTAATAACATATTTTCCAGTGTAAGGGACTAACAGGAATCCCTGCACATCTGCAAAATAAATATAATCAGCACAATGATACATGTGTGTGTATTTCTTGTGGCATGAAGTATTCAAAAAATGAGAGAAAAAAATTGTGCAAAATAATCACATCTCTTAAAGAATTGGATGCCAGCAATACTCTCTGAATTCTGTTTATTCTATTCCATGAAGAGAGACTATGTTGTGCTTTGAGTAGCAGCTCTGTGGCAAAGGCTATTACACCATTGCCAATCTATTAGGTGCGTGACATATCATCACTTCCTAATAATCTGTTTGTGTAAAAACAAAACAAATTCACACAGCACATACTTTCTATCCACTTTTAATGAAACTGTTCTGTGCAATTTTGATCTAATGGAAGTCACTTTGAATATTGTGCGGTATTCTACTTTCAGTACAGTGTAAATTGCTCTGGACCAATTTCCCAAGTTATCCCAATCTGCCTCAGTACCTGATATACAAAGCCAGTTTATCATTCAGTGCATGAAGGTCATTTACATTGCATAGCAGTGCTAAAGGTAGGCACTGTCTAGTCTTTTACACTCACCTAGACCAAAGCCATAGACGTAGTTCATTGGTCGGATTGGGTCATACACCCACACAAAGGCCTGTGGACGAAATGTAGGGGGAAAAAAAAAGGGAATATATATTAAGTCTCACTATAGAATCAGTGCCTGACTGGCTGACTGATTAATTAGTTGCTTGATTGATCTTGTGATCGATTAATTTATCAATTTATCAATTAATATTATCCATTGAGGGACAGATTGATTGATTTGATATTTTCATTGATGAAACAACATATTTACACATTTATACAGAGCTGCCAACACCTGTATAGAAAAAACAAAAACCACATATTTTAAAGGCAAATATAATTTCATGGTTTCAAATGGGAAAATAGTGCATAGTAACCATGCTACAACTGTACATCAAATGGGAGGGGGAAAATGACTGAAAATTTCAAATACTTATGAACAAAAAAAGAGAGAAAAAAATCAGAATCTGTAATATAAATGTACTACTTGGCAGGTTTGTATAAGTACATATTAAACAAATAATATGAAAAATGGATATTAAAGTATATGGTTCCCGGAATAGGACACTCATTGGCAGGTTGTGACTGGTAGTGGCAGGGCAAATTTGTAGTGTTTTTATCTATAGCAACAGTCTAATGCTCCATGTAACAATCAATCACACAAGTATTAGACAGAGTTTGCAGTGTTAAAGAGTCGTGATTATCAAAAAGGTTTTCACGGAATGCCACTTCATATTATTGTCTTCTTAAACATCCCATGTGCAATGCTGCATGCGTACCAGGAAGTCAGTGCAAGTGGTAAATTCTAACATTTTAACACTTACGTCATTTCCATCCACAAATTTCTGATCGTCGGTCAATTCCAGCTTAATCTTCTTCTTTCCATCCTTCTTCTTCGGGACTGGCGTTCCCTCCTTCCCTCCATCCTTGGCCGCGTCTCCTCCATCTCCCTTCCCCGCCTCTTTCTCCTCATCCACCTGTTGTTGTTGTTAAACCACAGAATAAATACATTAAACGAGAAATTACCTGTTTGAAGTTTGATTTTTATTATTTGAGTAATAGGAGTGTACAGATTTATGATGAGGATACCACTAGTCGCTATTGGGGCAACAAAACCTTGTATCTAAAAAATGTCAAATGTTCAGAAGAGTGAAAAAACAAAATATGGCAGCAGAAGCAATCTAACAAACAGGATTGCCTTTCCTTTGATATGCTGTGGTGGCTTCATTTTCAGGAAAAAACAGTTACAATTTGGACAGGACATCATTTGACTGATTATCTGACAATTGATCCAAAAAATGTGACTTTCACCAATATCTGACAAACACGATGAGACATGCTTTCAAAAATATGGAAAGACGTTGGAACGTCCTTAAAAATGAGGTCAAATATAGCAAGGAACCTGATATAACAAACTAATTTTATCCCAATCCTTTGATATCATTTTGCTTTATCCCTGATATTATGAGGAAATTTCAGCAGTCCTAAGCCAGTCGTCATAATGGGGTCCCCCTGTACAGTGCACTCCCGATATAACTAACAAGGTAATAACGATATTCCGGTTACAATGAAGTAAAAGTTCAGGTCGCAACGTTATCCACTCTATGTATTTTTATTGTTTATTTGTTTGCTTATAACAAAATTTCGATATAACGAAAGAAAACTGCCAGTCCCGAGGACTTCTTTATAACAGGAGTCCATGGTATTGGGATGCAGGACAGATCTCTATCAATGACTGTCTCCTCTTCCATTGAAGATTCACCTTAATACAAATTATTACAGCTAGTTGGAGAAAGATATGGAAAGTTTTCAAAAGACATGGGAGTACCCTTAATACTCTAATAATAGGCAAATTTCACACTTGATAGAATTGCGTCGATGAACTCAAAATGATAATATTTGCATGATTGCCCTACTGAACATCATACACAAACTGTCATTTCACTCTCTGCAGATAAATTCCAGACACTCATCTTTGCATCCATCAGCAAAAACTGTACTTAAACTTTTTTGCTGTATTTAAAACACAAAGACTATTGACAAAAGTGACTGATTAATGGTTGTTGATGCAGTGGAATACAAATAAAAAACAATTGACCTTTTCTGTCGCTTCTGCCTCGGTTTTCTTCTTCTCCTTCTTCCCTTTTTTCTCTTTCTTGCTCACGCCTTCTTCTTTTTCCTTGCCTTCCTTCTCCTTGCCCTCCTTCTTTGCCTTCTTGACTACCTTCAGGGCACGGTAGAACAGTCCTTTCCACAACAAGCTGGAACAGATGATTAGCAGTCACACAGGAGCATTACAAAATTGGCATGCATGTACAGAATTTCAAAAAAGAAATAAATTGTCTTTTCCCTGCATTATTCAAATTTTCACAAACAGAGACATGCTTTTTTGTAAAGCTGGGAATAGATGTATACAATGACTAGTTGAAGATATGTGTATACTAGACAACAAAATGCAACCTACCATGATTTCAGGGAGACATATTTACTATACAGTAATTTTCAGCAAAGGAAAACATTGGTATTCAAAGACTGAAAACAAATTATTGTGAATACTCGTTTCCTTGTTTACAATGTACTACTTAACTCTTTTGAAACTGCGATATCTGGCCTTGCACATATTCTAGTACATACCAGGGAATCTTTTTTTTTTTAGTGCATAATGATGTCAAGTGGTCAATAACTTTTTTTTCTTTATTTTATACTATTTCCTTATCTACACAAGGTCAGATATGGAAGTTTTCAGTAAGCCTGCAGAATCAGGGAAACATGGCAGCTCTTGTTCAGGCAATGCTCCCTACTTTACCCCAGCATCTCAAAGTCACTGACATTCAGATTCTCTTCCACTCACCCATCCAAGTAGCTTGCCACCGATTCTCTGTCAGTGAACAAGATTTCCGTGTTCCCCTTCCCAGTGGCCCACTTAGACTCCTGAAGGAAGTCCACTGCTTTGGAGCCTGCCAAAAGAACATGGGTACAAACCACAATGAGGACTCTTTTAAATGATAAATGACTAGTGTCTTGTACTTTGCACTTCCAATAGCCAAGCAAAGAAGAAAGCAGTTCTGTCTCAAACTTGCTATTACAAGACTGAGTTAAATCAAACCGACAGAAATACATTGATTGTCAAACAAGAAAAGTTAAATTTTCATCACAACTGGACAAAAAGTACAAGTTATGTTTTTTGTTTTGTTTTTTTTTTTTTTATGCTGGTAGTAGCCATATATGGCCACACATGGGGTGCCATGTCCTTGTATCAAAAAAAAAAAAAAATCCTGGTCAAATTTCCAGGAAAGCAATAAAACTTTTTCATTTTCCCATTATTTTCACAAAATAAGAACGATATTGACATCAAATGCTATAGAAACATTTTGTATCATAAATTACATTAATATTTGTAATATTTTAAAACTCAAATAAGTATTTTTTAAATTCAAAACTGAGTAACGCTTTTGAATAATTACGATACCAATTGGGATAAAAGGTCTTGTCACCCCCAGGAACGATATGTGTACTACAGTACATATTAGATGAGCCAATGTGGTCAGTGTAGTATTCTAAAACTGGGTTTGTACATACAGGATGTTCCAGAAATCATAATTGTCTTTCATTGACTAAGCTGCTAAACAGTTCCCTTCTTCTTGTAAGTCAATATTGCTACAATAGCAAATCTGCAATAATAACCTCATTTAAAGATGGGCCATCCCTTTTGCATTCCTTTCCAAATAGCACAGAACATGATATATTCCACCAGAATGACAAGACTATTGTAAAGCTATAACATTTCTGTGATATTTGAAGGTTGTTACCCGTTAAAATTCAAATAATGCACCAAACGCTCACCATAACGTATTCTGTGCTCTAGGCACATCTGCATACATTAATCCTCCTGTGGTTGTAATATGATACTTATACTTTGAACAAAAGATATTAAAGCTGTCAGAAAAGAAGAATTCACTAGCTTCTCTTACTTTGTTATCGATGGCAAATAACAACACACCACCTACATGAACAACATAAGTGCATCACACAGGTCTGTAAAACTATTCTAGTAGTTTAGCTTTGTAATTTTTTCGTAGTTCAAAAAAATCATTCAAATCTTAAAGGTCAATTTATCTAAACAAATAAAAACCCTCTTGAATTCAAAATTTACAGAAGGTTTCCAAATAGTGTTTTCTTCAATACCTACGTGTTCTCGCCAATTTTTCAAAAATTTGCATGCAAAAGGGATGGCCCATCTTTAACACATAGAAACCATTATCTGTTTATAAATTACCACAACAAAAACAAAAAGAGGAAATTCAGTGAAGGTTAGTGTGTGGGTGAACAGGAGGTGACAACATAATTTGTTCACATTATTTTTACATGTTGTGACTGATACCTCTGTTTTATGAACACATGCCAATTAGAAATTCTGCAACAGTCTAATATGATCATTATCATTTCTGTGAAAACTTTTTCAGATCTATCTATTTGTTTTGGGTTCAGTCTGTTTATATCAGTCATCAGCACTCACTTCCAAGGTCCTGCACTGAAAACATTCACTATGAAATAAAATAAAACCAAAATATAGTTTGCTTGTTTTTTTGTTTGTTTGTTTGGTTGGTTTTTTTTAATCTGGAGAACTTAGGTGTCATGGTGCCGACTTGTCATACCCCCCCCCCCCCCCCCCCCATACTTGTAAGTCTGGTTGTCATAACAAGCTTTGTACCAACTTGACATTTTGACATTCCATTTCCCCTGATGAGTCAGTGGTATACAGTACAGCATTCCACTAATGGATCAAATCCCAGAAACAACATTTCTGCTGTTGGTGCTACATCTCTCCATTAATATTTTTGAAATACACTGTTACTACTTCATTAGGAGCCCTCTATTGTTGTTTGATTTGATTCTGTGGAATTCTCAAATGTCTCTTGATTCGAAATTCAGACATGATGCTTACATTGGTAACACACTGCAGAATTTCAAAGTTTGTGTTTCTGTCTCAAAACAGGCAAAGTTTTGTAAACTTTTTCCCCAATGCTGAGCATACGAATGTAATAGGTTAATCAAATCTTTTTCCAAAAGAAGGAATGCATAGTTGCAAATCTAATTAGGACAAGATGATTATTTCTGTAACAAAATTTTCTAAGAGGTCAATGGATTGCATACAAGAGGGGCATTTCATCTCCCATTGTTACATTGTAAAATGTAGGTTCCTAAAATCCCCATGGTTCTGATACATTGTTACATTATAGGTTCCTAAAGTCCCAGGTTGTGGTTCTGATACATTGTGACATTGTATGTTCCTAAATCCCTTATGGTTCTAATACACTGTTTACTGTAGGTTCCCAACGCCCTCCTGGTTCTGATAACATACGTGTATGGTTTATGCCATACCTGTGAAGTACTCCACCTTGTGGCCATCTATGGACGTAGTCTTAGTCGGGAGATTGAAGCGAAGATGTTTGGCCACAGCCGTCTCTTCTTTCGTTGGCTTCTCTGGCTCAGCACTCTGTACAGAATGTAAGGAAGTCACACATCATAGCATGTCTCATATTATCGCAACAACATTAAAACATCAATCAACCTCTATATTTGACTGGCCGCATTTCTCTACTTTAGTACTACAGTGGAACCTCATTCTATAAAAGATGGCTATAGTGAGATACCTTTATGTATATGATGAGGTAGTTTTGCAGGTCCTATTCATTTTATATTCTTTCTTCTTTTTCTGATATAACAAGGTAACTCATAATGAGGAAATTCAGTGGTTCCAAGCAACTTGTTATTTATAACGTGGTTCTCCTGTACTGTGGAGTTTTCAAACTGAATGATTCTTTCACTATTTGCTGCCTGTCTTGTGATGGTTTGGGACAATTCCTTGTGTGCCTGGCAGAAGGGTTCTAGCAATCTTAGCATGGTAACATTAACATTATGCTAAGGTCCTTCTGCAGGGCACATGACAAATATCTTTCAAAAACTGATGCATGTTACCTGTGTCATGTCTCATAGTATACTGCAATGTCACATGATGATGTAAATAAATCCTTACAATGATATACTGAAAGCGCAGGTCAAATCTAGCTTGCATGAAGCAGACTACGCTATTCTTACCATTTATTCTCTCCATTTTCTTCAATGCTATTCACGCAGGATACTGTCAAACAATGGAAGTTGCCATAGCAATGATCAAACCACTAAGTTTATTGGGTATTACAGATAAAGTTAACATTAAGGGGGATTCTGAAAATAACTACTCTTTTTTTTCTACTGAAAATTCGAAATAAAAGACAACAGGATCAATGGACAGGCATGTAGACACTGCTAAGTTTGCTATTGGACAGTAGTCTGAACTTTAGCACCTTAACTGCACTATGCTCCGTTTAGTACACAAATACTGTAACTTGGGGCAGTTGAAGTTCACTGTAACCCATAAAATACAATAATGTGACCTTTAATCTCATAATCCTGATTGAAATGATAAAAATCATAGCAATGTTGATGAATGACAAGGCTGCACATATTTCTATTTCTGTAGTAATGTATGGTGTGAAACCAAGGATACGGGGATCTAATTGTGAATTCTGCATCAAAGTATTCAAACACAAAATCAACATTTTATCTCCTTACACCACACTTTGTGGCAAATATCATGCAGTAACTAGTCCTAATATATATCAAACATTCGATGTTGTGAAGTGTGAATGTTAGCATAGTAAGCAGTGTATTGCTTGATGCAGGGGCAGATCCAGGAATTCTGTAAAGGGGGGGGGCGCGCAACTAATATTTCTGGGGGGCATTTCATGAAGCAGTTTGGTCGGATATTTTTTGGTCAAACTGTTAGAAGCTACTGAGATCCTTGCATCTGATTGGCTGAGAGCAGATTTGTCCGACAACTTTGTCGGACAAAATGCTTCATGAAATGCCCCCCTGGTGTCACTTCCGGGTTTCATTTCATTTTTTTCTCTTTATTTCATTTGTTTGTAACGAAAAATAAAGGGAGGCGTGCGCCAGTTGCGCCCCCTCTGGATCCGCCACTGTCACATAGATCTACTACTTTTTCCCCATGCCATGGGTCAGCGACTGCTTTACTGATCAGTTTTAAATATTGAAACAAAAAGTTGAAGGAATCTAGGCACTATAAAACCCAGAATTTTTATTTGTTTATTGATTTTCATGTGCCTGCTAGATGTGTTGAAATCATGACTTAAGTATGCACCAGATACAGATTGCACCATTTACAATGCAAAATTGTCAATACTCACAACCAATACCAACAGGCCGGGGGGGGCACCCCCCCCCCCCCCCCCCCCCGCCTTCCTCCGTTGTTTTGCCTTTTGTTGGGGATGCTGAATTGGTCGCCCCGTTACGTTCCCTCACAGTGTCTCACTCCACACTCTTACTCAACAATTAGGTTGCCATCTAATTGACAACCCTGTGAACTTTTTGGCCCAAATTCACAAAGGTGGTACAAATGAAACCATGGTTTACAAAACATGGACAAAAACCATGGAGCGCCAAGTGTAGCATGGAATATTTCGTTATGAAATTGGTCATTGCGTCGATGAAATGATTATTTTGTAAAGAAATGACAACATTTTGTAACTAAATGAACATTTCGTCCACAACATGATAATTTCATTAACGAAAAGGTCATTTTGTCAACAAAATGACCAATTTCGTAACAAAATATTCCATGCGGCACTTGGTGCTCCATGGTTTTCGTCCATGGTTTAAACCATGGTTTCATTTGTACCATCTTTGTTCATTCTGGCTTTTATGTTAATGAGATTAATACAATGAGTGCCCACATCTACGTTTGCCACAGGGCACCATTGTCAGTCTACTCTAGATTCTACAAATTAAACTTAAATCAAATCAACTGCTTGGATGGGTCCTTGAGAGGTGGAGCTAACTTCAGAAGAATACCTAGTAGGGCTAGGGTAGAAATCTGATTCATTTTAATTAATTTATTTATTTACCCTAGCCCAGGGTTTGTGATGTCAGAAAGTCCAAACAAAGGTCTACACTAACATTAATGTTACTGAAAATGCTAGTATATTTCAAGTAACGGTAGTAGGGTAAGGGCACCAGTATTCGGTCAGCCACCGGTATTCGGTCACTTATCACTAGTCACCAGCCAGTAAGTCCAACTGTCACAACACATGCACTTACTTGCACACTCATTCACAACAGGAAACTCCCTTAGCCCCCCCAAAAATCCATCCAAAATCCCAATTTTACCGTCAAAAGTGCAGAATCGGCGCTACTTTCCAAAAGCGCGCGCGGATAAGGCTCAGTTTTAAGAATACAGGTCGCCAAAAAGCACTAAAAATCGAGAAATACGCTGTTCTCTCGCGGGATTTTTCGCTTATCGCAAGCTTGGAGTGTAATGGTATCCTCCAAAATGCAAAAGAAAAACAAAATTTCTGTATGTGCCGATACAGTGTCCCAATGTACAAGGGTTGAATGCAAGTGCCGAGGCTCCAGTATTCGGTCACCAACGGTCGCCGCAACGTCCCCGATGCAATTTTGCCCCAACAAGGTAGCGCACACGCGCATTTTTCTGCTGCCTTGAACATGCATTGACTTTGAGCGCGCATATCGCGTGACCGAATACTGGTGCCAGTGACCGTATCAGGGAATTTTCAAGGTGAAATATTTCGGGATTTTGTGTAATTCTGTGAGATATTAACAAAATGAAAGTTGAGATTAAAGAAATTTGCATTCTATTTCACATACATTGCTGTAGATATGATGTAACGTTATGTATTATTTTAGTTTGAAAAATATTGGCTTACTGCAAAAAAGCTTAAAGTGATCGAATACTGGGGATGTTACCCTAGTATAGCCAGGTGCCCGCACCTCGTCAGGGGCCCGAATACCGTCAACCCGCTTAAAATCGTTTTGAGCGCACTGAACAAAAATGTATGCCCGGGACTGTGTTCTGTACGCTTGAAACTTGGCAGGACTACCACAACCAAGCAAATTGTGGTGAAAACCGAACAGTTTTTCGCGAAAATCTGAAATTTTAATAGGGCTATAGGAATACGTGTTATATGTCATCCGCACGCATCTTTTACGTGTATGTCTATGGGAACATCACGGTCACCCGCACACGTCTTTTACGTGCTAAGTCTATGGGAGAGCGGGTGACGAGTTGCGGGCCCCTTCCTTAGCGCGCAACTTTTTCGCATCGTTCGCCTTTGACGACGATAGCTGCAAATTTTCAATATCGATCAGTGAACTTGTGATTCCATTGGAATTTTCAGCATTTTTCCTGTATGTGAGTTGGATTTCAAAGAATTTCAGTGGCGAAATGTGATTCAATTATGGGCAAACATTAACTATGTCTATGACGAGGTGCGGGTCACCCAAGTATACTAGTAGAACGGTTCTAGACATCTAACTGTTCCTGGGTGCATGCTAACAACACTGTCAACAGTTAACTACTAACGGGTCAATCGAAAGAAGGCACTCAGCTATTTCACATCAATATTGCGCCAGTTAACCATCTTGTTGCGTTGTTTTGCTACCACAGGAAGAGCTAGATGAGTGTCTATGCTTTCACTGTACTTCACTACAACAGCTGTCACCTACTGAAAACACACGAGTGAAGACCAATCTAGTGTACTCAGCTCAGTTAGATCAGTGAAGTCTATATCAACAGCCAGCAATGCATAAGAATAGGGCACACACACACACGTCACACAACACAGTGCCCGTCAATCAATCGAAGAAAATTACAGTATAAATCAGACACGTTAGACTACAAAATCCATGCAAAATCATAAAAAATCTCAAATAACAAATCAATGTCTAATTTCACTTCTCTCTTACAACCTCTTTCCTTAACTTAAGGATTTGTTTACCTCTTTCTTCTTCCGACGTCGTGCACGGTCCGCCATTTTGATGTGACCGTCTGCTATGCAATTTTTGGTATGGCCGAGTGGTGTGTGCATTTACCACACTCAAATTTCAGCAACCTAAGCAGTTTGTTGTATACCAAAGAGCGCAGCGAGAGGTTTCATTTCTCAGACTGATTCTTCGTCTGATTTTATACGCAGATATGAGATGTCATTTTATATGATGAATGCAGGAATATTCCAAAGAACAAAACCTGTAAAGACTGCGGCATCTGGGAACAATACAGTTCATAGCTTTATTGCACGTGTCACTCCTTCTGGTCTTATGATTTCGCAATATCTTTCATCATTCTTGCTACTATAATACGTGTTCTTACTCCATTTGTTCCTTGGTCCATCAAGGGTATCCTGCCTAGGGGCCTATCAAATCAGGGTAAAGTGAATCCATGCATAGAGTTGAGACAGCATGAGTCTGTTTATCAACTTTATTGCACCATTTCATCGAGCAAAATGCAGAAGCTATACCCACAAATTAACTCACACTCTCAAGAGTGTCTCAAAACGGCGAAATAAGAAAGTTGACACTAGTTTATAAACTTCTGTGCAGTGTTTCTGTCATATTCATATATCATCGATAGCCAATTTCAACTATGTATATCATATATATATATATTATATATATATATATATATATATATATATATATATATATATATATTTACGATGTCGTATAGACTAAGTGTTTTAATTGTAAAATGAACAATTTCAGCTATTGAGCTGCATGTTCTTTTTTATTGTCAATAAACCTATAATAGGGCCTATTGAATTGAATTGAATTGAATTCTCTCTCCGCTAAATAAACACAGAGACTCCAACTCTCCCGCCGCTTTCGACGAGAGAGTTCCCTTCGAAAGCCCATTTTTGCAAAATCTCCCGTTCTCCCGCTTGAGATTTAATTTCTCCCGCCCTGGCTCTGTGCCTCCCGCTTGGAATGATTTCTTACTTATTGTCCTCGTATATGTTGAAAAATAAGCCTGAGATAGCAAGAGAGAGCATCTAGAACCCTAGAGCATCTAGAACCCTATACAGCGTGTCCCAGAAAAAACGAAACCGGGTTTCCATGCAACTTTTTACTATTGAAATCATACATTTTCTTTACGAGCTATACATCAATGGAAAGATAAACTTTTCTTCTTTCATTAATTTTTGATGTACAACTTAAATGTTCATTGTTCATACATGACTGAGTTAGAACAATGAAAAGTGGTGCTACCAAATTTTCATTTGCACGCGCAAATGGTGACTTTAAGTGAATTTTTCAGACTTTTAACGTTACGGTTTCGAAAAATAAAGTTGTTAACCCAAATATTCATATTTTCTTCTTTCATATGAGACCTTACGCGTCAATATATGAATAACGCATGCTTGAAAAAAATTTGTATGAAAGCATGCTTCATTTTCTGCCAATTCTACTGATAATCGAAGAAAACAAGCATTCAGCTCTCCCGGCATAGCATTAGACAATGGGCTCATCTGCAGCATTGAATTCACACAAAACAACCACAGTGAATGTTGTGGGGGGGGGGGGGGGATATTTACAGAGGATGCTGTATGAGACGGACAACCCTTTGTTGTCATTCATTAAGAATAAGCAATGAGACATAACCAATAATTAAAGACTAATATCGTGAGTATTCTCAGGCTGCACGCAGTCCAATGGCTACGTGAAATCATAAAACAATGATACACATTTTGATGATTTTATACCTCAAACTTATTTCACTGTTTTCATTCCTCTCTACATTTCCCTCACGCGTGGTTAGTCCTTCATCAGTGACAGGGTTTTGAAGTTTTTGAAGGGGGAGGGGAAGCAGAAAGAGAGGGTTCTTCACTTTATTTATCACTGAACTTGCTTTGTACATTTCAAAGGTACAAGTGCAGGGCAGAAAGTCGTCTTCTGTTTTGTTCTGTTTTGTGTGGGGGGGGGGGGGAGGGCTTGGAAGGCTTTTTCAGTTACTGTTCTCCCCCTTCACATTCCGCTGATGAACACCCTTGCTCTGTGGTTGGATCATGTGCTAATTTACGACCCTATTCCGAACCGTCTCTAACATTCCCTTTTAATCCCTCTCTTCATGTTTGTGTAAATTCATTGAAGCATGAAGGCCATTGTTATCTGCCAAGTCGGGCAGGCGTCGGGAAAGCTAACTGACTCCTTAATTACTATCCATCTTTCTGAGTAAAATGGAAGCATATTTTCAAATTAGGTTTCCTCGAGCAGGCGTAGATCATTTTTTACGCATGAGATGTCATTTTAAAAGTAAAAGAATGGATATTAAGGCCATGATTTCATTTTTTACAAAGGATCGCCGAAAAAGCCGAAAAAAAAAACTCATCCAAAGTCGCCATTTGCTCGTGCAAATGAAAATTTAGTAGTATTACTTTCTATTGTTCTAAATCAGCCAAGCATGAATTATGAACAATGAGTTGTGCATCAAATGAAAGGAGAGAAATAAATCTTTCCATTCATGCATATCTCATAAAAGAAATATATGATCAGTCAGGCACAGGCGCAGAAAACTGCGCCTGTCGAAAAGCGCCGATTTCTGCTATCATGAATATTATAATGACAATACCCATCATGCCACGCGATGCTCGTAGTGTAAAAGGCATGGAGAAAATTTAGGTGATGAAGACACCTAATCGATATTAATTTCGTACGAAAATTCTAACCTTGACACTTTTCTAATATTTCCTCTGTAGTAAGCCAAATACCTAATCTTGCATAATAATCATTTCTAGGGGAATAAAACCTTGACATCTGGCGTAATTCTGGTCGGAATACATAATTAGGTAAATGTTTTTTGAATGACCACCGGTTTGCCCTCTTGTGCAACAGGTGTTGGCTAGTGTAACAGAAATGTACTCCTTCCTATCAGACCTTCCTCTCTCCCTTCTCCTCTCTCATCTCCTCTCGTGGCTTCTTTCCCTTTCTCTCCCCCAGCACAGCCACCTTCCATCTCTCAACGCATCATCTCTTTCCTCCTCTCTCTTCTCTGTGGTACTCTCCCCGGCAGGTTGGGTTCTTATCTCTGTTGAGTAAACATAGGGCAGCAGTTTAAAACAAGGAAAGTGTTGTGAAAGTGCGGCCAGGCTCTCTGTGGGGCCTACCTCGTACCTCCCTGGTCTTGAACTGACCATGGGCAAAGCACAGAGGCAGGAGCTATGCGATAGGTATAATTGCAGTTTTAGATTAGATTCCAGAGAGACAGAGTTATACAAGAGAGCACATATAGTTAAACATGAGTTATCAGAGTTAATTGCAGATGATTCTGCAAAGGAAGCAGAACAGCGTAACATCGTAACAGCAAGGTAATCCCAATGACTCCTACTTCATTCTCAATCTCACTAGCCTATTTCTCGATTTATAAATGAGCATGGTCAGTGTGGAGAGGTCGACCTATATAGCGCCTGGTGTTTGTTGGTGAGAGCGTGTGGCTCTGGATGTGCCTGATGCATGCTGTATTTCGATATAATTGTGGTGATACAGTGCAGTATACACATACATACTATCGTGTTTTGGCAATTTGTCTTGCATACAGTACTTAGTGCACTGCAAATCAGTAAAAAGCAATACGCCTGGTACACAGACGATATCAATGGAACCGACTGTTCGCGGAAACTACGAGAATCGATTGTAGCGGGCACACTAAGTTGCTCGGCGCTCGGGCGGATAACCCCAAAGTAGCAGTTTTCTGCGCCTGGCGGGAGGCGCAGTTTTCTGCGCCTGTGCCTGACTGATGATTATGATCCCAAAAATTTGCAATGAAACTCGGTTTCGTTTTTTCTGGGACACGCTGTATAGAGCTTCCAGACCCCGGCCACCGAAGGAACTTCGCGCTTCGCGTACATCAAGTTTGAGTCTCCCGTTTGCTAGGGGTTTGAGGCGGGAGAATCTCCAGATCAGAAGGTGCTTTGGGTTGAGAACCTGACAATTCGACGGGGAAGGCTAGTCAAGTACAATATTGACTTGAAATCCAAGAGGAAAAGTGTTGAAAAGTCTGTTTTAAGTAAACCCAGCTCTCAGGAAGTTGGGCACACAAACACTGAATTGTTAGAAGGAGCAGTTGGTGGCGAGGAAGTTAGTAGTCATTGACTACAAGAGAGCTATATCAACTGCCCAGATGACACCTCAGTCAAAGATACATGTGAAAAGGATTTGAGAATACTTTATACTAATGCTGACTCACTGTCAAACAAACTGATTGAGTTAGAGATATTTGTACAAAACTTTGATATTGGTGTAATATTAGTAACTGAGGTTAAAACTAAATCGTCTGGAACTGAAACAACTCTGACTTCGTTAAACTTACGAGGATTTGATATTATTGGAAATATTGAAAAAAGGCAATGTAATACACGAGGAGTAGTTATATACACAAGGACATCACTGAAGGTGATTGAAGTGGATATGTTTGACAATTTTGCTGAATCTAGTTGGTGTGTTATAACTCTACAGCAAAATTTGAAACTTTTGGTTGGGTGTATTTACCGCAGTCCTTCAAGTTGTACAGAAAATAATACTATGTTGAATACATATTTGAATAGATTGAGTGAACTGAAAAATACGGCAGTATTTATTGCTGGAGATTTAAATTTTCCAGGGATTGATTGGCAAACATGGTATGTTGGAGGTACAGCTGAAAATCCCGCTAAGAAATTTGTAGATGCTCTCCAGAACTCTTATCTTCATCAACATATTACTGAGCATACAAGATTTCGACAGGGACAAAATCCTAGTATTTTAGATCTCATTATTACAAACAATGAGAGCATGGTCAGGAGCGTAGAGGTACTACCTCCTTTGGGTAAAAGTGACCATTGCTGTATTATAACTGATTTGAAACTTTGTGTTGAAACAAAAGCTCAGACTAAGACTTCGGTGTTTAAGTTAGACAAAGGAGATTATGACAAACTGTGAAACTCAATCATCTCCTTGGAAGTGTCAAGTGGAGCGAAGTATTGAAAGACATGACATGCTGTACTGCTTGGGAATTCTTTAAAGATAGGCCTATATTCTTTGCCTGTGTTTCAGAGAGTGTACCCGAATGTCAGAAAGCAAGTCTGAAACAGAGTAAGAGTCCTTATATTTCGAAAGAAGCATTACAGCTGTCTAGAAAAAAGAATAAAGCATGGAAGTTGTATGCTAGCACAGAAAGTGTTGTAGATTATGCCAAATATGCAAAGATTCGTAACCAATTACGATATGTGACAAGACAAGACTGCAGAGAGTATGAACAATCATTAGCAAAAGAGGTGGCTACAAATCCAAAGAAATTCTGGAAATATGCAAATAGAAAAATAAAGAAAAGATCTGGAATTAGTGATTTAGTCAGTAAAGAGGGAAACTGTCATAGCAGCGATAGTGAAAAGGCAAAATTATTGAACGATTTTTTCACAAGTGTATTTGTGAAAGAGGATTTGATTAATATGCCTGACATTGACTGGCAGCATGCTGCACCTATTTTAGATAGTTTGATTATCACAGAAGAAAGGGTGGAGAAGAAACTGTTAAATTTGAACGCAAGTAAATCTCCAGGCCCAGATGAAATGCATCCAAGATTGTTAAAGGAGACGGCACGGTTTATTTCTGTTCCATTACAAATTATCTTCCACAAGTCGCTGGACGAAGGCTTTCTTCCCAGAGACTGGAAACTAGGCAACATAACTCCTATACATAAAAAGGGAAGTAAAAAGTGTGTTGAGAATTATCGGCCAATAAGTTTAACTTCTGTTGTTGGAAAGGTGATGGAGAGTCTAGTCCGAGATGCGGTCATGCAGCATCTTTTGAAGTATAACTTGCTTTCAGACTGTCAACATGGATTCACTCCAAAACGGTCCTGTGCGTGACTCAGCTCCTTTGTGCAATGGAGGAAATAACTCAGAAACTTGATACTGGGTTTCCTATTGATATAGTATATTTAGACTTTTGTAAAGCCTTCGACTCTGTTCCTCATGAGAGGCTTTTGAAAAAATTGATATCTTATGGCATTGATGGAAAACTGTATTCATGGATCAAAGCATTCACAACTGGAAGGGAACAAAGAGTCGTGATAAATGGTGAAAGTTCAGACTGGAGTCAAGTTAGCAGTGGAATTCCGCAAGGACGTGTACTCGGACCGGTCCTTTTTGTTATTTTTATAAATGATTTGCCAAATATAATGAATAACTCAGTATTTATGTTTGCCGACGACACCAAAATCATCGGTGATGTCAGTACAGCCGCAAAACAGGAATCGCTTCAAACTGACCTAACTCATGCTGATGAATGGAGTAAAAGATGGCAACTTGATTTCAACGTTAGTAAATGTAAGATTCTTCATATTGGAAAAAATAACCCAAGGGAAAACTACAGAATGAATAGTGTAGAGTTGGAAGCAACCAAGCAGGAAAAGGACCTTGGCGTTATAATAGATGAAGAATTAAACTTCCATCAACATTGTATCAGCAGCTGTCCAAAAGGCAAATCAAACACTTGGGATTATACACAGGACATTCTCACAAATGACGACGGAAATACTTCCTGTTTTGTTCGTATCTTTGGTTCGACCTCATTTGGAGTATGGCAACATTTTATGGCACTTGAGATATAAAATGGACTCTGACAAAGTTGAAAGAGTGCAGAGAAGAGCCACTCGTATGATTCCTGAACTCAAATGTTTGTCATATGAACAACGCCTGGAAAAACTCAACCTACACTCATTATACTACAGGAGACGAAGAGGCGACATGATTACTGTATATAAATTGCTCAATGGAAAGTTGGGGATTTCTGGTGACATGTTTTTCGAACCAGCCATCCACTCATCAACAAGAGGTCATAGATACAAGCTCTTCACCAAACGTTCAAGATTAGAACTGAGAAGTACATTTTTCAGCCAGAGAGTAGTTGCCGACTGGAACAGATTGCCTGCTAATGTTGTTGAAGCTTCCTCGATGAATAATTTCAAAGATTTATTAGACAGACATTGGAGGGGGGAAAAATTTAAAACCTCTGCTCCTCAACGCACATAAAGCAACAAGAAGATGATTATATTATGTTGAGACCGGAATACTACAGGACCAGTCCTCTACTTCCGTATCAGATGTGATGTGATGTGATGTGATTGATGGAGTCTCTGTAAACACTCAGCGCATCCCCCTATGGACGCGGCCCCTTGTAAAAAATGCGACATGCGACATGTTTATGAACTAAACACAGTGTTAAAAATCTAAACACTTTGTTTAACATCTAAACACCCGGTGTGTATAGCACGTGTAAAGTATTGAGAGTTAAAGTGTTTAGCTTGGAGTGTTTAGTTGGAGTGTTTATTCTGGCTATGTCCATATATATGAAGAAGTGTTGGAAATGGTGTGTAAATTGCAATTTCTAGTTTCCTTTTATCACGAGAAAGTGGAAACTGTTACGACATCAAGATGCACTATGAAATAATTCATGTTTTAGGCCTTTCATGGAAATGCCTAATCAATAAGGAAAAAGGATAACCTAAAAATATGTAATACAACTGTAATAAATTTATATTTTGGTTTCGCATGTACAGTTCTATATTCTAACTGCTAGAAAAAAATGGGAGTTGCCTTTGTTAATAATTTCGTTCATGGTTTAGGGCATTACCCAAATGTTTGTTGGTTAGGCCTAAACACTTCTACTGTCAGGGTAAACAGACGCGTTTACATTTAGAACGCCTCGTAAACACGTTCTAAACACCGCACGTGTTTAACATAAACACTGTGCTACTCAGTACTCTACAAGTCAGCAGCGCATGTGACATGACGGCCGCGGCCACAACGCACGCTTCTAGCGCACACTCGTGCTATGCATAATTATGACCATAATCAATGCACAATTGGCGGGAAAGGAGATGTGCGCGTACGTCCTGTACGGATGGATCTATCTGATTGGCTGGCTGACGCTGCCCTAGCAGCGTGATGTGCGTAGGCCTACAGTACGTGCGCATTCGTTCGAGGCTGGCTTGGTATCGTCCACTACACTGTCCTTACGACTCGATCGACTGCGCTGCTGCAGTGCACTGACTGACTGTACTGTCGTACGTACTAATACTGCACTAGAGCGGATCCAGCTAAGATGGCGTCGAAGCGATAAAGTTCTAGCCTGGCCGGCCTGCATGAAAGCGGTGAGTCTACTAAGTCTGCTAAGTCGGTGAATAACAAGATTTATTGCAAAATTGCCCTCATTTAATGTAAAACTGTAGTAGGCGTAGAAATAGGCTACGCCCTGAAAGATTTTGCTCGTTTGTTTTAGTTTTCTATTTCTAAATCTAACGTTAGAACGGGGAACGCTCTAACTGTAACGTGTTAGTGTTGTTAACGTTACAATATTCCTACACTCTACAGATTACCGGTACCGTAGTTATGGGTAAACTCGGCCTAGCGGGTAAACTCACTGTATCTTTAATTTTACGAAGTTATGAAGTATCTTTCATGTGAATGACGATGGGTTAGTGACTATATTTTGAGTGAAATTCAGTTTTATTCCCTGTAAATTCTTCATAACTCAACAGGTGGTGAAAATTGAATGTAAAGCCCATTAGGATGTCTTGGAAAGGGATGCCGATGGCACCAAAGTGGGTGACGATGATGTCCTGATGACTGTTTAAATTCTGCAAGACATTACCTCTGCTGGCAGAGAACGAGGAATGGTGCAGTCAGCAGAGTAAATCAACTGGGGATAGTACATCACTGTATACTACCCATGTGGAAAGTGGAAATCAAGTAAGTACATGTACTCAAAATTGCAGAGCCAAATCAATGAATAATAGGCATGTAAATGAGTTTCTACAAAATGCAGATTTTAGATGCTTTAAGTTCTTCTGTTTGTTTGTTTGTTTGTTTTGCTTTGGTTTTTTGTTTTTTGTTGTTTTTTTGTTGTTTTTTTTTGGGGGGGGGGGGATTACCTACTCCAGACTCCCGAATCCAATCCATTAGCTAAAATGAATATGAAAAATTGATTTATTGCAAATATTGTTGGAAGTGTAAATTACAGATGTGAAAATCTTCACCCAAGAGACAAATGATACAGTAATGGTCGTAACTCTGCTTGATAATGATGATGAATAAGAAAGAAGAAACAACAACAACAACAAAGACTTGAATTATTTCCAGAAGATTCATCAAAGTAAACACTGACGCGAGACACTATTAAAGTGCTAATGTGATGAAGGGATTCTGTCATTCCTTTTAATTTGAACTTGCTTATGGATTCAGTCAACTTCTTTGCTATCCATTCATTTTCAGAATCTATGGGAGCAGTTAAGTCCATTGTATTGGAAAGCCAACTGATTTGTTTTCCTTGTGTAATCATTTCTTTTTACCAGCACCAGTACGTCATGGAAGAATTGATCAGGGATCACGCCAAACCTGTCTGGATTAGAATGAAAGATGCATGCGCTTACTTCTATACAACCCGTCTAAAAGTGCAAACATCTGAGGATTACAAGGACATCGCAAGATATACTGATATACAGTATATCTATAGGCCTACATGCCATATGAAGGAAATGAACCATGGATAATAATTTTGAATGTTACTAATTTTTTTCCCGCTAGCCATGTGATGTCTCACATCGTCATGATGCACTACAGACCTATTAGGAGGCATCCCACCTGTTAGAGCAACCTTTCTATGGTTTTTTTTTTGTCTTCAATGACAGTGTGCATCTAAACCTGTATACTAGAATAAAGTAAATCATATGGGGGATGATAGGGTTTTGTATGCGATGGGGCTTCAGTTCTCCGTGTGTGTATTACATAATGACGAACCTCTAAAGAACTATGAAGGTAGGGGGCCTGGATATAATTCGAAGAGGAATTCAATGCTTATTTGATGAAAATTGGTTTTGAAATGGCAGGGATATCCAAAACAAAGCGATTCTATTGTCCTCTGTGCTTACGATAATGGTCACCTGCATTCTTATTGCTCATAGATATGTGTAATTGTCTTTTTTAACAGCTGGTACCATGGGCGTCACCAGGGGGGGTGCGTTGGGTGCGAACGCACCCCCCTTCAGATCCTTAAAAAAAAAAAAAAAAAAATCAATCTGCGAGAGACCTCAACGCCGGACGCTAAATAATTACTCTTTTCTATTTTTTTTCATATTTTGCACCAGGGACACACACACACACACACACACACACACAAATCAATTCGCACCCCTGGTTCTGGCAGCACTGATTTTATACATATCTATTAGTAATCTACAGTGTTTATTATTTATCGACCGTACTGTACATCCGTATTGGACGATACGGAGCACTTATACACGTTTGCATGTACGTGTGCACACTTACAAGTATGTAGGGTCTATGTACGTTACTTCTGACCATTCCATATTGCCAGCCCATGAGCGAGCCTTAGCCTCATTAACAAAAGATGGAGGGGCAAGCATATCATTTTGCCCACCCCCCCCCCCCTCCATAATTCCAGAGACGAGAAGATTTTCTTATCTTTTTTTTTGACAGAAAAACAGAAAGTTACCCCCATAAAAATATTGGATTGGCCAGCATATTTTAATTTTGCCCCCCCCCCCATAATTAATAATTCCCGAAATGAGAGGATTTTCTTGCTTTTGAAAGAAAACAAAAATGTTGCCCCCATAAAGATATTGGGAGGCAAGCATATCATTTGCCCCACCCCACATAATCATAATTCCCGCGATGAAAAGATTTTCTTGCTTTTTTGTTAGAATTCAAGAAATCTGTCCAAGTTATTTCACCCAAAAGTAGTGGCGTAATTACGGAGGGGGGCGGGGGGGGGGGGGGGTGCGTCCCCCTCCCAATCCGCTGGTAAAAAAAAAAAAAAAAAAAATACCGAAATAGTAATTCAGGTGTATCGTAAACTGCTTTTGAATGAAAGGGTGATCAAGACATTTTTCTATGATTTCTTTTAACCATAATTAGATAGGTATATAGTGTGAAACATTGTTCAAAAAGCCCGGACCCGACAAAAGATTGTGATTCAGCGTGATTTCTGGCATTCTGCATATAAGCAGGATGTGCGCAGTGTACTCAGTACATCCGAACGAAGAGTGGCTACAATGTTGCGCGATGTGATGTAGAATGTACACCTTTGTACTTTACGCTTCGTTATATCAAAGCTATGATTTTGCAGTGTTGCTTTACATACTAGTGTATGTAAAAATGTCTTGCATTGCCAGTAAAAAGACTTGACCTGGGCTAATTCCTAACTTTTCCATGTACATAATACACACAGACAAACAAACACGCACAATTAGTTTAGGGGATGCTCTAAAGTGCTGATTTTGGACATCCTTTCCCCGCTTGGTCACTTCGACGCCACCTCGCTGGTCAAACCTCCCCCAGTCATGGACATAAACCCACACCCTTGACTACCAATGGGGGATCCAGGGAGAGGGGCGCACCGGGCGCACCGGGCGTCCCCTCCCCCTTTAATTTCCACAAAAAAAAATAATATAGTTTCAAACGGCAGTTTTTGGACATTAAAATGTCACAACTTTCAAGCTCGCTCGCATTTAGTCGTAATGCCATTCTCCTGAAGTTGCTGCCAGTAATTGCCGGCAGTTGCGCCTGGTGCGCCCCCCCCCCTTAATTTCCAGAGCAAAAAAAAAAAAATATAGCTACAAACGGCAATTTGAGGACTGTAAAATGTCAAAATTTTCAAGCTCGCTCGCTCCGTTCGCTCGCATTTAATCTTTATGCAATTCACCTGATGTTGCTGCCAGTAATTGCCAGCAGTTCCGCCCGGTGCCCCTCCCCCTTAATTTCCAAAGCGAAAAAATATGGCTAAGAAAAGAACGGCAGTTTTTGGACTGTAAAATGTAATATTTTCAAGCTCGCTCGTTCCGCTCGCTCGAATGTAATCATTATGCTCTCCTGATATTGCTGCCAGTATATGCCAGCAGATGCGCCCGATGCGCCCCCTTAAATTCTAAAGCGAAGAAATATAGCTACAAACGGCAGTTTGTTTGTTTTTTACTGTAAAATGTCAACATTTTCAAGCTCGCTCTCTTCGCTCGCTCGCATTTAATTGTTATGCCATTTACCTGATGTTGCTGCCAGTAATTGCCAGCAGTAAGATGCACCCGATGCGCCCCCCTTAATTTCCAAAGCAAAAAAAAAAAAAAAAAAAAAAAAAAAAAATACGGCTACAAACGGCAGTTTTTGAACTGTAAAATGTTAAAATTTTCAAGCTCGCTCGCATTTAATTGTTACGCAGTTCTCCTGATGTATCTGCCAGTAATTACCGGAAGTTGCGCCCGTTGCGCCCCCACCCCTCCTTTATCTCCAAAGCGAAAAAAGATGGCTCTAAATGGCAGTGTTTGGACTGTAAAATGTCAAAATTTTCAAGCTCGCTCTCTTCGCTCGCTCGCATTTAATTGTTATGCCATTTATCTGATGTTGCTGCCAGTTATTGCCAGCAGTTGCGCCTCGTGCGCCCCCCCTAATTTCCAAAGCAAAAAAATATGGCTACAAACGGCAGTTTTTGGACTGTAAAATGTTAAAATTTTCAAGCTCGCTCGCTCGCTCGCATTTAATTGTTATGCAATTCTCCTGATGTTGCTGCCAGTAATTACCGTCAGTTGCGCCCGTTGTGCCCCCACCCCTCCTTTATTTCCAAAGCGAAAAAAGATGGCTCCAAATGGCAGTTTTTGGACTGTAAAATGACAAAATTTCAAAGCTCGCTCTCTTTGCTCGCTCGCGTTTAATTATTATGCCATTCACCTGATGTTGCTGCCAGTAATTGCCAGCAGTTGCGCCCGGTGCCCCCCCCCCCCCCCCCCCCCCCCCAAGATGAAATCCTAGCTACCGGTGCCCTTTCCCCGCTTGGTTTCCTTAAAAAAACAGTAAAAGTCTAATGACTGAGAGCTTCCTATATTCTAAATGTCTGTCAAAAAAAAAATCTCGTAAACATTAGTGTCAAAACGCACCCCCCTTGAAAAAAAGCTGGTGACGCCCCTGGGTACGTAAAATTGTAATTTTATCTAACATGTAAAGACACTTGCTCGAAATCGTTTTGCACTATTAAGAAAAACAATTTTATTCACTTCATTTTATTCATCAACCAATGTCCTTGTAATTCACTGTTAAGGTATTACTCAAGAACTTTGTTCGATTGGCTTTCTGTTATATTCTAGTGCAAAAAGGAATAGAAATCAAAACAAATCAAATCAAAATATCAGCCATTTCATTTTTTTCCCCTCAAGTGCTTCCAATCAATCAGCAGATATTTGACGCAAATAAGAGGCCAGTAGTTACATTTGTTTGGAATTCTTTGCAATTTTCTTGTAGACCTGATAGGAAATGCAGTATTCGGTAGTTAATATTTTCTTTCTGAGATATTCTTGAAATCGGTCACATTGAGAGAGGTATTAGAAATGTATTACAACATGTATGGAGAATAGGGAGGAGTCTTGCAACTGACTGACAAATTGACAAGGGAGGAGTCTTGCTGATCACATCGCGTGTTCATGACAGCCTTGCATACCCTCCCGCCTCCAGTTGCAATGCATTATTTTTTCTTTGTTCATATCCTCTTGTCTTTACCAAAAACTCTGCTGTGTCGAGATTGAAAGTAGCCCTCCATACCATGATTATGTGGAGTATGATGAGACTGATTAGATTCTAAGAGACTATTCATGTATACCCATTGAGTTTGACTTCTTTCTCCAAGGTTCTAGCAAGGTAGAAGTTTTTTCTCACTCACCCCTTGAAATCCACTAACATTCTGATATTTCTCTCAAAATAGCAAAAGTGAAAAATCCATACAGTACTGTTAGCCTACATGTACTTTCAGTGATCGTCGCAGTGAAAAGAACAATATCATGTATGTATTTAAGTTCCATTATTGGTACTGATCAGGGATTGCAGATGTTCACCACAGGCTAAATACAGTGAAAACATTTATTTATTTATTTATTTATTTATTTATTTTTGGTCTCCTTATGATGGAGTGCATCATCTACACTCCCTGATCAGTACCAATACGACCATAGTGTTGTGCATGGTATAATTTGCCGTGAGTTAATCTGGTTCGGGTACACCCCAAAGCACTTTGCCAATAATTGATGCAATCTTCAAGGTCGGCATGGATTTGTTCACAGACTGCAGTTATGTTCCTGGAGGTGTTACATACATGTCAAGCTTCCGAAGTGTTGAGTTGCAATTCACAATCAACAAGTTTATTAGTTTGTTTTACAATACTATTAAGAATTAGTTCTGAATATAGTAGAAAGACGGCAATTCTTGAAAGTAGGCCAAGAATTACATGTGACTGAAAATCAATTGTTAAATGCAATATTTTTTTTTCCCTCCAAAATGAGTTGTGTGCCATTTCCTGCATATACAAACTTTACTGTGTGTATAGGAGAGAATTTCATTTACGTCTTCGTGTACAGGCCAGTGACTCCCAGGTATCTTGCATTTAACTCACTGTTGTGTCGTATAGCAAAACATGGCAATATCTAAAGGGGAAATCCAGTCCAAATACAAGTTAGCCTGATAAGAAAGAGTAAAATATTAAGAGTTCATTGGTAAAATTTTGATTGAAATCGGATGTAAAATAAGGAAGTTATGACATTTTGAAGTTTCGCTAATTTTTGAAGAAACAGTTCTTGAATGGTTGATATGAATATGCAAATGTGTGCATGTCATTCCCTCACAACTTACTTAAATTCAAGTTTTTCATTCAAACGCAATTATTCCCGAGGCTCAAGTCCTGATATATCTAACTGATTACTTTTCTGAAGTTATTCAACCAGCAATACCATAATATTTCACATTTCATTAACATAAACATTGCATTTCATCGTTTTTTGTACACGATCAACGGAAAATTGTGAGGTTATGGCATGGTCAACTCACTCATTTGCATATTCATATCCGCTTTTAACTGCTTTGAAGAAATTAGCAAAACTTCAAAATTTTATAACTTCCTTATTTTTCGTCCAATTTCATTAAAATTTTTACTGTTAAACTTGTAAGATTTTGCTCTTTTTTATCAGACTATCTTATTTATTGGACTCGATTTCCCCTTTAAAGGATTTCAACTTATTATTCATCAGATATTGCCCAAGCTTTGACTGATGTTTTGATAACTTGCATTCAGAGGTAAATTCTGGGTAAATTTAATTCTATATAATGTTATGCGTTTATCTCATTCCATGCAAAAAAAAGTGGAAACAATCCACTTTACATTAATAAATACATGGGAATTAACATACATGATGATATGTCACATTTAAACACGTAGAAATTAGCATGTATGAGTGTATGATGTGTAAACATGTCTCATATAAACACGTGGAAATTACCATGTATGATGCGTAAACATGTCTCATATAAACACTCAGCATGTATAAGGTGTAAACATGTCTCATATAAACACTGAGAAATTGCGATGTTTAATATGTAAACATGTCACATGTTTAGTGTATGCAATTTTGTGATCGATCTAAAAATCAGACATGTGTTCTGAGAATAAACACTAAAATGGCAAATAAACATGTCGCAGTGTTTTTAATCTGTCACAGCGAATAAACATGTCGCAGTGTTTACATTGTAAACAGTGCGTCATGTTTATTTTTTGTTTCAGTGTTTAGATCTTAAACATTGTGGGTGATTATGTGACTGTGCGGTGTTTAGTATTTAAACACTGTGAGTGATTATGGTGTAAACGTTTGGTGTTTAGGCTATAAACAGAGCAGGTGTTTAGTTTTTAAACATCAGAACCGTTTAAAACATAAACATGTGTGTGTGATAAACACCTCGGGTGTGCTGAAAATAAACACAGCATGTGTTTAGTTCCTAAACATGTTTAATAAATAAACGCGTCGCAGTGTTTTTAAACTGTCACAGAAAAGTGTTTAGTTAGGTGTTTAGAAACTAAACAAATTTTGTATAGGGGTGTTGGACAGTAACATAATGTGAAGAAGAAGAAGAAGAAGATAAAAACGAAGAAAATTTGTAACCGAATTAGAATCTAATCAGTTTTATGTTAGGCCTACTTGGCGTGTGGTATAAACTATTTTCGGCCGTGATCTGGCAAAACTACGGCGATTTCGAGGTATTCACATAACTTGCAGGGGCGGGTCCAGGAGGTGCCTTTAATGGAGGCGCACGCGCGCCCCCCGCTTATTTCTTTAAATGGATTCGCCGCTGACTTGGAATGTGTTCTATAACAAAAAGGGAACTTTTATGTTTTATCTAACTCAAATCACATGCTTTGACACATATAGAGAAATTTCAGATTTTTTTTTTTAATATGCGTATAATAGTTCTGCCAGATCAATGCTGTACGTATAACATTCGTTGTAAAGGGTTACAACTTGTATTGCAATCAGTCTGTAACATTGGCACAAAAGTATGCCTATCTATGGATTGACCATTGTATTTGGTATAATTCGGATAACTGCGTTGGAATACTCCCTCCAACACGTGGAGATTATGCATCTTTCAGACTTGAAAATCAGAAATCGTCTGGTGCACCCTTTAGGTGATGTGTTCGATTCTTGTGCATGCATCAAAATTAAGACAAATATCATCAGGGAAACGTGCAGGGGGAGGGACGGTATAAGGAGGAATACTTCCTTCCACACCTGGGAGATTTTTACATTTTCAGACTAGGTCTTGAAATTCATAGATTTCGTGCACTCTTTTTGTGAAATACTGATTTTGTTTCTAGTAAGCCCATAATATATAAATGATATATGTATACATATATATATATATATATATATATATATATGTATATGAAGGGTTTGTTCGCAAAAACCGATAAGTCCATATTTGTCAAAATGGGGATATATATTTGCGATTAAAGGTCAAGAAAAATAAAGAGAATAATAAGAAAAATTTTGCTTCTTTTGACCATAACTCTAATGTACCTTTATGTGTATAGTGACCAATCATTCAAAAGGTATTATTTTGTACTTTATGACAGAGACCGTACTTCAAAATCTTCAAAAATGGACTTATCGGTTTTTGCAAACAAACTCTTCATATATATATAAATATATATATATATATATATATATATATATATATATATATATATATATATTATATATATTACTCATTAATTGTAGCTGTGTGAAAGGTGTGTTTTCAGTTGTTAAACCCCTGGGCCGTCACATCTTAGTAGTGTGTAGGTGAGAGAAAGGATGAGACGATAGACGTAGCTTGACTCCTCACAGTTTGATTTTATTCGCAAGCTTTCGGGCCCTGTCCTTTATCAAGAGATGTGATGTACAATTCACATTTGGGCTGGTTGCAAGCCGGAAATCAGTTGGCAACCGGTTGCGGGAAGCAAAAACCGATAAGTCCAGTTTTGAAGATTTTGAAGTATACTGTCTCTGTCATAAAGTACAAAATAATACCTTTTAAATGATATATTGGTTACTTTTTATAAAGGTATTTTTTAAAGTTATGGTCAAAAGAAGCAGAAATTTTCTTATTATTCTCTTTATTTTTCTTGACCTTTGATCGCAAATATCTCCATTTGACAAATATGGACTTATCGGTTTTTGCAAACAAACTCTTCAACTTAGTGATGATGGGTGGAGGTATAGGCGTGCTGAAGTTAGGTATATAATAGTATTATACATATAATGATGATAAAGGACATTTATATATTGCGCAGCTACTATAATAATACTCTACTGCGCATTACAAAATAACATACATAATTCAAACATATAAAATACGTTACTTCAAGATATATATGACTTTTAACCTGACCTTAAACTCATTAATTGTAGCTGCTTGTCTTAACAAAGGGAGATTATTCAATAGTTTTGGTGCAGCATACGAAAATGCCCTGTCACCAAGAGTAACTTTTGATTTCCCTGATGATATTTCAATAACGTTTGACCCGTGAACTTCGGAGGTGATGAGATGTTTGAATTGATGTTCTTAACTCTACAAGTTCCTGTATGTACACTGTTGCTGTACCATGAATAGTAACAGAGTTTTAGATATGATTCTCTGCTTTACAGGCAACCAATGTAATACACGCAGTAATGGACAACAATGAGAAAAACGAGGAGAATTGCAAACTAATCTATATAGCGCATGCATTTTGCACCCTTTGTATCAGTTTACCTATTATAATAAAGGCCCTATACGGGGAAAATAATGTGCGGGGGAATGTGTGAAAAGGGGAATTAATGTTGCCTCCTCCCATACGAGAAAGATTATGCATTTTCAACTTTGAAATATCGAAGTGCACTCTGTTGGTGAAATTGGATTTAGCATATAGGCCTATATTCAAGCCTGTGGGAGGGGAATACTTCCTCCAACACGTGGTTCATTTTCATGCTTGAAATTCAGAAGCACTCTGATTTTAGACTTAAAATTCTGAGATCTTGTGCACCCTTTTGAATCATATAACAGTCACAAAACTTCCACGTCACAAGCTCCACGAATTAATTTGTAATAATAATCATGGCAGAAGAATGATATAACCGGAAGGTATACACCCTGACTAATAGGCGGACTTGCCAATCTTTAGCGGAAGTACCAATGACACACGCACTAAAGTGTATTTATGGAGCAAAAAGAATATCATTATACAATGTTGATGGCTGTGTAGAACCAACCGAACATGAATGTTCTAGGCCTAATTAGGAGACACGGTTTTGCCCTTCTTTCTTTTGTTTCATTTGCCGATGATACTGATATATTTCATTCTCAATCTCATTCTCTTTAAACGGTACTTTAAATTTTGAAATAATTGGTATAACACGTTGGTTTAAGTCCAATAAACTTTCTTTACACGTAATTTGTATACTACATATACGCCAATACATAAGTAAGATTGATGATAACATTAAAAAAGAAAACAATTTCTAAATTCATGGGAGTATATAACGTACACGATGGATGAAACTTTGACACACACTTTAAAAATGTCCTAATAAAAGGTGGATTAGGTACCACTTTGGTTTGCTTTGTTTGGGGATATCTTAGCCTTTTCAAAACCGATTTTCATCAAATTTACAACTTTCAATTTCTCTTATCCCCGACTTTAATATTTCATATATAGTTTCTTATTGTCTCGCAAAAAGTTTAAACCTGAATCTCAATCTCAACCAAAACAATCCCTTTAAGAAAGGGGGAAGGTATTTGGAGAGAGCTGCAGACTACAACCGGGCTGCAAGTAAATTTGATCAAAAGATCCGTCTGTAACCTGGCCGTCGGGGATAATGTTCCGCGGAGACTGGCTTCAAGGAACGGCTTCAAGGACTGCGCATGTCCGTGAAAGAGAAGAGTTCTATATGATTACAATTCATCATACGCATAAGATTATGACATTTTTTTTTAACCCCGAGTGAGATTGTGCAAGAGTGCATTGTTGGGGATTCTTCGTTGAATCAGGGAGGTGAGAGGAAAAGGAGTGGGCACTGGATTAGTGTCTTTTGAACCATCCTCGGAGCCGCACTCCCCAAGAGACCACTCCACTAACTAGATTACTGCCGCTTGGCCGCACAGTGCACATGCGCAATCCTTGTCAACAGGCTGGTGGGTCTCACCCCTCCCTGGCCAGAACCTGGATTACTCCACGTGGTACTGGATGGGTGGTGTATACTGGTGCATTACTGGTGCATTACCCATTGCTGTGCCTGCAAACAACACTGGTGCATTGTGATGTGCAGTGAACTGGTTGCATGGTCACATTTTGAATTTTGCAGCTAGTATTCAAGGTATTATAATTTATGTGCATTAACATGTCCATGTACTATAAGATTTCTTGGGAACAAAAAATGTACTTTGCATGCTATTATGGTAAAATAACTTTTACATGAAATGGAAACAAATTAACACAGACTTAAAAACATTGAATAATAATGATTACCAGCACCAATAATGATATACTGATTGTAAGAATATGAAGGAAACATGAACAGCTGAGTAGTGGAACACAGGCCCTAACAATGTCTGATGATAATAATGATTTTAATACCAAGCTAGCACAGAAAATACCAACCACAACAGCAACAACCATCATAAAAATACCCATTCAGCTTTCAAATAAGAATAAAACAAAAACAGAGAGACAGACAAAAAAAAGCACCATGGTGAATATCTTATCAGGCATACAGTGATACAGGACATGTGAGATAGTTCAGCTCTCACTGAACTCTCACATGTTTTCACCGTACACCAGGCAAGGAGGCAAGTTATTTCACCAAGATTAGGTCCTATAGTAGTCTCCATCATGACCACTCTGTTGTAGATTCGAGCCCTCCTGCCTCAATATATCCCCAGCATACAACAAAAAAAACATTCAAATAGTGTTTTCATCCCCTGGAGAACTAAAATTGCTCACAAAAATATGTTAGTGGGACCACAAAAAACATGTCTTGGCGGATGTACGCAAGTTTCCCAAAAAATATGACAAGAGAACCAACACGAGCGAACAATGAAGTGATACATCAGACTAAAGAAAAACCCCAACATCTGCTGATCTACAGGTGAATTTCGTCAGCACTAGTCAGGATTTACACTTGACATTGCGTCGTAATTTGATTAAGACAAGAACAAAACAATGGCTATTGTTAAACAGTTACATTGTCAAAACTCAACTTCTTCTTGGCCGATTTTCAAAATTTTTGTATCTATCGAGAGCTGAATTCTTAGACTAGCAGGTCCCAAGAGTATATGCCGTGTGAGCCTGCATAAAGAATGTAGAACCCTCATACACGTCCTTGTGAACACACACAAGTCAACTGTCCTGTCCATACTCCTAACGATAGAGGGCCAAATCACCGCGGCCCCGAGGATCGAACATCAAACAGCAGTGATAACGATCAGACTGACCTCGTTACGTAAGAGGTCGTTTACTTGTTCCTCGGGGCACTGATCCCTTGTAATCCTGTGTTGAGTGATAGGGAAAACCCTCAGGGCAGAGTGCCCACTCCTTTTTGTCTCACCTCCCTGGTTGAATTGAGAAAAGGACGATTATACATGTACAACGTTCCTCGTCCTTATTGCCCCCACCCCCCCCCCCCCGGCTAAATACTGGTTTTTGTGGTAAGGTTAGAGTAAAGATTAGGGTTAGGACTAGGATTAGGGCCAGGTGAAGATTCCGAGGTAATTGCCCAGGGGTATTGCCCAAGACCCTGTACGTCGTCTGGCCAATTCGCAAACTATCACTAGGATTACTTTTTTTTTTTTTACTAAATAGCACCGCATAATATTTTGTTGCCTGACCGAGCGTTCGGCGTAGATGGCGCCATACACTCCGCGGCGGCATTATCAAGATGGCGACTTGCAGGGGCTCCTCGCTCTTTCAATTCATCGTAGTAGTTGTCGCTTTCGGAGCTGTTTGTGCCCTTTATGAGGATCAGACAGGAAAGTTTGATTGGTGAGTGACTAGAAAAGTGTACTAATTTGTACATTGTAATGAACTGTGGGGATAGGGTTGCTGATTAGCAAATGCTCATGGCCTATCTAAACTTAGCTCGCCTCAATAGTAGCGATGCCAATGCCATGGCTAAAGGCCATGCGCATGTGTCTGCACCCACCAGCCACTGCTCTGCCTGTAACTGTGTGTGCATGCTGATGCTGTGTCTGTGTTCGCAGTCAGCATGCAGTTAACCGGCGCCGCGCCGGCCGCGCCGGCGGCCGGCGGTCGACGGTCGCGGTCCGTCCCCATTGTGCCATGGCCATGCCATGCCATATCCGATACTGTCCTAGATAGTAGTGAAGTAGTGCCAGAGTGTGTGGTAACCAGCAACCTGTGTTGCTGTGCGTAGCGTAGGGGGTGTGATGCCAGCAAAAAACTGCTGTGGTAAAAACAGGAATCGGGTAAAATTGTGAAATTCTGAATTCTGCCAACTCATGCTCCCTGAATTGCTGAATGAAATTATGATTGAACTTGAAAATGTCAGCTTTTTTTCAAAGTTTTATTTTCGTATCCACAAGATCTAGACTCTCTGCTCCGCTAATTTGAGGTTACAGTCCCTACACAGTATGTAAGACATTGTCTCTAAATCTGGCCAACATTGAACAGAGAAATCAATATAAAATTTGCTAATGGGCAGCTCAATTCTTGTAGGCCTGCACTAGTCATGGTTTTTGAGCGTATCCCATTGGGCAGCGAACAAAGATTGATTCAACTGGGCAAACATTTTCCCCCTTGTGCAGACAACCAGAGACTCCAACTGTCCCGCTTTCGACGGGAGATCTCCCGTGGAAAGCCCATTTTTGCAAACTCTCCTGTTCTCCCGCTTGAGAGCTAATTTCTCCCGCTTGAAATGATTTCTTACTCAGTGCCATCGTATGTTGAAAAATAAGCCTTAGATAGCATGAGAGAGCATGTAGCACCCTACATAGAGCTTGGACCCAGGCCGCAAGGAGCTTCGCGCTTTGCGCACATCAAGTTGGAGTCTCCCGTTTGCTAGGGGTTTCAGACGGGAGAATCTCCAGATCAGAAGGTGCTTGGGGTTGGAGTCTCTGGACAACTAAGTACCCACATGACATCACGTGTCATGCTGTTCTCTCCGTGCTCTCATGCAATAGTAAACTGTCCCTTTCACATCTTTCATATTATCTGTCACACATACAGGAGGCACCAGTACGTTGGAAGTGTAAAGTTCTCGGCCTTCGAGCAGAGCAAGCACAAGCGTCAGATCTTCGTCGCCACAGAATCCAATGTCCTCGCCAGCATCAACCTCGCAGGTCAGCTGAACTGGCGGCACATTTTGCGCAGGGGTCAGGATGGGGTCATCATTACCATGATTTACTCCCCTGCAGATGGTAAGGAGATTATGCGTTTTATCCTTCTTTGACTCAAGCAACTGTTGTTGTTTTCTTTTGTTAATGCTAACCACACTGCCAAAGTAACATAATAATTGACAAATGGACAAACTAGCAAATTGATTTTGATCATTAATCATGAGAAATAAGATATTCAATATAAACTAGCCACTTAAAAGGATATCTGTGTATGAGTAAACCATTCAGTAAACAGTACATACAATATTATGAGCATCATATTTGCACATACATTGTAGTTATCTTGATGGTGACAGCATATTTCTCTGTATGCTTGACCTCATGTCTTTTTCATGCCTTTGGACATCATCTTACAGCTCAGCCAGCAAATTTGGATTATTTCTGAAATTCAGCCACCACAGTGTTAAATGTTGTCTTTAAACATCCTTATGTTATGCATACAGGCATCTCCCGTTATAGCAAAGTCCACAGGACCAGTAGTTATCATTTGTTATATCAAAATTTTGTTACAGCCAAACAAATAAAGTATGTAAATTATATAACAATAACTTGGGGACCAGCATTTACAATTTGATGTAATGAAATTTTGTTATTACTGTGCTATATATAGCATGAGTGCACTGTATAATACATATATTAAGTAATATGGAAAAACAACAAAAGAGACTAAAGAATATATATACACATGTATACTGTCTTATCAGGTATGGGCAGGTCTGAGTTACAATCCAACTCAAAGCCACCAGATTGTCACATGCCCACAGGTGCATTTTTAGGAGTCATTATACACCAGTAATTTTGTTTTCCTGAAATATGAACAGCACAGATGACTGTGTTAGGTTTCAGAATTTCAAATCACAAAGTCTTGAAATGCCATGGGGAGCCAGCACAAATAGAAAAGACAAATGGCAACATTATAACGAAGAAATCCATTCATTTATCCTGCATGTGATGGCATCTCTCCCCCCAGCTGGTATCGTGACGCTATCCGGTCGAGGTCGTCTCCTCAGAGTGTGGAATTCGACGACGGGATACCTGAAATGGGAAACCCCCGTCTCACCAGGAAGCTCATCACTCCTCAGGTAAAACTTAAAGGCACATGGTCACCATGTTTTAGTCAAATGCATACACGGGCGCATGGCGCAAGTTTCCTATAGAGACCTACGCTATCGACTCCTCTTTAGCACTTACGCTTTGGCCCACTTCCCCGAGTCCGAAGAAGTCTGATTCACTGTAGTCAGTGGTCGGATCACAGTTTGGCTCATGATTTTGCTGAGGAGGATGACAGCTTTAACTTCTTTTGTGACGTCATAATAACAAGCACATATGCACGCACCCTGGCATTACTACAGACTGCGCGATGCGTAGAGAAGACAACGAAGGCAACGTTACTTAGCAACAGCTACGCACTTTACTCTTGATGACAGCTCAACTTCGGTAATCTTTGTATCAATGCTAACGGTGATCGGCAGTATCATTAACAGCGCCCTCTACACTACCGGGACTATGCCCCTTTGAATCGGATCCAATCCATGGGGCAAGGGCAAATGACTAAAAAAAAAAAAAAAGAAAGAAAATAATTAATCAGGATGACCCTCCAAATATGATTAGGATTTCAAGAGAGAGGTATTCTTGTGATCACTTGTTTAGGTACATTTACCTGCAATTCACATATTTGAGATAGGGCAATCCCTATGCTGCGCTTTAACCCGTTGAGGACGATGTGATTTTGCTACAACACGCATTTCCCATAGACACTTGCCCGAGTATACTCGGGACTTGTCCTCAACGGGTTAAGGGTTAGATATTACCACTGATTAATGTTTTGCTTATCTCTGTAGCGCATCTTTGATGCATTAAACATAATATTTTCAACCATGGTTATCTGAGACGCACACATCACATTACAGCTGTGAACAGACTGTCATGATGTTGTAATTCATTCATCCCCAATGACAAAATCCCTTGGTAGTTGCATCCTGTGATTATGTCCTCTCTCACGAGGGCATACGAATTTTGAGAATCCCTGTTAGACCATGAATTTAACAATATGCGAAAATATTGCAAACGGACAGCCATTGGTGCACTTACGATAGCCTCGGTGTCAAATCTCGAAAACAATGTCTCATGAAAAATGTCTATGACCTCCTCATACGCAAGAGTATTTGTATGTGAAAATAACAGCTTTTACAGTAGTCCTCTGGAGAGGACTTAGGGTGCATTTGTGCGCTCTCCTAAAGCAAACCGAATTGTACCGTATCCGCGCCAGAGAATCGCTCAAATGCTCCTTAAGTGTATCATACCGAACTGAACCAAACCAAATATGGACTACCTTCTGATGTGTTTTAAAAGTGTAAAAAAACGTACCAAAAGTTTGCATGTACACACATATAATATTATGTCATTAGAGTTCATTCTCTTTGTTCGGGACATCTGCAAGTAGCTTAAGTGCGCCAGGTGAATATCCCTGTTGCTTCATTGGCCCCTCTAAAAATAAGTCGTGAGGTACGCTTTCACCACAGAGCGCTCAAATGCTCCAAATCTGGCACAGTTTGGTACGGTTCACTTTGGTTCGATTTTGAGCACTCGAATGCACCCTTAGAGACATTGCTTCCATTGTTGCATGGGTAAATGCAGTCATTGCTTCTTTAGCTGCCACGCAAAACAAATCATGATACAAGTACAGTTGAACCTCTCGTATCCGGACAAGTCGGGACCGAGGCTCATTCGGATAAGGGATTTGGCCGGATACGGGAGACTCAATGCTTTATACATGTAAATATACATACACATGTACTGATGTAGCCCATTGTAGTACCACATGTAGTAATGTGTATACTGCAACCTTTTCATTGTTACACTCAGTAACAGACCCCAAAATAGAGGTTCGTGTTTGCAAGAATGAAATCATTTTCTTTTATAAATTCTTGAGATGATTTACCTAAATAATTATAAAGAAATGTATCAAGTAGATCTTGAAAATAAACAGTACGAGTCGACGAAACTACGCTTCAAAATTCGATCATCACGGCTCGGCAAAGTCGACTGTAGGTCGCCATTGTTAGATGGTCTCCCTCTCTCTCTCTTTGTGTGCAGTATGTGTACTGTGTGTGAACAATTTTATCATTCGTTGCTCAGCCAATGACTCGAAACAATGCATGTCTATCTAGTCATATCGACGGCTGTGTATGGACCTATATGTGGCAATGCGATATGAGAGGACTCGAGCGCATTATCTGTCCATGTTCTTGCGATGATTTGGGGATGTTTGGGGATGTTAAAATGTCTGAAGGTAAGCAATTTGGAAGGAAATTTGATGTAATGTATGTTAATCATGTTGGAAGTAATATGTAAATACTAATTCATGTGTGTTTGTGTAGGAGTTCTCAAGGAGTTGGGAATCCCCCTTTCCTCCCGTAATTATTTTAAAAAAATCACGGCGAGATTGCGTCCGTATAATAGAGAGATCCGGATAAAGGGAGGCCGGATAAGAGAGGTTCAACTGTAGTAAGTATTAATCTTACAAGGGATAAAGGGAGAGTATAGGCAGTTTAAATGCATACACTACAACTGTTTTCTTCTACTGTTCTTTTTACAGTGATGGAGCAACTGCTATGCTGGCGGTGGCGGACTCAAAAAACATCGTGATGGCAGTGAAAAATCATGTCTTCAGCTACTCCTTTAAGACAGGAAAGAGGGCTTGGATGTATGCTCACCAAGAGAGGTGAGATTACAGCTTGCATTCTGTTGGATGAGCATGTCACATTAAAAGCATGATAGTGCTTACTACCAACCACAAATGTCACATGTAGTATCACCAAACCCCTTGTGTCCCTTATGCAGTGATAGATGAAAGTTTGTTCGCAATGGTATACCCCGCAGACATCAGTGTGCGTTCTGTATCATTTTTAACCTTATCACGAGAAAAAGGTGTGATGGAGACTGATATAGTGTACATATACAACCAGGGGCACACAAATATATCAATAACAACTTCGATTATATGTTGACTTACTATGATTACTCTTTTGTTTGTTTGTTTGTCTTTTTGCTTGTATGGTAACTTCAATAACAAAATTGTACTATAGAGTCAGCTGCCAAATATTATGCATTCAAGCCATATTTATTTTCTCTTACCTCTGCATATGCTTGTCTTGCTACCAACATCTCTTATACAGTCATCAGAAAAAGAGAAATTATGTCCAGTTTTGCTTTCTCTTTACAGAGTATACCTGATTTTGTGAAAGTGTTTCCTGGATTCATGAGCTTCATTAATCTGATTTCCTATACTTTGCCTTTGTAAAAAAAAAAAATAAATGAATAAATAAATGAATAGATTCTTGTTCGAAGCACTTAAAGAGTAAGTCATTGATTATATAGTCGGCCTGTATCGTGAATCTGCAGTTTCTTATACACACAGACCTCCCAACCATTCTGTCTTTGATAGTAATGATAATGATGAAACAACATTATATAGCGCCATTTATCTGTAAAAATCTGAATTCTGACCATTCCCAGCTCATGTTTCAATAGGAGTTTCCTAATTTTCTTGATAGTTTTTTACCATACACTCCTTGCTCTTTCATTCCTACTTTTGAGCCAAATTATCCCTATTTTTCAGTCAGAAAGGTTGGGAGGTCTGTATACGCATCATGTCACAAGTTTGTATTAGCACATTGCCGTTCGAATTTATTATTCACACTGGAAGGCCTCATTAGAAAACATGAACTGACAAATTTCTGGTGTGATCTTCTACCTGCTTCTCCAGTGACTCCATTGATTTCCAGTGGCTGTACTATGACAACCAGCCTGAATCTCCATTGTATGCCATCGGAGTGGTGGAGAATTCGCACTTTATCATCGCTGCTCTCGATGCTCAGAATGGTGACCCAATCTCACAGGTATTTAATGTGGCACATGTCGCTACAAGAGTGAACAAAAGAGCTTGTTTTTCATCAGCTTGTGCAGACTATGAAAGTTGATGCATGTTGAGGGGTCAAAGTCAATGCCACCTCCCTGGTCTGCAGTGATTTCAAAATACCAACTGACAAACTACTTTCTTTTTCCTTTGATAGAGTAAATTCCTTATCATTTGTAACTGATTAGTAAAGTATTTGATTCAGCAAAGTATTTCCTTATTAGATCAGACAAAACAAATTTTCTTGAGTTGCACTGTTGTTGCAAACTCATACAGGCAAACCCATAATACCTGATTTTATGAATATATGATGTCGATTTGAAGAATCTCTTTATACAAAGTGCTAACACTGGGTTAAATTGATGCTTTACAACATACTACTGCCATTTAGAGAACAACATCTGAAGAAAAAAAAAATCAAAGGGCTATAAACAACTACTACCCTTTGCGAGTGACCTCTAACGATATTCTTTGCTTGGCCAATCCCCCCTCGTCTCCAGACTCCAGTCTCGGCTGTGTGGGTGGGCAAGTCGCCAAACTGCATCGTGGTCTCCGGAGGCTACTTTGTGTGCGTGGAGTCCGCCTCAGGCACCCTGCAGTATCTCTCCATCGGGCAACAGAACAGCTTCCTGGCAAATTCACCAGCGGTGAGTGGTTGATATTCTTGTCCTGTTTCGTGGACATTCTCCTGTTTGTATTCAAGTGCTTTCCATTGCATTTCAGTGGTTTTAGTCCTCATATTATTGCCATGCCTGCACATTAACGGCATGATTTACCATTTGCAGAAGAAACAAAAACCCAGCATTAGTGCTTTGAAATAGTTCTAGAATGTGAGTTAGGGATAGAAACAACCACTGTAAAAATCTGAATCTGTATATTCAATGTTAAGTATTGTTGAATACACAAAATGTGAACAATAGTTATAATAAAGATATTTCTAGACTGAACTGTCTGCAGTTATGGTTTAATGAGAAAAATAGTGATATCTCCTCATATTTTTGGCTTCATTGCAAAAATTTTATATGGTAGGATGTTTTGTGATACAACAGACCTACACATATGCATCAAATGTGATATCTTGAAAATTTTGTTTAAATCACTCTTCCAAAGGTAAACAGGACTATGTTGTCTCTTTCATTCTGAGTAAAGAAGTTTGCATTATGATTTCAAACAACCTTGGGTAAAGACAGAATATAACAAGGGAACTGACAGCAGAAATTTGGTTAAAATCATCACAGGTCACAGGCAGAGGTCATATTCTGACATCTTGCAAATGATAGGTGTACTGAGTTTGAAGTAATAGCATTAGACGTTGGTACACTACTGTTCTGAAATGTACTTAAGTTCAGCCTACTTCATAAGCTGCAAAAAAAAGGGCACAACCTTTTACAAAGCCAGTCAGGTTTTGAATGTATGCCTGTCACCATCGTAGTTCCAATTATTTTTAGTGATTGTTTGTAATGTAAATGTCGCAAAGACGGAACAGCAAAAATCTCCCCTCCATTTTGTTTTATGTATTTTTTTTTTTTTTTTGCCTGATTCACAAGCCTGCCTCCTCCTTGCACATGCATGCTTTCTTTTCTGTTGCTTTTATCAGTGCCTGATCTTATCCAGCCATCTAGGACACTGAAATATAACTTCTTTTGTCTGTTTGTTTTGTTACATTCTGCTAATACCCCCTTCCCTCTCCCCCTTCCCCCACCCCCCTCCCCCCAATCTCCAGGGATTGGGCCTGGCCCAGCAGTCCAACTCCCCTTTCCTCATCAGAGGGCTGTACTCCTCCGTCTCTGGCCCGCCCGTATTCGCCCTCCAACTGGCTGCGAACCATCATGCACTGCTGGAGGTCGAAGGTCAGAGCTTGTCTCTCCTCAGGGACCTCCCAAAGGTGAGTTACAGTGGTTTTACAAAGTTTTGTGTCACGACTTGTAGTCACAGACCTCAGAGAGTTTGCCAAAGATGCCATTTGATGCTTTGCTGCCTCGATTTTAAGAAAGTTTGAACTTTGCAGACTGAGCGACATGCTGTGAAAGCAGATTTTTTTGCGTGAGTATTTTTTTGTGTGCGTGTGCTAAGCCTGGTATGACTGAATTAAGCTTTAGATTCTGCATAAGTCAGATATGTAAAATAGTATTGCATATATAGCAAGAAAAACGATTGTGTGCTCGTATTTTTGCACTACAGGTAGTTTCATGTTGCCCAAAGTGTGCAAAATTTTCCACTCTGAAAAATTCCACTGTTAGAGTAGTTATTTTCAAATGGATTAAAAAAGCAGTGACCTGGCTTCTAGGTGACAAGATTAACAGCAACGCACGCTCCCCCCGTAGGAAAAAAAAATGAAAAAATGATGTGGATGTATGTTGTATGTCTATTCTTGACTTTACAGTGTTGAAAAGGCCTGGGATGTCCCAATTTTAAAAACAAAAATTATATATCTGTCTATTCCTTCTATATTTACTCCAGACAACTGCTGTCAGTGGCACCACTTTGGGGGAGAGATTTGTGATATCAACAGCTGCGAGCAAGGGAAAGGTGAGATTAATGATGTTTTGTGTCTTTTATTATTTTAATTTTGATGCAAAAAAAAATGCAGCATTTGCATTCATCAACTTATTCCCTTCATTAGCAAAAAAAAAGTGATTTTAAAAGCAAGATTGACAATGTGAATATTAGCTTGCCCTTGGTTAGTTGTTGTTGTTGTTATATTGATTTTTAAGGTGCATGTCATTCAATTGTGAATATTTACACCGTACTAGAAAGGGGCGTAGCCTTTGTCCAAGGCCTTCTTTGCTGTCGTGATTGCAAGAGAAGCAAGCAGAAGGTCTCATACTAGACAAGTCAAGCCACTATTTGAGAGGCAAGTTCTAGGGAGTTGAAATTGTCAGAGACTGACAAGTTGTCAGGGCTGACAACTTTCATAAAACAGTCCCCTGACCTTTAGGCATCAGGTGAGGAGATTTCGGAAGCCATGACTTGAACGCGGCAAATATCTGGCAAATGATAAGACTATTCATTTTGATGATTAAAAATAACTCTTGGGGTACCCTTTCTCATTAGAGCGCTTGAACGCACCTATAGCTTGACTACAGAGTGTATATGAATTGATCATTTTGCCCCGTTTTTCTTTGACAGATCATAGAACTACGGTCAGAATATTTGGATGGAAGTGACATTCTTTATAGCAATGATGTTACCCTGCCTGGAAGCCACGGATCAGCAATTCAGGTATTCAAACTTTTAGACAATTTTCAGTCCACCCGCATGCACTTTGAAATCCTCAAACATGAGTAAATTTTACATACACTTGGATTTTTAGGTGTGAGAGTCTTGAAAACAGCTTATATTATCAAATTATATTATGATGAAATTAAATTGATTTCAAGCCATTATCATCTTCATTAAAAAACAACAACACAATAATATAAGTTGTTGTGGTGCCTAAATAATAGTGTCTGTATGGAATAGTCCCCATAATTTTGTGAAGACTGTATGATTGTAGCTGTAGCAAAAAGATGTCTATGGGAAATGTACGTTATAGCAAAATCAGCTCGCCCTTAATGGGGTAACTTGAATGAGAGGTTCTCATTGCAGTTATAGTACAGTCAAACCTGTCTTTGCGACCACCTGTCTATAGCGGCCACCTGCCATATATGACCACTAAAAACAATACCTCTGAGAGAAAAAAAAGCATGTTAGATAACCTGTCTATAGTGGCCACCTGTCTATAATGGCCACTTGTTTCATCTTGGGTGGTGGCTAAAGACAGGTTTGACTATCTCGTTAACCCCTTGTGTGACTCACATTGATCACAGCTTGACATTGACCTCCATGAGATGAGAGACAAGACCATCAATGGACGTGTCCTGATCAGGACTCAAGATGATGCCATCTCCTTCATCGTGGGCTGTAAGTCACATCTACCAAAAAAAAATGAAAAAAGCATATGTAAAAAACAACAAAACAAGCTCTCTTTAACTGATGTGTAGTACAGACTGTAGAAAGGTCAGTGTGTTGTTTTGAGAGACAATAACTACATTTTGTTGAGAGACCTATCCCAGTCAAGACATAATAACCATATTGTGAACTGTAGCATGGCACCTTTTAATTGGGTAGGGTAGTTTTGAGGCATGACATCCAATTCCCCTTAACCTTTCTCTCATTTTCTCCCCTCTTTCTTTATAATTCCTCTTCTCTTATATTCCCCTCCCCATACCCCTCAAGTTTAGTGTGATTCTGCAGTCATCATGGCAACAACAAAAAAAAAATCCTCTGGCATATTCAATTTCTTGGAATAAGTATTTCCCTCTGAACAATGTGCATTGAAAATGCACTGATTCAACATCTACATTGTAGGAAGTTTCTCTCTTTATCCACCCTCCTCACAAGTTTCTACCTTATATTCTGATTTGTTGAGATTTGATAATTTTAATCCTGTACGCCCACTGTAAATGTAAAATGGTGTTGACAAACACACTGTTATGTTTGGTTGTTGTTTTTTTGTGCATTACACAACTTTTTTGTGTTCCTGCATGTTTCATCATTTTTCATCATTAATCCATCCTACTAAGTTTTTAAATCATTACTATGGAGCCAACATTCTACAAGCTTCTACTTTTTAGTAGGTTCCTCATATTACACATTATTGATATTTGCTTTCATATTTGTTTATTTCCATCTCAAATTGGCTATTTTGTATTTTACTCCTCTCTGGAAATCAAGTGGAATGTAAAATTGTATGAAGTGTGGAATATGGAACAATTGAAAAACAAAGGTATGATGAAAAATGAAAATGCATCTTTTCGTCCACCTGGAAGATGAAATTGATAAGTTTCTTCCTCTCATCAGCTGAGGAGGAAGTGATGTGGCTGAGGGATGAGTCGTTAGCGGACACCGTGTCGGTGGAGCTGGTGGATCTCCCCGTCTCTGACACCGAGGCGAGATTCGAGGACGAATTTGGAGGCAAGAATGGAGGTAAAAACGACCAACGTCTGGAATCAAGGAAAGCAGTATCATATCAGTGGAGTTAAAGAGCAATGCAGAGTTAATATTTACAAAAGTTATGAATGTTTACAATAACAGAAGATTTGATATTAAAAGGGTTGGGGTAGTAATGAAATTTGTCATATTGTGACAGAAGTAGATAGTAGATATTTTCTTGATTATTTCTTTGTGGTATTTTCTTTTTTTTCCGAGTGAGAATCATGTCAAACACTACATCTTTATTCACATGATCATAAAGATAGTGTTTCCATTCCTTCTCACATGTTGTAATGTGAATTCTTCTTAATAAAGGGAATAAATTAATATCCGACTTGCTTTCCATGCAGTAACGTAGGGGAATTGCATGATATTTGTAGTGTCGGTTCTGGCCTACGATCCACTGAGAAAATGAAGGTGTCAAGAAATCCAGCAACCATTTGTTTGTAAAGATTACTTGTTCCGTGACATTTCAAATGTATTTTTCTCTGTCTCATTATTTCAGAAAACATCTTGAATATGTTCACCAAGAGACTCAGCACACAACTTGCCCAGTTTCAGGTAGTTTCATCCTTTTTCAAGTTCTCTAGTTTTATTCATCGCTCACAGGGTGGTCCACAACTTGAAATTTTAGCATGTTGCAAGCTCAGAATCTGAGAATATTGCAGAAATTGAATATGCGTGGAGCGCACACAATGAGTACGTAGTACGCAATATTTTGCTGCTTATCTCTCTTTGTGCTGCTAACATTCAATGTTCTCTCTCATGTTTTGCACACAAATATGTAAAGTACCTGGTAGTTTGATGTTTCTTATGTTATGCACATGTTTTGCACATTTTTGAATACTCTTACTTTGAGCTTGTTGCAAATTCTTTAGGATGTTGCATAGCATGTTGCTGGCTTTTTAGGATGTTGCACAAGAATTTTAGCATGTTGCAGCGACATGCTAAAACCCCTCGTGGACCACCCTGGCTCAGTTCTCTGAAGCCTTTGTGTGTATGTATGTACAGTATGTGTGTGTGTTAACTCATTCTCACATTCTCATTTTCAATCACATCGCACTAGAGAAGCTCATACATAGGAACTGATAATTGACTTAGCCTTTGAGGATTAAGAAAAAACATTATTTTCTAGTTTTTTTGTGTGTGTTCATTTTGTCCTTATTTCAGTACCATGTAACTCTCCACATTCCCAAAGTATGTATTAATTGAAAACTCACACTTTAGCAGAGAGACAGACAGACAGACAGACAGACACGGTGTATTCCTGTGTACGTCTACATTATCCATGTTTCGTTCTGTGCGACAGTCTTACATGGCCCATTTGAAGAAGAAGATCGAGAGCCGCCACGAGTCACACTCCGCCGACCACCGCAGAGCGGGCATCACCCACGCCGGACAGCGGCTTCTGCTCAGGGACGAAGAGGACAGCGACGACGATGACGACTACCTCACCAGGGATGACTTCAACCTCCACAAGATCATCGTCGTGGCAACCAAAGCTGGGAAGGTGAGAGGAGGGTGATAGAAAGGATGGAGGTGAAACTTACTCCAATGATCAAGTTGACCTTGATAAATAGAGTGAACCCAAATAAACAGATAATAAACCCAAATAAAATGATATAAGTTACATTAACATCAGACAAGAAATTCAAAAGTTATGGAATTGAAGTGTTTCACATTATTTCATAAAACAGTGATGCATGTCACCACCTCTTATTCAAATTAGATTAGATTATGTAATAATGACCTAACTGTATATTGCATACACCATATATCACAGTGTTTCTGCTTAATTTGCAAATTTTAATTGTTGGAATACTGCATACACCATATATATCATGTTTCTACTTAATTTCAAATTTTTATTGTTGGGTGCTATTTGCAAATTTAACAACTCACAAAAATATCAACTCTGATCCCGCCATGAATGCAGCGTGCACACATATATTTTTCCGTCCACTGCTGTATGTGCTCCACGATTGCGAATTGAACCACTTATGAAATTGTCTGGAAATCTTGATGCAAGAAAATTATAGATTTGCTAGATATGTGACGTATACAGTAATGCTTAAAGTGGTTTGTACATGTATGAAGGATTATACACAAGGTCATGTTTTTTGTGAGCGATTTAGCAACTGCATTGATAAATACCTAAACCCACACCTCTCTTTTATCTTCAATGGCTTTCTCTCTCTCCTCCGCCAGATATTTGGTCTAGATTCCCAGGACGGCACCATCGTGTGGGACCACTACCTCCCGGACCTGGAGCCGTTCCACTCCTCGGGCCGTCCCTCCCTGCCCCTCTTTGTCCAGAGGACGACGGCCCACTTTCCCAACCCGCCACAATGTAATCTGATTGGTCAGAGCAAGGTAAGGGCAACCAATGGGATGTGAGATTCTTTGGCACAGCTCACATTTACCATTTGTCCGTATTTCTATGTAAATGGAAAAACAGTATCAAGCTCAACAAAAGCAAACTATGCGGAGAGTTTAGACTGAATTGTTAGAGAGAGTAAGTAGGATTCATTGCGTCAGAAAGTAGAATTGGAAAGACTAGAAATAATAATTGTGCATTGAAATGTTTTGAATCAATATTGATAACAACTGTTAACTGGCTAGTCTTATACTTACCCTCAGGAGGTAATTTCATTGATTTGTTTCTGACAAGTGAGGCTTTCAAGTTATCCCGTACTTAGCTGTGACAAACCATGCATCATCCTTGCTACTTTTATTGCTGCCATATTATCTGTCTATAAGCCATAAAGATATATATGGTAATAATTGTTTGTTTTGGTTTGCAAAATTTTTCACAAGTCCTCCTAATTGCTAAATTTACAACTGATTCTCAAAATGGCAACACTTTTTAGACTGCTTGTTTCTGAAATAGGCAAAATTATTTTGTATTGTAAACTTCTCTCTGATTTTGTGTCAATTTGATGAATTCAAACCTGTGCCCTGCTATCTTTCTCCAATGTAAAATATGCTCTGATATTTAGAGGTGCCAATTTGATGACAAAACGGCGATAATCTCTGCATTAAAAAAACAAACAAACCTTGGGGCCTGATGATGAAGCCCCCATAACCCCTCTGTTCAAGTGCAAACACCTAGACCATACTTTACCCCCCCCCCCCCCATTGCATGTCATCACTCTTTGTATTTTTCATTCTCTCACAATACCAATGCATACAGGCCAGTGGGAATGTTATCTCCTTCACCTTTAACCCCATCACGGGCAAACCAACCCAGGAGGGCGGTTGGCAGGACAACACCCTCCCCTTCCGGGCCAAGCAGGTCGTCATGCTCAACCTCATGACTGAGAACTTCCTCAAGATCACCATCTTTCTAGACATGGAAAATAATGTAAGAGAACAGTAAAGTGAGGAAAATCTTTTCTGGTGGGTGGCTGAAGGTGACAAATTACTGTTACGTACCCAAACCGACACTCCACATACAGCTCCTGTTAACTGGAGTTTAAAGGTGTATTTTTGGACACATGCCTCCACACAAATATTAACTCTGTTGGCGTTTTCTTTGAAATACGTTCTGATGGTGCTTGGTAGGAATTATCGTCAGCGCTAGGGAATGCACAACTGTACAGAAGGTACACGTCGTTCCCTTGGAGGCCTCGGGGGCAGGGCCATTGAGGGCCCAAATTCTGTAGATTCCAATTACGGTGCTTCTACGCGGTTGTACAGGTAAAGTGTAGATATCCTCGTATGTAAAAAAAAATATATATATATATATAATAATGTGTGTGCACCTATTCTTTACATATTATACGGTAGTCTGTAGAAGAATTGATTTTGGCATAGCAGCAGACACCTCATAAAAGCTCATCTTGTACTATTAAAATCTATCCTGTATTGTAGTAAAGGATGACTGACCACACAATAGCATATTGCAATGTGTGTTTTAAGATTTGTAACATTCAACAAACTTTTGCTCCGATCCCTCAAATTCGAAAAAGGTCCACGTGGTACCGTCCTCCGCCGAAGAAATCGTGAGGGAGCACTCTGCGAGTATCTTCCTCTTTACAGCAGATGTGGAGTCCGGCCGGCTGACCGGCTATTGGCTGGCTCACAATGTGGCCACCTCGTCCGGCCTGCAAGCTCGGCCAGTCTGGGACGTCCAGCTGCCTACGTCCCTCCAGAAAATCACCCACGTGGTCGGAAAGAGAAATATTGGTAAGTGTTTTTCACATCAAATCATACATCATGCTGATTAACATCAGGCATTCTTCTTGTGTTCTAATCAAGGATCAATGAATGCATTTTTTTGTCTTTCTTTCCTTAATATTTGGATTTTATTGATGCATTGTTTACTCTTTCTCTTTTGATGTGGAGTAATGATTCAATCAATATTTCTCTTTAATTCTATCTTGCTCGTTCTTCATGTGTTCTTTTATAAAGAAGAGTCTAATAGATGTCCATGCTGCCCATTCTTTCTTTCTCTGTATTTTGGGTAAAGATAGACAATGGCTGTCATTCACATGCCTTATTTCTTTTCTACAGGGCAATACGATAAGAAAGGTAAAAGAAGAGTTTGGTGGGCATAGTTAGTATGAATATTATGGAATAGGAACTAGTTGTTGAATAGAAAAATATGCTACAAAGTCACTTTGAATTTGTTTTAACCTTTCATACATAGAACATGTACACTCCCAGGGACGCGTGCTTGGAGACCGTTCTGTCTTGTACAAATACCTGAATCCAAATCTTGTCGCCGTGGTTACGGAAGGAGAGGAAATTGGCAGCAAACGTAAGTGAATTGAGATCATATCTCTTCAAAAAAATCCAACATCAGTGACCTTTCATTTGAATACAAGTAAAGGCGAAATGAGATGAAAGCTCTGTAGTTCAAAGCGTAGTTAGTCAAGGTCCTCACCTAAGTACCTCATTTTATTCATCATATTTGCCATTTCAAGAACTCTCAGCAAAACACCAGAAATATTGAGATGCATTAAATTTTGACCTTTTTAGGAGCATCTCCAGAAATAAAACACTTATAACAACAGGCCCCTTTTTCCCTCTTTGTTGTGAATGTAGCTATTTCATGCCTATTCGGTTTCTGCACAGGTATAAGAACCACATATCGTTGCTGTTGCGACAAGACCTCGTATCTACAAAATATCAAATGTTCAGGAGAGCAAAAAAAATATGGCGGCCAAAGCACTATAGTGAAAGGGATAGCCTTTCCTTTGACATGCCGTGATGGCTTCATTTTTGGAGTAAGACAGTTGGATTTGGCCAGGACATCACTTAACCCATTATTTGACCATTAATCCAAAAAAGTCATTTTCACCAAAATTGCAGATACAAGGTCTTGTCACCCCAGCGACGATATATTGTGTTCATACTGAAGGTATGGAAGCAATATTGAAAAACAGAAACCTTGACTCAAAGTATTATTCTAATGGCAAACCAATTGTTAAGATTTAGATGAACAGACTACAGACATCAAATGTGTCAACTTGCAAATCACAGTGCATTTCTGAGATAATTGATACTGCATTTAAATGTTACATGTGATGTTGGGAAAAATCTACAAATGCCAGAAGAATTATCCAACTAATCTGTACAATACAGTGGAGAAGCTGTGTGTGCTTCTGCCAATAGCCAGTATTTTCCAGTAGTTGATTTTAGTTGTCCTATAGTGGCCTTAAAATTGCCAATTTGCTAAAAGTTCCTATAGACCATGGTGATCCTTACATCCCATGTGTGAAATGCCCTTCTCCCCTCCGCAGCCCACATAAGCGTGTACCTGATAGACGTGGTGACGGGAGCGATTGTCTTCAGTGCAGACCACAAGCGTGTGCAGGGACCCGTTCACATTGTACACACAGAGAATTGGGTGGTGGTAAGTTTTATCATACGCTACTCCTCAGTTAACGACTGTAAAGTTCCATGTCATCGCTGGGGCGACAAGACCTCGTATCTACAAAATGTCAAATGTTCAGGAGAGCAAAAAAACTTGGCAGCCAAAGCACTGTATCCAATGGGATAGACATTCCTTTGACATGCCCTGGTGGCTTCATTTTTGGGGTAAGACATCTAGGATTTGGACAGGACATCATTTAACTGATTATCTGACCATTAATCCAAAAAAATCATTTTCACCAAAATTGCAGATACAAGGTCTTGTCACCCCAGCGACGATGTATATGACACATTTTTTTTTTTTTTTTGGGGGGGGGGGGGGAGGGAGGAGGAAATATCAAAAGTTGGGGATGCATCTTATAAATGAACTTTCTGGGACACCACAACAAGGCGATCATCTTTTTGTCACTTGGCAGAAAATGCCTTGTTGTTAACCCTTTGCTGACTGGGAGAAGTAACAATGGATGAGTCTCGAAGGGGTCAGAGTATGTTTTTGAATTTCAGTGCACCTATCTTGTTTATGGATAATCGTAATATTGGCACATAATTGTGGTTTGTCTCCTGCAGTACCAGTTTTGGAACAGTCGGTTCAGGAGAAATGAGATCACCGTGTTGGAGCTCTTCGAAGGCAAAAAGCAGAAAAATAGGTGAGTCAGCATGCCTCTAGTCTTACTTCAATGCTTTCCTATACATCATCCCAATTTATTGTGCTGTTTTCTCAAGCGATATTTTTAACATGGTGTCGGAAAGAGAATCTTAAAGTGGCGTATCACTTTATGTTGACGTTAAGCCATGAGATTATGAACTATGTCATGTACTTCAAATGATTTTTAAAGTTATGAAAGCTCAGCAATGATTTGAAGGGAGAAGGAGCTATGGTTGCTAGTGTCAGCTCAACACATCTTATATCGTTGCAAATGATGTGACTATTTCAAGAAAACATATATAAAAATTCCACCACTTTCTTACCAAATGTGATTTTCACAAAGCTTCTACTATTCTGTCAGAGTGATTACACTCTGTTTGTTAAAGGAGACCTCCAGATGATTTTCAGACTTTAACATTTTAACATCTGTAAATTGGTTAAACTGGGTACAGAGTTTCAGAATTAATACTGATTGGGATGAGGAATAAAAATGTTTTCAAATTTCATACCAAATCAGAATGAATAAGAAAGGTGACATAGCTTCACATAAGAATGCATCTTTGAGTACTCAAGGAAGTAGAACAAAAGAAGAAAGCGTAAGATGACGCCTGTCCGGTGATCAGGAGGTCGTGGGTTCGAATCCCGCTCAAGTATGTACGCCCATGATTTTTTATCATGGCTACTACTAAAACACGATCAATTCAGTGCTTATTTACGTCGATGCAGGGCAATTTGTCAATCAGTTGCAATGAAAGCATCTCGACGGAAGAATATCATGAATTTGAATAATTACGCAGTACCCGCTGCATGCCATAAGGATTAGAACCAACACTTGCTGTCGGGCAAAAGCTCGGTGGTCTGGTGGAGATGACGCCTGTCCGGTGATTAGGAGGTCGTGGGTTCGAATCTCGCTTGAGTATGTACGCCCATGATTTTTTATCATGGCTACTACTACTAAAACACTGATCAATTCAGTGCTTATTTACGTTGATGCAGGGCAATTTGTCAATCAGTTGCAATGAAAGCGTAGACATTTTGGGGTTTTTCAGAGTATTGGTTCTGTTCAAGGACCGCAATAAATTCCACAAGTCTATTCATGGCACTACTGATTTATGTATTACATGATGTGAAATTATAAAATTGCCTAGACTGCCGCTTTCACGTTCTGTTCTTTCGTCTTTCGCAGCACGCTGTTCTCCTCCCTGGATCCCCCAAACATTCCGCTGGTTGAGAGACAGTCGTACGTCCTTCCAGTGTCTCTTCAGGCTATGTCTGCCACCTACACTGAGAAGGGAATTACTGCCAGGCATCTACTCAGTGAGTTCTAGTTTCTTTGGAATTTTATGAATTCTACTCCATGAGTTCTAGTTTTATTGGAATTCTATGACTTCTACTCAGTAAGTTCTAATTTCTTAGGAATTCTACTCTAAATTCTAGTTTGTTTTGAATTCTGGAAAATCTACTCATTGAGTTCCAGTTTCTTTGGAATTTTAAGAATTCTAAATTCTAAAGTTTCCATGGACATCTAGGAATTTTCCTCAGTTCCTGTTTCCATGGAATTCCACAAATTTTACTAGTGAATTCTTCTAGTCCTTCGGAAACTGGGAATTCACAGTTCAGGGTCCTCATTGCAATTTCTTTGTGAAGTTACAGAGTGGTAAGCTTCATTGAGATCCTTGAGCACGAGTGTAGAAAGCATCTTGAAGGCATTTCCCTCTGACAATATATGCAGATCAAGTTTGAAATCACTGCAGCTACCATCATCATATTTTGCTCACGTAGAACATTTCATGTAATCAAGCTGGAGAAGCTTCAATAAGCTACTTTTTGCTCCACCTCCCCTCTATAGTGGCCCTGTCTACCGGAGGTCTCCTCTCTCTCCCCAAGCGCTTCCTGGATCCCAGGAGACCCCTGGAGCTGAAGGCGGAGCACAGGGAGGAGGGGCTGATCCCATACCTACCGGAACTTCCGGTCGCCCACCAGTCCATGGTGAACTACAACCAGTCGGTGAGTCCACGTACCATTGGTGGTTGTGGTTGTTGGAGAAATTGGGAGGGCGTGGCAGTCCACTACCTCTATGTTTTTTGTCCCCGCCGAACGAGTTCGAGCAGGGGACTATGAAACGGGCTCCGTACGTGTGTGTGTCCGTGTGTCCGTCCGTCCGTCCGTCCGTGCGTTCGTCTGTCCGTGCGTCCGTCCGTGCGTCCGTGTGTGCGTCCGTGTGTGATCAAAATGTTCAATTTACTACTTCTCTGTCATTTATGAGCCAATTTTGATTCTGTTTGCTTTATATGATAGCACTACATGGGAGCTTTAAAACTTGTACACAGAATTTCAGTTGTGACCTTTGACCTTGACCTTTGACCTATATTGTACATTTTGCTACAAAATGCTACTCCTTCGCCATTTCTAACCCGATTTCGATTCCGTTTGCTTTATGTGATGGCACTAGGTGAGGGCTTCAAAACTTCTACACAGAATTTTGACCTTTGACTTCTTTGACCTTTGACTTTGATTTTTGACCTATATTGTACATTTTGCTACAAAATGCTACTCCTTCGCCATTTCTAACCCAATTTCGATTCCGTTTGCTTTATATGATGGCACTAGTTGAGGGCTTCAAAACTTTTACACAGAATTTTGACCTTTGACTTCTTTGACCTTTGACCTTGATTTTTGACCTATATTGTGCATTTTGCTACAAAATGCTACTCCTTCGCCATTTCTAACCCGATTTCGATTCCGTTTGCTTTATGTGATAGCACTAGGTGAGGGCTTCAAAACTTCTACACAGAATTTTGACCTTTGACTTCTTTGACCTTTGACCTTGATTTTTTACCTATATTGCACATTTTGTTACAAAATGCTACTTCCGGCGGGGACATATATTACGCACCGCGTAATTTCTACTTTTCCTTGTTTTCATTCCAGTGAGGCAATTGATATCATGTCTTCATCATTCATTGCCATCCAAGGGATGAATTTGAAAATGGACAATGGTGTTTGACATTGTTTGCATGATGGGCAAATATTTAGCGCACCTGAGCCAAATAGGTCAAGTGAGTTATCGTGATCATTTGCTATCCAGCATCCATCATGCAGTGCATAAACTTGTTGACATTTTCATCTCCTTCTTGGAAACTGGTGGCTGGAGTTTTGACCAAACTGGGTGGAGTCATCAGTGGGGGGGGGGGGGGATCATAGTTTGTACAAATGCCAGTTATTTCGAAACAGTTTGCCTAAAGTGGAGTGCCGTGAAGAAGAAATGTGCTGCTCATGTGAGCGCTATGCTCAATGGTCTCTTGTTGAATATTAAAAGGTAGGCAGATGTCATTGATACTACTTCTATGATGAACAGGTTTGAAATATTCGAAACAGAGAGTATGGCGTTGAAAGTGTTTCTGTGATGAGCAAATGTAAGATTTAGAAAGAAATGGCAGATGGCATTTAATTGCACTTTTATTATGAATATGTCTTTGATTTTGAAATAGGAAGAATAGTTTTAACATTGTTTCTTTCATGAACAATTCTAAGATTTTCAAACTGTAATGATTTTGTTTCTTACATTCTTTTCTTTTTTCCTTTCTGTCTGTCTGTCCATCACTTATGCAAGTTAAACCATTCACCAGAATGATGGCAGTCTGCCACTGAGCCCTGTTTGATGTGCAAAACCTATAAAAAAAACCACACCTATTCTACAGCCATTCACTAGTTACACTTCTCAATCCATGTTTTGATGTTGTCATTCATTTGTTGTTCTGTGCTGTGCTTCTGGATTGACCCCAACAGATATTTGGTGTGACTGGTATACAAACGGCCCCAGCGGGCCTGGAATCAACATGTCTTGTTCTCACGTATGGATTAGGTGAGTCTTTGCTATTAATCCAAAGAAGGTTTCATTGAAAATGATCAAAATTTCAGCAGTGTTTATAGTGTAAAAGACCAATTTGCGAACCGTATAAGCCCCGTTTTGTTCTTGCTCACCTGTTTTACTTTCTTCATATCGAGGTACGCATTCAGTATATAATTGTCGTGCGTGAAGTATTCCAAGAATGTTTGCTGGAATGTTTGATAGCATACATGTCAACAGTGCGATTGATATATGCCAAGTAGATATGAGATAAGATGAGATATACAGCAGTATTAGTGAAGTATTTGACTTAAAGGGGCATTTGCCCTAAATAAGTATCAGTATTCTGTTGTACCCCTGTGCCATGGTGTCTGAACATTGTTTGGCCCTTTCTGTTTGAAGTAAGTATGATTTTATGACATGAATAAAAAAGTTATTTGAAAGAATAGATTAATCAACGAATAATATGAATATTATTAATTGATATGTGTGTGGGTGTATATATGCATGCATATGTTAGTGCTGAGGTGTTCCAAAATTTTAATGGAAAAGAGTGGATAAAGCCATTCATGAAAATAGCAAAGACCTTCATTACTTTTTCCTCTACTGTTGAGCTACAGTACTATACATCATCAGTGATTACATCATATGTGACTCTGCACCTCAAAACAAACAAAAAGTCGCCAGACATGAATTTTTAGTTAAGACCATATTCTGAAAGAGCAGACTTTAAGCTTTACAATGATGTATAACTCAAATCAAATGGACTCTCCTAACCTATCTAAATACTGGAAAGAAAGCACAAACTCAGGAAAAGTGTGAACTGAGAAAAGAGGCTCTGAAGTACAGTGTCTATTCAAGCGCTTAATCTTTACCAAACCGTGCTGGCTGTGTGATGAATGGGACAAAAAACAGGAAGTAAACCACCAGAGCAACAACAATGAAGGGATTATCAGATTAAATTGAAATTAAGCATGCCTCATTAACACATTCTGTCCATAATTAATGCCAACTTTCAAAGCAGTAGCCCTATCCTTTCAAAAGTTATTAGGGTTAAAAGTGAAGAGTGTGGACAAGGTTTTCCAGAAATGAAAAAGGGATTCTAAAGACACTCCTAATCACACTATTCTACCAAAAATGTTCGAGATAAACTGCTAAAAAACACACTTTCCTGTCCGTTTTATGATACCAAATTTTAGCATAATGTAAAAGAAGACCCGCTCTTTCAGAAAATATGAAAAAGTCAAGTTCGGCTAGGTTGACCCATTTCGCTTATTTTCAGTCCTCACGCAAAACCAGTGTGTGCGACTTTATGTTCGTTTTGAGGTGCATGGTCACATAATCATTTCTTCTGCTTATATTTGTCACCGGAAAATTGTGCTGCAGATTTTTACTTCACACGCGTGATGCCATCAAACCTGTTTGACGTCCTGAAGGAGGATTTCGACTACATGTTCATCGTCATGGTTCTCTTAGCCCTGGTCGTGGCCGCCGTCTCGACCAGGAGGTTAGCCTCGCTGAAAGCCTTGCGACAGGCCTGGAGATAGCCCCACATCCCTTCTGTAGGTTAAACGCTGTAAGGTAGATAAGTCCAGAGTCCCGGTCACAACCCCCTCTGCAGATTGTGTGTCTGTGTGTTTGTTTCTTTGTTCTTGAGATCTTGTATATCGTCGCTTGAGTGACAGGACCTCGTATCTACAAAATTTCATATGTTCAGGTGAGCAAAAACACATGGCAGCCAAAGTGCTATGATGAATGGGATTCCCTTTCCTTTGGCATGCCAAGGTGGCTTCATTTTTGGGGTAAGACAGCTAGGATTTGGACAGGACATCACTTAACTGATTATCTGACCATTAATCCAAAAAAGTCATTTTCACCAAAATTTGAGATACAATGTCCTGTCATCCCAGCGACGATATGCATGTCTGCAGCTGTGTCTTGGTCGTGGATCCACTCCTGCAATAGTTGTGTCCCTTGCGGGTGACTTCTTGTTGCCACATGAAAATTCCTCCCTTCTCTTACCAACAAGAACCGACAAGATGAATGTATATACAACTCCAGTGCAGGTGCCACGTGCAACTGTAGCTTGACTCGACATGATACAGCATGGTTCACGGCCAAAAGGCGTCTCTCCACTCCAGTGAAACCACTGCAAGGAGCAAGATGTGTATCTCCTTGCTATGACTATACCTGTTACCCTTCCTTCATTTAAAAAGCAAAGCCAAATTTAGGAGTGATCAGATGCGTCCAGTACGGCTGCTTGCATGCACTTGCATGCCCAAAAGATGCACAAACTCACATGGATTTTCAGCCTTGAACCAGTTGTAGACTGCAGAGATATGCACAGTGAGTTGTGACCGGGACTTTGAGTAGGCGCTGCAAGGTAGACCCTGTATGGCAAACACTTGAAGGTAGTTTGTCTCATCTTTATTGGACTCCTGTCTGTAAACCACCGTCCTGCAAATCTAATAGCAATGTGAGTTGTGCGTGTACAACAATGTGATTATGGACTTGATGACTCACTTGTTATCAGGAGAACTTCACTCATACTTTTGCCTGAGCCTCTTCTTTTTGAGATTAAGTTTTGATGTGAAAGCTCCTGTGCTAAGTATGACTGGTAGAATGGAGTACTGTAATAGTGGATATTTTCGCGCGACTAATTTTTCGCGCTAGGCCGGGTCAGAAGAGTTTCGCATGTTTTTAATTCCGCGGAATCAAGACATCACGCACGGGAACGTATGGCAAGCAAAAATATTAGCGTGCTTTTATTTTCGCGCTAGCTTCTGGTTGCGCGAAATGTGCGAAAATTTCAACACCGCGAAAATTTCCACTTTTACAGTACTTTAAAACGAGGAATGTTTGCATGCATTTTAATTTCGTGAATTTCGCGAGCACCAAGATTCGCAAAATTAAAATGCATGTGAAAGTTCTTGTCTACTCTATATGCATTGAATGCCATTGGCAATTAGCGAAAATTTCTTACCGCGAATATATCATGTTTTACAGTAATGTATGCTGTGGATAGAATCTTCACCAAATTCAAGATTAGGGGTCAGAGTGATATATTGGGATGAAAGGAATTGATAGTCTTTGATGCATCTTGTGAAATGATGCTGTTTTGACAACGTAAGGCTAACTGCCAGACAAGGAATTACTGGAGGTGGAAGATATTTTGGTAATCGTCCAACCACACTAGGTAAGAAAGTTTGAATGGCTGTCATAGCTACATTCATCATGCATCAGAGGTAGTCGGTACAGTTTTTTGACAAACTTCAAGAGGACATACTTGATGTGTGGCTGTGTTAGATTTACGAGTCCAACCAGGACTCACGAACTGTGGGGTGAAATGCCGCCAAGGCAAAAAGTGACTGTGAGAGATTACTCAAAGTAATTCATGGATGCTGTTTTGTGAAAATCTTTTATCCTGGCATCAATCAATGTGAAATCTCTCACAACCAGTGGTATGACAGTTGTTGAAATAAATGACATATGTTAAATTGTCATGCCATTGGGTTCAGGGTAGGATTAATGTCTGCAAATAAAAGTGCCCATATTTGTATTCTATTTCAACATATATGTAGAAGGTAGTTAGTTTGTAGTGGGTTATATATCAACACGTTTGGGATGAGATTATTATGATAGTCTTTTCTTTTGTATAAGTGTGGACTTTGACAGTATCACGAGTGATTATGACTTGCCAAATGTGTGGAATTTTTTGAGAAATTTAGAATTTGTGGATGTACAGTGGGGTTAAAACTCACTATGACAAAATGTTGGGAGCCAAAGGTGAAGAGACAGAGTTGGCATGTTTTCAAGTTTACTTGTCATATCACCGAACAATAGCTGATAAATCCTTATTACAGGCTGATTTTACGAGCTAAGTTGTAGTCTCTGTCCAAGGCTTTCTTGCCGTGGTACTTGGCAAGCAAGCGATCAGAGAGCCATCATGAGATTCAAAGTCAAGCCACCAGCGAGAAGCGAGCCCAGTCGAAGTGGCCCTTGGAGACCCATTAGAATTTCTTACACTTACGCCTTTGATTTACTTATTTTTTTACCAGCATTTGGTGTCAAAATGTCGCATCCAGTCATTGGGGCTGTCTTCTGCCAAGAAGCTCTTGCGCGATACATTTCAGACTGTTAGCCCATGGGGGTGAACCTGGCAATGCCATTGGTCGAAGTGAATAGCTGAATTGTTCAATAGGAGTGGTGTGCTGCTTAGGCTTTCTACTGGCTCATGCATAATAACGACATGATAATGGTGACAGATCTAAAAAATCCCCTAATGTGCTTGGCCTCTACGCTTTTCGCTCCCAATTGTCAGTGCTAAACAGCTTGAAGACCTTTGACGAAGTTTAGCCGAGTTGCGTATGACTGTAAGAAACATTTTTGTTCAAATTTTAAGCCCCAAAGCGTGGGCACGTTCCGTGCAATTCTGTGTACATTCTGCACTAGCCTTGAGACATTCTTTTGAAATGACATCATTATTTGAGAATTCCTATGGGACATTGTGACATGAAGATTTGTTCACTTACATTTATGTGTCAACTAATCTTGCTCATACTGACTTCATTAAACCCCACTTGTCATAAAGTAACTGCAGTAAAAAAAAAAAAAAAAAAAAAAAAAAATTCGGCTTTACAGTGGATCCTCGTTATATAAGAGGTCAGATGCAACAAAACCTTCTAACAAGGAGATTTACAGGTACCAAGTCTTTATATTTCTTTATATTTATATCCTGTAATAAATGTAACAAATCCCACACGTGATAACAAGGTAATTGTCATGGTTTTTAGATCCTCCTTGTAGGAGTGCCATGGTTGTCTTGGCTTGTATTCTGAGGTAGGAGCCATCAGACCTTTGTTCCATGCTTCAAGTCAGTACTGATTGCCGTGATTCAAGTTACATTTGACTTCACATAATATCATTCTGAAAAAGAAAAGGAGTGTTACAAACTGTGTTCATCCCAGCTTTAGCCTCTCATTGATGTGCACCAAAATCTTTGCTATCTTTCCTCTAAAAAAGAAAGAAATCTCATAACATTTGATTATTCTTTTGTTGCAATGGTTTAGCAATGATTCTCTCTAAAGGAGAAGTCTCATTTGCTACATGAATGCCCATTATGTGTATATGGAACTGAAATTTTCATAGCATGATTGTCCTTAATCATTTATCAATGAAACTTACTGTGGTTTGTTTGACTTAAAGTCTGTTTGTCAAAGTCGGCCTTCTAGGTTTCAGCATCTTAGTTGCTCCCTGTTAAAACAAATATGTGAAATTCATACTGCCATACGTACTATGAGACCTGTGTTCAGCAATTATGGCCAGAGAGTAAATTATCACTTGTACATGTATATCAACTTTGGTCGGAGGGGATTCCTATGAAAAATCCCCCCCCCCCCCCCCCGAAAACAAAACAAAACAAAGAAACCAAATATTTGAGATATTTTAGCTCCACTGAACTGTCATGAAAATAATGAGTGAATATTTCCAGAGGGATCAGAATATGTCAAAAAGTACTCTCATGACGATATAAATTTAAAAAATGATGGTAAGTTCACTGAAATTTTGCCCAGCTTGAAAAGATATGCAGGGGAAAATCTTGACTTTACAGTGAGTGTGCTTTCAGCATTATTTAAGAGGGTGTGTCTAATTCTGGTATTGAGTGCTGAAAGAAATGTTTGAAATCGCATTCCAAATGTACTAGTACAGTATTTGATGCGGACGCACAAGTTTAATGTACCACAGATGAATTACTCACCAAGTCAGTTCTTGAAGTCATTATTCTGTTTTTGTTAATGAAATGTCTGTGAATTGTAGCTATTGGTTGATTAGTATAAATTATGTGAATAGAAAGTGGAAAGGAGTATGGAGAAATTTGTGTATCAAAATCACTGAATTGAAAGAATGTTGCAATAAATTTATCATGAATTTGTTGGTAGGCACAGGGATTTAGCAGATGACCCAATGAAATATGGAATCATTTGGCGACAGCTAAATATTTTGTTATTCTTTGTACCGTGTTGTTTTGTTTTGTCTTTCTGAATTCCAGACTGTATTATTGTCAAAGCACTTTGTACCAGGAACTGAGGCATTTTATGCATATGATTATGGTGATTAGTTTTTGTTGACATTCACAGAACATTAAATATCATGTTTGGTAAGAGAAACATGTGTTTTGAATGGTTATTTCAACTGACTTTGGTATATATTTGCATGATAATGCAATTTATTATTAGTGTTATCATTGTTATTTTTTCTATATTCATGTTTCATCACCGCACCAGGTGAAATGTACATACATGTACATGCACGGTCAGCCTTGCCCAAGTCGAATCTATTTGGACTGAAGAAATAGCTTCAACTTTGAGAAAATTTTGACTTATGGGATAAGGATTAAAATCAATAGAATATAAAGAGAAGAGGACTTTAAAAAGACCTTTGACTTACGCGGTTATTTAATAAGATGTGTGTGTGTGTGTGTATGTAAAGTGAGACATAAATGTGCAGACACACACATACATGTACATGTACATAGTGTAGTATACAATACGAATATGATGACATAAATCCGAAGAAACATTTTAACAGCAACATTTCAGACAGAGCTGAATCTGGAAAATATTCATCTTCATCACTGTGTCATACTGTCCTATGCAGTCATCCTCTGGTGCACATCTAATTTTACACTAATCAGATGGCTGCTTTTTAAAGTCATTGGGTAAATGATATAGTCTGTTGTGAAAAGTTGTTATACAGCACAACTATCTGCTTATTGTCCATCGAATTTGTCAGAAAAAAGGGATGAAAAGAATCATTGGTACCGTCTTCTAACTTTCAAATCTACAAAAGATTACAAAATGATCTGTAAACAGAATACACGTATAGCCATGGTGTTTAGTCATATCCTGACTGAACTGAAATGCATTTGACAAAAACTTGTTTTGAAAGGAATGAGAATACACAGTAATACAGTAGTTTCTTTCTTCAAAAAAAAAAAAAGATTTTTATATATTTTATGAACATATTTACAGCAATATGAATAAATTACATGATTCACATTCATGTCGAGTACAGTCATCTACTAGCAGTCATTTACAATACATTATTTACTCAAACTGGCAGGCATCATACCATCCACAGTAGTATGCTAACCATAATTTTTCCAACACAGTCTATGGGACTCCAAACATCCATAAAAATACCCCCCCCCCCCAAAAAAAAAGGCACTAGCAAAAAACAACAACAACAACCACTGTTAAAGCAAGGAAAATACAATCAAACCTGCCTTAGCGGCCACCTGTCTATAGCGACCATTGAAAAATCCCCCCCCCCCCTAGAGAAAAGCCCTGTTAAGGACACTGTGTATAGCAGCTACCTGTCTAACGCGGCCAGCGACCACAAATTTTGTTTCCCGCGGTAGATTTTAACCTGTCTACAGCGGCCACAGAACCAAAGGAGTCGTAGCCCAACCAGTAATGCTGCGTGTTTTCTGCTTTGTAGCTGTGCCAGTCATTCATGGGCAACGTTCAGTGATTGCAACCGCTGCATTCATCACTCATTCAGTCATAATACTGCACTAGTGTTAAGCTTTCTTCACGACTCTACACATGCTACTGTGCAACAATTTCATATACACCGGCATTGTTCAATGCATAATAATAAACACACACGTGTGCACACAATCCCCATACACACATGCATGTACATGTAAGTACTTACAGATGTATACGATGATACATGCACATGTAGGCAATGCACACAAAGTTGGATAACCTGTCTATAATGGCCACTTTTTTCATCTCCCTTGGGTGGCCTCTATAGGCAGGTTTGACTGTATTAAAAAAGAAAGAGAGCAATAAATCTCCTGAGAATCTATATGAAGATGATTTACACCAGACTCCCGTTCTAGTTCTTACACACTGTTGGATGCACCTGAACCTTTTTATAACTAACACCTTCGGACCAGTGAAATGATCAATTTCTCAAGTTTGCAATGTCAATTTCCCCAATAACAAAGAAAAATATACCATGCGAAAAACATGTTGACTTTGGAGCAAAAAAATTTACTTTGTTGCAATGAGATTACAGTCAACCTCGCCCAAGTTGAATCCAATGGAACACTGAAAAATCCTTTGACTTGTGTGAACTGCGACTTACACGATAGAATTAAGACATGTTTATACCCATCCGAGGTAGAATTTGTCTTCACTTTGGTTGATTGGTTATTGTCTCATCCATGAAGATGGCTGCATATGATACTCATACATACTCAACAACATTAGTTGGAGGAATAAGATTATAAAAAGTTACGTTAAAGGGAAGAGAATGCACACAGAAGCAAATTCTACTTCTGAATGGAGCCTTCTCAAGATCTGACCCTTATGAATGTGACATACTGACCAGAGCATGAGACAGTCATGTAAGCAAAAAAAAAAAAAGAAAAAAAGATACACTGGACAAAGAAAACAATTAGCTATGTCAAGATGATATGAATAGCTTCCATGGTAGCCACTGATGGCCTTATTCTCAGTCACATTTATGGTTGACTTCGTCTTTAAGTCGTACACCTGAAAAGCACTGGCCTTATGTCACTCGACAAACAAAAGTTGGGTTTGCCTCATTCTGTGATTCTCAAGGACCATCGTGACGGAACCATATCCACAGACAAGACAAGAATCTTTTGATGTTGCCACGATGTTCTCTTCAGTTGTCAAGGCAGACTTCCAAAGACATTTTCATATGAAAAAAAAAAAAAAAATTATGAGGTATGTCAAGATCACTTCAACAGTTTGCATGGTATCCACTGAAGGCTCCATTCTCTCTCACATTCGTGATGACCTTGTCTTGAAGTCCTACACCTGAGAAGCACTGGCCTCGCATCACCCGACGAACAAAAGTTGGTTTTGCTTCATTCTGTGATTTTTGAGGACCTTCCCTTAAAGATGTGATGGAACCATATCCACAGACAAGAAAAGAATCCTTTAACTCTGTTATGATGTTCTCATCTTCGGGTGTCGAGCAGATTTCCAGATTATGTGCTCAAACTGTTCAAAAACCAAATGAGCCATGCTACATCCTCAGTCGTCATGAGGATGCTATGACTTTGTCCATTGCGCAACCAGTGGTTGCCATGGCAAGCTCCTCATGAACTTGCGAGATGGATGAGCATCCTTGGTCAGTCTTGTCATGACGTCATGAACTTGTCCAGAGTGGGGAGAGGGTGCTGGCAGGGCTTGCCCGAGGGTTTCCGCTTCACTCCTCGAGGAACCTTCTTGAGATTTGGTCTGATGATTGTGGGCTGAGGGTGCGAAAGGGACCACGGGAAAGAAGTAAACACAGGAAATGGGAAGGGGAAGTTAAGGAAATCAAACAAGGCTCAACTGATTACACATTTGTGCTCGCCAGAACCATCATGAAAATGATGAAAAGCAAAAAATATTGGGATACTACATGCATATCTGGACATGAAGTCTCACATTCATAAAATTATACACAGGTGAAGTTCATCAAGACTAGACCACAACAGAATATTATAAAAGTGAAAGTTTCCATAAGATCAAAAATGGCAGAGTTCACAGAGATTGACCCAGCACAAAAATGTACATGATGGTGATAATGATCACAAGAGTTTCCACTTTTACAATACTTATTGACGGCAATTGCTTCTTTATGAATACATTACCCACATACTTAATTGATTTGTTGATGACAGTACAAATACAAATCTTTTAAGTTGAAATTTTCCCTCCTTCTAATTCTTCATAAAATGTATGACAATAATTTTGGTTTGACATCATTTATCCTGGGTAGCTTGTCGATGGTGGTACTGAAGGCCCTGCCACTTTCGTTTCCACAGCATATTGCTACGTACTCATTTGAACACCTGTGTCAAGAGAAACAGAGTGAGCAAAACATGTCTGATAACATTAACAGCAGGCAGGGCTTGAAGCTACGAGCTATTTAGAACCCATCCACCACACCAAGGTGCTCCAGGGGGACACTAACTGTTTTTCTCTGGTGGCCCATTCAGGCCACTAAAATCTTTGAATATGAAATGTTGGTGGCCCCCAAAAGAAATGTAGTTGCCCCAAATAATAGGAAACAAAAAATTCATTCTGAATTTTAGCTGCCTGATCGAGTCATCAAAAGATGGCCTTTTGAAAATCTGGTGGCTGTCACAAATTTTTAGTGGCCCTGGGCCACCGGGCCACCGATAATGCTGAGCCCTGGTGCTTCTATATAACACGAACTTGGTGATGGTTGCACAGCATCGAGTTTCTCCTTCACATCGTGCACCATGTAGGTGAAATTTTTTGCACACTTAAACCAGTCCACTTGCTGGATTAAGATGAATTTTCCATGTTTGCAATTAGGGCAACTATTAGCAATAGCACACATTCATGTCACCAAAATATAGTAAACAAAACATTTGTATGATTTCATTTTTATGCTGCTGTCTCATCATACTGCAATATGTGTAAAATTGTATTGTAATATATTCCATGTTCATGAAGTTAGAAATAGTTTGAAGGGATTCTTGAGCAAACAAAAAATTGCCATATTCCCTCTGCATATCAGCATCATATCTTTTGGGATGGGCAAAACTTTTCCATACAATGAAAGATTCAACATAGTAAAATGTGAATCATGATAGAATTCAAGGGATACATGTTGGATGAAGGTCTCATGTCCACCCAAGCCGTCATAGCCCTTTCTGATGCTGCACTGGTTCTTTACGGCCTGCAGCGGTCGCCTCTGGTTGAACAGACTGGAGGAGGCCAGGGTGCTTCTCCATGCCGACGCCTCGGCCGCATCACTCTCCGTCTACAACGGATGGTAACAAGACAATGAGAACATAAGGAATGGTGAGCAATAGAAAGAAAGAACAAGAAAAGAAGGGGGCAAGGGTTGAGACAAAATGGCAGATCATGGAAAGGTCATATGACAAGACTGTATTGCACAGGTACCGAAGTGATGTTGTCACAGTCTTTTTTGATTCAGCTTGGGTTGGAACTAGGTGTGTGCATGAATACTTGTGCCAGGTGAGGTTGTTGAGAACCAGTTTCCATGGCGATGATTGGCTTTAGACATCACACCTTGGTACTCTATACTCATAGTGGACGAGACAATTGCCGATAGGGAACAAGACAAGCAGTGACACTGGAAATTTGACAAAGCTAAAAACAGCTTTTTCCTACTCGGCTGATGATGCACGTTTCAAGAGAACAACACTGCATGGTCTTACAGGGACAAGAAATTTCGTCATCACAGTAGATCCTGTCAAATTGTCACTACCTAGTAGTCTTGTTGACACACATATTTCTTCTTTTTGTTTGTTTCCTTTTTGTCTTGTTTGCAGATACTCTGACTAAAAGGATTTTTTTTTTCAATACATCTCTCTGTATCTTCAAGGCAAACTTTGCCCTGTAATGAAAGAATTAAATGTCCCTGGGATGAAAAGACCTCACATCTCAATTGGAATGTACCTAAGGACCCTCCAAACTCCATTTTGACTATGAAAAATACTGATAAGAGTTTTAAAACAGAGCAATTAACAATACACTTCAAAACAATGTTCACACACTATTAGACATCAAGAAAATGTTGCCAAAAACTGAATAAGTCTTTTTCCTCTCCTGAAAATTCATGATTTTCAGATGCAAGGTCTTGTCACAACATAGACAAAAAGCAGTGTGACTGATATATAGAGCACACTGCGAGCTTAAGTAAAATATTCCGCTCCAAACCTTCTTCTTTTTGTTGGCCAGGGAGGTGGTCTTGACGAAAGGAATGCCCAGCTCTCTGCAGGTGTTTTTGGTCTCAACGCTGGGCGAGGGCAGGACTAGGTCGGGGGTGCTGGGGTCACCTGGGTCAAGCACAATGTCATCCCCCTCCTCCGGGACACTCAGCCGTGGCTTCTTGCTCATGTTGATGGGTCTGATGGAGAAATGGGATGACACCATGATTTTGGAAGGGGAGAGTTTGGTTTTTAAGCCCATGCACTTTGATTAATTTTATAAGATGAAAATGAGAAATTGGCCCCCACTTTGCCCCCTAGTACTGGGTCCAAATGGAGGCAACCCTAGATCTGACAGACACAAACCTGAAACTGCACTCACATACACTCTTACTTATAGCATTTTAACTCTACATATCATTTCTGATTTGAAAGAACAATTTTTAAAGATTCTCTAAGTTGGGGGTTCTGGGACCACTGGAGGGCCCCAAAGTGGGGCCCGGTGTCCATTTGTACAAATTAGGAGGGTACCCTGGCTCTGCTAAGAACAAATCTGAAGTTACAGTTATCAATGTACTTTACTCATAGCACCATGTAGCTCTATCACTTCTGGTACTAAAGGAGGTTTCACAAGGGGTTTTCGAGGAGAAGTTGCAAGGTTGCATGTAAGCTAAAACATAACGAGAAGTGGGTACACAAAAGTATGAACACACACACAGAAAATACAGGCACACAAAAATGCATTTCTTCCAACACATAATGCAAGACTAACGTGATGCACAAGGCTTGCTGAAGGGGCGTGGCCTTCCCACCACCATGGGCATCCAGGAGGCCACTCATGACCTCTATCCTCTCCTTCAGCTCCGCCCGCTCTGCCTCCAAGCTCTGGACATCATCCTGGAGCGACACCACCGAGTGCTGCAGTGCCTCCGTGTCCTTGGTCCGTTGACTTAGCTGGGGGATGGTTTAAAGGAGAGAAGTGGTTACAATGAAGTTGGATCACAAAGCTCCAGGTATGAACTCTAGAAAATGACAATGCTTTGACAACAGGTTATCCTTTGTATAGAAGCAGTGTAACTCCCCATTGATTAAAATTTCCTATATCTTTTTAAATTTGTTTTGTTGGGTTGTTTTGGGGTGTATTTGACAGTCTATCTCACAGAAGACACAAAAGAAAAACAAAATTCCATGATAAATTAGGATTTGGTTCTAGTGGGTACAGTAACATGAAAACATTACGTAGGTATATAGGTTTTAATCGTATACTGCAGAGTTCATACACTTCAGAGTCAATTCATAGCAATGAAAAATTTCACAGACATTACTTGCACTCAACTACTATAATCTCAGATGATCTTCCATGTCTAAATTCTACAGAAAACATTGTGCCACGAGACCAAAATGCAAATTCAAAAGAGGTATAGACAAAGTTACCTGAAATGGCCTGGTACTCACCAATCTACTTTGTTGCTGCATGTTTTTCTTCAGCTGCCCAAGTTCATCTTTCAGCTGTTTCCTGGAGTCTTTGATGTTCTCGAATTCCCTGGATAACAAATCATGGCATCAACAAAAATAACAATATCTACACATCTTTTTACACAGCACTTGCACTTACATGAACGTGCCAGTTACTGTAGGCTTTGATACATTCTTTTTTCTTTCTGCTTACTTTCACATTGCACCTCAGTTTAGTTTTTTTCCCCCCAACATATGAGGTGCAACTAAAGTGTGTTGCATTATCTTTATTGTTACACACCTATATCCTGCATAAAACATGAACAAACTGATTCACACTCAATTATCACACTTGCAACAAAGTATACTTGCGATGATGCATCACGTATCTTCTGTTTTGACAGGATGTAGAAACATTTGATTTGATTTACCGGTACTTATTTCTGTACAGCATCATTTACAATTCCTTTTTTTAAGCAATATAAACAAAGATAATGTATATATGATACTCACTATAAGTAGCAAGTTTCCACAATTTCCAATATACTGTATACATTGTGTTATGAATCATCATATATTCAATACAGCTGAAAAGGACACAGAAAGAGAGATGGGGGAGTGGGAGGGGAGTGGGAGATAGATGGGAAAGAATGAGAGCGAGGGATAACAGGAAAAGAGAACAGTGTACAGTGAAAAGACTCAAATACCTCTTCAGGGAGGTGCAGTAGGTTGCTAGTTCTTTCACTGCTCGCGGTCCATCACCAACGTCTCTAAGCATGTCCTCCACTCTGTCTGCATTTTGTGACATCACAGCTTCATACCTGTCACATGGAGACAACGGGAAAAAAAAAACCAGACACATTTAATTCTTTCTCTGCTTCGTTTGCTAATCGGCACTCGCTCACAGACTGGCACATATGTACGGAAACTAACTGTCTACGAACAGCGATTACCTAATCCCCTAATGATATTGTATTACCATGCCCTTCCTGTGGGGTTATATCGCTTCAAGTGAGTGGGCTTGATGACTTTTTGAGTGGGTCAAGTTCGGAGGGATTACTGAATGCTGATTAGCAGGCTTGGCAAATTAAGTTAAGTGCCTATAGGCACATTAAAAAACATCACCACAAAAATTCATAGTATCACATTGCTTCTGCAGTCTCATAGAGGGATATACGATCATTGACATAAATTAAACCTAGTGGATAACATAAGTAAATTCTTTATTGTTTTTTTCTGACTCTAACTTGAGCAACTGAAGATCAAAGCAGACAAACTCCATGTCTCAGTTTTCATTCAGACAAAATAAACCTGGTTTGTAATACATTCGTATAGAGACCTACACACTTCTTCAATAATGCAATGAAGCCATTCAAGAAATTTGTGGGTGCATAAGTACTAAAAAAAAAACATTTTTCTGGGTCTTGTTTTCAAGTCATTTCAATATCACCCATTCTCAACTACAGCATAAACAAACTTCATGAAGCTAATGCCACATAATCAGTATATTGCACATTTCTTCTCTATTTTGTAGCAAAATGTACAATATAGGTCAAAGGTCAAGGTCAAAGGTCACAACTGAAATTCTGTGTACAAGTTTTAAAGCTCCCATGTAGTGCTATCATATAAAGCAAACAGAATCAAAATTGGCTCATAAATGACAGAGAAGTAGCAAATTGAAAATTTTGATCACACACGGACGCACACACGGACGCACGTACGGACGCACGGACGTACGCACGGACGGACGCACGGACGCACGGACACACACACGTACGGAGCCCGTTTCATAGTCCCCTGCTAAAACTCGTACGGCGGGGACAATAAAAAGTTGCCGGCATTAGCATCTTCTTTTCCACGACTGAAGACAACAAAACATTAGGTTTGTGGAAAGAGAAACAGATTTAAGCCGACTCTGTGCCCCCATCATTACATGTCCGCCTCATAATCAGTGATGATTGGATGTGCCATGAACAACACACACACACACACACACACACACACACACACACACACACACACACACACACACACACACACACACACACACACACACACACACAAATTTTTGCCAAAAGCCATCACTTCAATGCATACCATCTTTCAAGTAGGGAGTGAAGACCACCAAAGATTCTGAAACCATTTGCATGAAACCAGTGAAGTAACACAGCAAGATTTTCCATTTCCCAACTGACCTTTCGAACAATTGCAGCTTTTCCCTGAGTTTTTTTGCCTCCCTCTTGGCCTCCTTGGCTTCATCCATGCGGTAGCTCATGACAGAGAGTTGCTTCTGCATTTGAAAAAGAGACAGAGAATCAAGAACACACTAAAAAGTAACAAAAATGGAAAAACAATTGAGAATTCTGTAAGTGATAACACAACACAAAATACTGTAAAACGAGGAATCTTAATTTCGTGGGAGCCAAGATTCGCAAAATTAAAATGCACGTGAAAGCTCTTGTCTACACTATATGCATTGAATGCCAGAGGCACTTCGAAAAATTTTCATGCCGCTAAAATTTCATGTTTTACAGTACAATGAAGATATCCAACCCCCACCCCCCCCCCCAAAAAAAAAAAAAATGCTGGCCAGAAAAAAGATATCTTTTAAGCTGGAGAAAATATCTCTTACATAGGAGACACAGCAAAAGCAGGAGCTATTTAAACTCAAGCGGGAGAGCTCTCTGTGACTACCATGTACCGCTGGTACCCCCTTCAAATTCTATATGAGCTGCTGTCACTGAAACTCTCAATGTTACTACAATCATTTCAACAATTACTCCCAGCTGAGAAGTATTGATGACTTTCTGTAATAATATTTTCCTTCCCTTTTTCCTTCACTGACCTATGTCACTCTTTAAGAGGTAAGAAGCTGAAGAGAGGATTACCTTGAGGGCTTCGTTGGTGGACTGCTCGTCGGTCAGCCTCTTGGTCAGCTTCTTGATGTTCTTGTCCAGGGTCTTGGTCCGATCGCTGAGGTGGTCATTCTCCTCCAGGAGGTCCGACTTCTCCTTCTGCTTCTTGCTGAGCTCTGCCTGGAGTTCGCCCAGCTGGTTCTGGGAGGGACAAGCAATAATGGACGATTAGGGTTATACAGTCCGACCTCTTCTATCCGGACATGTTGGGATTGGCGCTAATCCGGATAAGGGATTATCTGGCCGGATACTGGAGACTTAATGTTTAATACACACGGCTGCCGAAGAACGATTGCCTGTACTGTGCCCTGATTAAATGAAAAGTTTTCTGTCCATGTTCTTACAGTGATTTGGGGGTAGTGAATGTCTGAATGCATGCTCTTTGGATGAAAAATTAGATCTGAATGTACGCTAATTATGTTGAGTTTGTGTAGGAATTTTGTTTGAGGTTGAAATCCCTCTTTTCCCTGTATTATTAGACTGGGGAAAAAAAAGTCACACCGAGATCGCATCCGAATAATAGAGAGATCCAGATAAAGGGAGGTCCGATTGGAGAGGTTGGACTTTAGTATGAATTCTCACTTGCAAATCTGAAACAATTTATGATGAGAATCACACAAACGAAATGGGACCCTGATTTTTTTTTCTCCTTTGATGTTTGCCTAATCTCCCCATAAATCATGCTACTGATAATCAGTCATCAACTTTTGATTTTGATGTGGACAAATACGACGCATTTCTCATCAGATACTCCTCTGATATTCAATCGACATTCATAGTAATTTCACAAACAATACGAATAGACCAGTTCGTAAATCCACTTTGCGCATGAGCAGGAAAAGGTCATTAGTACCAACAGGAATGTTACTTTAGCTTAAATTCACTGAGATATAACCTCAAAAACATGGTGTCTAGTCCTTGATGGATTAAGTGGTGGTGACTGTAACCTGTCCGCCATCTTACCTTGAGTCTTGTTGGATCAAGCTGCCCATCCTCCTCATCCTGTACCTCAAAGAAGAGTCGGACGATGCTTCTCTGTGTGGTACGCTGTCTGCACTGGGGGCAGGTGGAGGAAGTGTTTATCCACTGCAACAGGCTGCAAATAATGTGAGATGAAGACATCTAGTAGATAAATGCATGATTAGTGTACTGTTTACCCTACATATCTTTTTTTTTCTTAAAAATATAAGACAGTGCATTCCTGTTTATACGGTTATAATGAAACTCCAGATACAACAAAGTAAAAATTCAGGCCTCAACATTATCTGTTCTAACTTTTTCATTGTTTATTTGTTCCGTTATAACAAAATAAAATTGCTGGTCCCACAAACTTTGTTACACTTGTATAATGGGAGTCCACTGTACTTCTGAATTGAGGTAAAACACTTTCGCGAGTTGCTGGATTCGCGATGGAGAACAACAGTGACAGTAAGAAGAGTGAAATCCTCTTTGAAGAGAAATGTTGAGAGTTTCCTTCCTTCGAGACAATATACCTACCATCTGTGGCATGCATGTGCTGGGAGGCAATATATATGCAAGATGTTAATTTTACAAAATTAACAAGTAGCAAAATGCACTATGTATACTGTGTTTTAGAAGTATAATTTCATAATCGTCGACAACAAAGTTTTGCATCTGTTAGGTCTAGGAGAATGTTCTTGCTCGTGACAATGTACTGGACCAAATTTATTTTCGTTTGTAGCACAATTTCCACAGATATTTTTGATCTAAAGGAAACAACTTTTGTATACTGTAAAACCATAAACGTTCACATAAAATTTAATTTCACAAATTTTGCGAGAGCCAGGATTCAAGAAAGTTTTTACACGAATAAATTGGAGTGGTCTATATGCATTGAATGCCAGTGGCCATTTGCAAAAATTTCATGCCATGAAAAAAGCTGTTGGATCCAATTTGCAAAAATTCCATGCCACGAAAATATCTTGCTTTACAGTAGACCTACGTTCTAGATTTCTAATTATTGTTTCACTTCAACTTCCAAGGTGATATGAGTGCAATACTTCAAGTATTGTATCAGAAAAATGACAAACTGCCAGAATATCTCTAGTCTTAAAATATTGAGAGATTCTAGGAGTTTCTGGGACTTCTGGGCCCTGTGGATGTGCTAACTCTTTACTATTCTGAATCTCTGGACCCGAGTCCGCCAAAACTTGCGATTCGAGATGTGGCTCTGTGACAATTGTAACAACTCAGCTGAATCCTCTCACCAATGCTCATGGAAAACGTGACCACAGGGGGTCGCAACAACGACGTGATCCGACTCGAAGAAGTCCGCGCAAATTGAACAAACGGCAGGAATCATGCTTGGCTCATCCTCCCTCCGCCTCTCTCAGTCTCATGATCACGTATGTAGGACTCTGTTGGGGAGATCTACAATACAAAGTGAGAGAAAATCAAGAGAGATTGCAACATTACTAAGAGGTACTGCTAGTGCTAGCATCAACTTGCACAGTCCTTCCCCTAACGTTAGCTACAATACAGTACTGAGTAGGGCCTATGTAGACCCTATGCTAAGACTCTTACCGGGTAAACATGATTTCTATTTAGGCCTACCCGTTAGGATTAACCAACGTTCTGGTTGTGCACCATCGGCACCATCACATCTAAATTCAAATAACTGCCTGTCGAGCTATCAATCAATGTCACACGTAATGACAATCTTAATTAATAATACATACCATGTCCATGGCATTATCGCGAAATAGGTCCCCACTCCATTCACCGCCATTCATTTCGACATAGCCGGGGATTTCTTTCAACCTCAATATTTTCTTGGACTTGATTTGCACATATGGATATAGTGGAGACGCACACGCGGAACAAGAGGGGACCGATATCACGATTTGGCCGTTATTATCATTGTTCGTCTATTCACACTGCACTGCCACTGGTGAACGTGAACAGTATAGACCGTAGGTTCTAACGTTAATATACATAAAATTTATATGACATGTACCTGTTGGCTAGGTCAAAGTAACGTTAGGTGTGCACGTGCACATGTGACGTGTATGGCCTCATGTTGTGAGAGGCACTTGCCATTTTGAGATGATTTAATTGTATTAATATAAATTTTACACTGTAAGTAGCAGACTAGTACTTGCGTGTCAACGTGCCAACGTGTCCAGACTCGGCGTAGATTTCTACCTCACTCAGTGTTGTTTCTTCACTCAGCTCACGGCCACTGATCTCCCCTCTTATCCGTGCTCATGGCCCCACGGGGAGATTAACTGCGACCAGCCCGGCGAGCGCCCCGGCGGGGTTGGTTACGCGAATTACGGGTACAAATCCAGTGACTGCATACAAAGTACATCACATTTCAGTCTTGTCTTTAAAAATAAAAGTCTGGTGAATTGTCTGCCGCCGACAAAGTGCCGATAGATGCAGGCTAGTGTAGCTAGGTTTTAGTAACTCGGCTGACTTCTGAATTTACCGGTATGTAGGACCTACCAAATACCGAATCTCTTTCATTCACAAAATCAATGATCCGGCTACGCGTACACCGGTGGTATCGGTCGTGTGTATGTAATAAGCTACTAAAGTAGCTAAGCATGCACAATGAATGCAGTGCAGTACGTACCTCATACACGCAGTGCATACAAGTTTGCGCAACTACGACCTTGAATGTGTAAGCTGATTCGTAATTACGCGCCATAGTATCCCGCAACTGAGCTCTGAGTGGAATGAAAATTAATGGTCGACCGTAGAGTCTTCATTAATATGCAGTAGATGACGTCATAGAGCTGCACTGTCACTGCGCTGTCTGCTCTCGACCTCATCTAATGTTGATGTTATTTATTTATACTAGAATATTAAAACCACACTAAAAGTACTAGTGCCTGTAAAGCGTGATAAGTACAGTATTTCAATGAATAAAAGAAATGAGGAAATCACAGGAAGGTTTTACATTTTGAAATTTGCATCTACACTATTTGACCGAAAGATCGGTCTGTATCTTACCGGTACTTTACCGTCGGGAATATAATTCCTGACTTGTTGTTCCGCCGAGAAACTCCTCTGGACAGACGGATTTCCTGTCTACTGTGTTTTGTTAAATTGTGTCCACAAGATATACACTTTTTCAGTTGGCGTTGTTGTAGTTGGTTTATTTCCTCTTAAACAAAGAGTCTTTCACACATTGAGGGGAAAAATCCTGCAGGGGTAAAAATCTTTCTTCATTTTAACTTAGTTAAAATTTGGATGGCTATACTAATGGGTTGACCGACATTTCGTACAATTTAAGTAGCCCATAAAAAATGATGAATAGATTTAGGCTCATCACATATCGTTGCTTGTCCCTCATTTCAGTCTTATACAAGAAAAGTAATCATATGTGACATGGGCTATATGAAAAAAAAAATAGATGAAAAAGTTTCACAATAAGTGTTATGTTTTTTTGTTGTTGTTTAATTCATTTTCATCTCTTATAATTATTATTCAACTTTACTTCCTTCTTCTCAAGAGAATCTAACATCAGGGGCCTACACCTTAAACATAATATTGCAGGCATTATTTTGATTCTTGATTTTTTTTTTTTTTTACGCTAAGAATTTTCTGGACTCTCAGTTTTGCTCAGCATTATTTTGATTTTTTTTTTGTTGCTTAGAATTTTCTGGACTCTCAGTATTTTGCTCAGTTGGCGATTCAATTTGCTTAAAATATAGTCTTACACTGATTGATAACCAATGGGTCAATACATGTATATGAAATTTTGAGGATATTCAATTCAATTCAAGAGTTTATTCATTTCCATCATCAAAAACGAAAAAGAGAACATTATTTTTTTTTAATATTAACAAATTATAATTTTCATATAGTCACTTAAAAAGGAAGCATCTATACAATGAGTTTATTAAACCACAGCAGTTTTGAGCCGTAGAGAAAAATCAAAATAATATCGATTGTATAATAGATCCACTGTATTATAACTAGTCACACAAGAGACAGCATTTTAATTTATCTTTACCTACTTTCCAAATAAACAATGCTTTATTCCAGAGTTTCTTTGAAAATATAGAGAGATATACTAATAATTACTGTATATATATACAAAAAAGAAAACATTATTTTGTGGTAAAATCTAATATATAAAGTCTGTGTCATTTCGTTATTCATAATAACCCAATATAAAGCATTAATTTTGTTCATTCGATTCTTGACTATGGCATGGCCGGCGGAACCGTGGGTGCCGTGGGGGGCTCGGGCCCCCACACTTTTTGTGCAACATACAAAGGAATACATGTACATAAGGTGTCATCACTTTTGGGCTCCCACACTTTTTTTAAACCCGGAAGTACGTATTTTAAGTGGCACTAAATAGAAATAGATAGAGATCTTGAAGTGTGAACGCGGTAAGGTTATGTTTTTCCACTGAAGACCTTTGAATGGAAGGGGAGAGATTCCGCTGAGGACTTTTTTTTTTCGCTTGTTAGCTCATGAAACCCGGAAGTGGGCTCCCACACTTTTGAAAACGCTCCTCCGGCCCTGTATGGTACTATCTTTTAGGTAGATAATGAGCTCCTTACAATTAAAAGTCCATTATAGGCTTTCCCGGTCAATTTCATAATTTTGTCATTCAATTTCCTTATATTCCGGGCATTATTTTAATTGCACCCATTTCACGCTCGCAACACTGAATTACTAATCAAATCTAAAATCCGGTAATTCAAATTCACCATCGGAGCAATTGCGTAATTCAACTCTAAATAGGAGCATTCATCTCAGCAATGAGCACCATATCAAATTAATTTCATACCGGCGATGGAATCTCGATCGTCGGTCATTTGAAATTGTGAAAAGGCAACCATGTTCCAAATAAATGCATTCAATCACTTAACCCTATTTTAAACTGGGCTATTTGAGATCAAGACAGTGTTTACTGGGGGGGGGGGGTCAATTTGACCCCCCTTCAGATCTCGGCCGCCGATCGCGCGATCGACGCAAAATTTTGCCTGAATATAGAGCCGGATGTCAACTACAAGATGACATGGTCATACAATAGAAAAATGTTGATTTTATATTTTTTAACAAATAATTAATTATGCAAATTTACGCATGTAATCATATTTTCACCTATAACTCCATCAAAAAGAATGAAGGAGTGCTAAATTTTTGTGTCAGAGTTCCTCAAGACACATCAAACAATTTTCTTGTAAAAAAATAGCGCAATCAAAATCAGTTTCTTTTGTTTTTATTGTATAGTTAATTTCTTATGTATTTTATTGTTTTTTCGACCTTTTGTTTTCTATTGTTTTTTGCCATAAATTTGTTGCAGGCTCTTTTTCAAGCTTATCTACATTAGAATTGATTAATTTCAATGTTCAAAAGTTGAAATAATCTAATTTGTATCAATTAAACAAAAAAAAAATACCCACACAATTTGCATTGGATTTGCACACGATATCATTAATTTGAGCTGTTTTCGGGTTGACATGCATATGCAAAACATGCGTAACTCAATCAGAACGGTGTACTCGGACGTCGCAAATTTGGTCTCAAAATATGCGGGAGACTTCAATGAAAAAAGTCATGAAACGACGCGGCAAAATCTTTGCGCGTTGCGGAATCGTGGCGCGAAATGTCGGGGGTGGGGGTGGTCAATTTTTAGAATAGGGTTAATAAAGCCAGTTAGTTAGCCTTTGGCCGCGTATGTATACGTGTGCCTTCAGTTTCACGTACCTCTGAATAGATTGGGCTTTATGATGAAGGTTGTTTATTTTGTCGTCATAGGTCCACCATCAGTTGTTTAAAATTTGAACTTCACGAGTATGACGAGGATAAATGGTCGATCCGCATTTAGGCATGCACAGGCACATTGAACTGTGCAGCAAACGGCCATTTGTAAGGTTGATTGACACCTTAAACCCCCCCCCCAAAAAAAAAAAAAAACAACAAAAAACAAAAACCTCCGAATACACTGAAACTATTCAACATTGTATAAACCTCTTGTTTGTTGTTTATTGCTATCTTATTGATTACTTTTGTGGGACTATGTGAATAGTGTCAGTTGCGTGTCAGTTTGTCTTTGAATTGTGATGCTTTGTGTGATTAGTGTTTGGGCGTTGTCTTTTTTTTTTCAGGGCATGCGCGGTGTCACCTAGGAGTGTTTAGATTGTCTGGACGCACCGCTGATTGGTCTTACAATTTAAAATTTCTTGAAATAAAAAACAAAAACAAAACAAGAATACGTTAAAACACCCCTAAACAATCACTGTCATAATCATATGCAAGCCCTGTGTGCTTCCTTTAAAAGAAACTTTGGTTCCTTTCTTCACCCCCATCTATTACGCCTTATTCAAAAATCTATCCCACGAAGTAGGAAATTGATCACCTGAAAATGAAATTGAACGCCCTAAACAAGCTCACCGGGAATGTCGCGTGAATTTGAATGCACGAGTACAAAATGCATTGCTCGCATTTGGGAATTGAACTCCCATGCGTGAATCTGATTTGACAGAAACGACAGTGAGCTCATATGAATGAAATAATATTATAGATCCCTCGGTGCTTGGGCTACGTGAATTTGAATGCACATTCATGAATTGGAATGACAAAGGAATGAATTTGACGGGAAAAACCTATATTACACCAGGTTTTTTTTTTTATTGTTATTTTGCGCGCAGCTTTGAATAATTCTCGGATTACATGTTAAGACACGTCAGCACTAGTGCTCACAGAACAATATATTAAAAATGTTGCGAAAAATTAATATTCATGAACTTCTCACTGACGCGCCAATTTATCGAACACTACATAACGCCTCTCTCACTTCTTGTTTGTGTCGATGTACAGTCCAAGGAATTCACACCGCTAGATGGCGCTCCATAATTCCACTGTAAATCCGTTCGTGAAACACAGTCCCGAAAACAGCAGGCCCTAAATTATTCTGTAATTTCTGCTACCCGTGCTACAACCGAGGACGAAACTTGGACGCAGTCAGCAGTGGTCAGTGCTCCAGTTGCCATCATCACACCTGAGAAGCTACGGGAAGCAAATGCGTAGTGAGTGAACTCTCCTTCAATCTTGTCATGGATGATGGTGTTGAAACGGTGGAATCGAAACCAGCTCTTGAGTTCGTAGACGGTGGAGATGGATCGGCAGCAGCTGGAAGACAACGCCAGCCGAGCCAGGCGGCGGCGGCGAGCTGCCCACCTATCCCACCGGGGTATAGGCTCCGGCGGATTGGTGCAAAACCGAGCTGCGAGGGAGTGAAAGATTTTTTCAGGTTCGTTCAACAGTTAAAACAATAACAACAATGTCAACATGAATTTACCTTGCTATACCGGGTGTCCCCCAAAAAGCGGAACGGTGGATTTTCAGTACCTTCCGTTCTAAAAGTTATACCGGTATATTTTTTGACGTCATTATCCAAACGGAAACATTTTGAGTAGGGCCTAATGTCCCTCCTACGCGACCTATGAACCGAAGTTGAGTGTTGCTCTACCAGGGCTAATCAACGTACACCATCAAGATCAAGATCAAAGAGCATCTTCCCCAGAAGACAATGATACCAAAGTCATTAAATTTGGTTCAGTACTTTTTATTCTATGCCAATTTCTGTAAATGCAGTTATTTTCAAATTTCGCCGGATTATATTAAAATATGAGATAATAATTTGGGTGCGACGAGCGTTCCATACGGTGAATTGTGTAAGCTCGTTGATCCATGTCAACAAAGATACAGCTTTCACATTGGGCGCGCACACACACAGAGACACACATACACACACACACACACGCACACACACACTAACTCACTTTTTTTTTCCTGGCCCGCGCCCATTGTGAAAGCTGTATCGTTTGTTGACATGGATCACCGAGCTTACATAATATTCACTGTATGGATCGCGTGTTGCGCTCAATATTGTCTCATAAGTAACAAAAATCCGGCAAAATTTGAAAATGACTGTACAATGTAGATCTATTTACAGAAATTGGCGTAGAATAAAAAGTGCTGAACCAAATTTAATGATTTTGGTATCATTGTCTTCTGCGGAAGATGTCCTTTCTAATGATATAAAAAAATATATCACTTTAAAACGCAAGGTACTGAAAATCCACCGTTCCGCTTTTTTTTGGACACCCGGTATAGATTTACCTTGAAGTGCCACACCTCCATCTTCACGTAACGTTAGATAGCTAGATTGCAATTGTGGCAGGGTTTAGTGAGCTTTTTATTTGTAGGTAGCCCTCCTTTTAGTACCTAACCCACTTTGGACAATTTCGTTTTGAAGGTATTTTAAGGTCCAACGTTAGGGATTAAAGGAGTGTCTGTGATTGGATGACATCTTCTGGAAATGTCCTCAAGTACCTTGATATATGTTGCTTTCTGGAAAATGGAATTTGGGTCGATGTTGTCCCATGTGTAATTGAATGAGGCAATATGATCCAAACAGTTACAATAACTTCTCTTCTTAGGGGTCAATCTTTCTCAAATGTTCCTCCCCCAATAAAGCATGACAAGCTTGCAAAGTTGCCCTCTGCTGTTTTACTGATTGTGCCAACATTCAAATATGAAGGCATGCGTAGATATAAATTGATGTTATATAGATTTATCCGGCATGCGGGCAAGGGGCCAACACGCACCATCGTCCATACATACTTTTCAGTTTATTATCCGTGCATGGAGTACAATGTATAATAATCAACATGACCCACCATCTATTTTTGTATAGCTACTTCTATCTGGAGGGCCAACAGATAACAAGGTATCACAGCTATCAGTGCACATTGGGCCTTCTTTTTTAAGAACACCTGACATTACACTTACAGATCAGTAAAACTTTGTATTTCTAAAAACTTTTGTTAAAGATTTTTTTTTCCTTACCTGCAGATTTATCAAGATTTAAGTATTTTTTCCAATTTTTGTTTTACTAGATTGTGTGTTTATGATGTACCAGGATATTTACGGTAGTATTTAGCGAATATTTATTCCTGACATCTCCATAGGCTTCAAAAGTCAAGGAACATTCTTGGAAGGAACAAGACGGTGGTAGATTTCTTCTTAGACTCCACGATCTATACCAGGCTGATTTCAAGACAACACGCCGAGATCGTCATAGAAACGGATGAAAACCAGAGTCCTGTCATCACAGTCATCGACAAGAGCCTCAACGGGACTTTCATCAATGACGTTAAGGTGACCGTTAGTCAGCATGTAGATATCTACACCTGCAGTGGCGGATCCAGAGGGGGGTGCACCGGGCATGCACCCCCTCTTTATTCTTGGTTAAAACAAAAAAGAAAAAGAAAAAAATGGGAGGGGTGCGTGCACCCCCTTTAATTTTGCAAAGGCGCCTCCCTTTACAGAATTCCTGGATCCGCCCCTGATCTGTAATGATTTCTGTACAGTATCATTATACAAATATTGCCTTTTTAGAAGTGTAACATAACATGTGGCATTCCGGCAGGAGTTATGTTTTTTCCCCTGAGGCACATAGCGCTGAGGGAAAACATTATCTTGACGGGAAAATATAACACACAAATGACTGTCGAGTGTTGTTGATAAACAAGGCAATATTTGATCAAATCATATTGTCTCTGGGGTGACAAGACCTTGTACATGTACATGTATGTATCTGCAATTTTGGTGAAAATTGACTTTTTTTGCACTTACGGTCAAATAATCGGTTAAGTGATGTCTTGTCCAAATCCCAACTGTCTTACCCCAGAAATGAAGCCACCATGCCACGTCAAAGGAACGGCTTTCCCATTCGGTATAGTGCTTTGGCCGCCATGTTTTTTGGCTCTCCTGAACATTTGACATTTTGTAGATACGAGGTCTTGTCGCCCCAGCGACGATATGGTCTTCCATATTGCCTGCAGGGCTATTTCATTCTGGCCTTGTCAAAAGCCAGACAAAGTCTGGGTTATACCTGACATGATGACACTGCAGCCAAAAAACAATCTAAATCCTCATTGCATCAGTCACATGATTGCAACATGACCAATCACTGACCAGTATCTGTGTCAACCAGTTTATTTGAGAAATATTTTCTCTTCATCTTGAACTGAGCTAAACTAGAACTTCTAAGTGTTTTGATACAGTTTGTAGGTGTGAGCCATTCTGATGTAGAGTCCAATCAGAATATTACCTGTTAATGTGCAGTGCCACTCTCTGTTTAAGTTGATGTAGATGAGTAAAATCAGATTCTCCACAAAAGAGTACTAGAGCTTACGACGTATGCATATCAGGCTCTGATCAAAATTAAGATATTTCAATCAAATTTCAAAGTTTCACAAAATTTCATCAGACAGTGATACCAGTACAACCACAAGTTTGCATTTTGAGGTGTACAATGATGTCATCAACTAAAAAGTCTCCTGTGGCCTGTACATGAATCTTAATTGATTTTCCCTTTCTAGAAATAGTATATAGAATCTGGAAGGACAAATGATATCCTTCACATCAAATTATCGAAGTGTTTGGCATATTTTACGGCAGATCAAGGACCAAGCAAAGATGGAGGTCGGGGACACGCTGACCCTTGGGCACATCCAGGGTGTGCAGGTTAAATATGGGAGCTTCGCTCAGCAGCCCAAATCGGAATTCCGTTTTGTGGTGAGTGTTGCACTTGGCTCGGACTGTGATGGTGAAATGGTGATTATGTGAATGTGCACTTAGGAGGAGGAGGAGGAGGAGAAGGAGGAGGAGGAGGAGAGAGAGAGAAGAGAGAGGGAAAAGGGAAAAGAAGGAGGAAAGGAGGAGAAGAAGAAGGATAAAAAGAAGATGGCGGCTGAGGAGATGGAAAACAGAAGGAGAATTAAGGAAGATGTAGGAGAAGAATAAGAACTACAAGAAGAAGGTGGAGGAGGAGAAGAATGAGAAGAAAAGAAAATGAAGGAGTTTGAGAAGGAGAGGGAAAAAGGAAAAGGAGAAGTAGTAGAAGAAGGAGAAGCAGAAGTAGAAGAGGGAGATAAAGGAGTAGGAAAGTAAACAAAGGAAGAAGGAAAAGAAGGACAAGAAGGACAGAGGAGAAGGAGTAGAACAAAAGTAGTAAGAGGATAAGAAGAGAAAAACAAAGAAACTTGATAACAGCTATACCAATAATTATAGTTTGTAAGGACAAAGGTAATGATAATTATGAAGAGAGTTATGGTGAGGCAAGTATTGATAGTGATGTTAATTACATTTATCAAGAATAAAGATTCAATCACAGAAAAATTTTTATTTACAAGAAGACCACCTGCTGTTACTTTTTTGAAGTCAGATGTGGTAGCTGGATCTTTCTGAAAACTTACCTTTTTATTTTTGCTGGATGATGTAAAGTCCTCATTTGAATTGATATCCATACTTGCATTATCAGTGCCAAGCAGACTGATTACCAGTCACTTTAATTGAAGAACTTGCCACTTGTTTGGGAAGTTTCCTCGTGTGAATGTAGCAAAGGGCTCTACATGTGAACAGTATTCCACCACACTTTTCTCGTGAATGATAAGTGTTCTCATGTTGTTCATATCTAATCTTTCTGTTTTTGCATCATACATGATTCTGCAGTTGGAGCATGTGGATAACACAAAGGTGAAGTCAGCTAAAGCAGCCAAACTGAGCCCTTCAAAGAACTCGTCGGAGTCTCCGAAAAAGCAGAAGGGCAAACTGCTTCGCTCGCCCAATCACAAGAGGAGCGAGGATGAGACCTCCGCGTCAACGGCACCCAGGGCCGCTCAGGAAGTGCCTCCCCCACCTCCGATGATGCACCAGCCCGTCGTGCGGGTCGTGGAGTCGAAGGATGCGGACCGCGTGATGCCGATTGTAACCGAGGCTGCGGGGGAGGAAATGAGGATGATTCATGGCGATGACGGGAAAGTCACTGTCATCTATTCCTTCCCGGTCAGGAGCCGCGGAGCCAGTCCCACTGATGGTGATTCCCTCAATAGGAATGCGGTGGATGGAGAGAGAGCGAGGGGGAGGGGGGTAGCAGACGGGGCGGAGGGAGCAGACGAGGCGCGATGTGACAAGAAGAACCAAAATGCGAAAGCAGCTGTCAACTCCACTGAAGCAGTCTTTGAGTTTGAGTCTGAACCTGGTAAGTAAGCAAATGCATTTTTTAATTCATTTTTTTAAGCAAAATCCCACTCCAGGGTCCCATTTCATAAAAGATGTTAGGATGGCAACTCTTGCTGGAATGACAACTTCCAATAGCAACAGCTAATCAGGAAGCTGGATTCTTGTTGTTACTATGACAATTGCCATTCCAGCAAGAGTTGCTATCACATCAACTTTTTATGAAATGGAGCCCAGATCCAAGTTGAATTTGATAGATAAAGAAAAAGGAAGTACAAAAGAACATGCGTGTGACAAACTATAAATGCACTAATTTTTTCGGGCATGAATTTTTGCGCATTTCACACTACTTTTGGCCAGCATGAATTCTAAAACCCACAGTAGTATCTTCACAATTTTCTCTGCACATTTTGAATGGGTTGACAATAGTGCAGAGCAAATTCAAGAACCCGTGAATATGTTTTTGAACCGCTAAGCACAAAAAAAATTAATCGAGTGAAAATATGGACATTTATGGTACATTATGTACAGCCATTACATGCTGATAGGAATTTGGCCACCAACCTGGCTATAGAGGACACTCATCTATAATGGTCAGTTCATATGTTTACAACGTGCACGTAGAGTGTCTTCTATGTACAGGTTTGATTGTATCATGTGGTTTACTCGCTGTGTCAATCTGCTGTTTATTCCTCGTAAAGTTGAGTTTCCTCTGAATGTTGGATGCTCTAATGTTATCTTATCATTACAAGGAAGCTAGGTGAAAACATGTTATACTCAGTTATACTTCCTCTTTATTTACACTGGAGTTGAGTTTCTGGAATATCTAGTATTCTACACTGTAATTCAACATAGCCAGTTGACTATGCCAAGTTAGATCTAAATTTCAGCACTTCCATTCAACTGGGCAGAGACTTTCACTTCTGGATATCCTCTTTTGTCATCTTGACAAATCACATTCTCATGAAAACTTCAAATTAACCAGAATACATAATGTAAATTTTGTGTTCATAGCACCCAGGATGACTTCAGTGCAATCCAGAAGGAACACCATTGTATTCTATTGATCTGCTTTCCAAGGCAGAAAATAAAATTAACAATGTGTAATTTTACATTACAAAAAGTCATCAAAAATATTTGTGTGTCTGTCTGTCTGTTTTGCTGTTTTTCAGAGAGACCAAGGGCCTTTTTCCACTAAGCTCTAAAATCAAACATAACTTCAATTTCAATAGCTGATCTTAGGGACAATTTTAAGATCAATCATTCCTCAGTAGTTAGGAGCTGTTTCACTTAGCCATTTGGGAAAGATATCAGTGCACCTGCCTTGTCACAATATGGAATACACATCTTGAATGACTAAAGTATACATTGTACTTCCTAACTAGATATGAACTGAATTTGTCCCAACTTTGGGTTCATTGTTTGGCTTCCCATGTTCAATAGCGAAACAGGGCCCAGGAATGTGAAACATGTGTATGCTATTTCTCCTCTTGGAATGGTCACCTATGTTAGATGCAGACAATGAAAAGGAGGTGGCTGCCATCCAAGATAGAGTCAACGCCATTTGTCAGATGGAAATCAGCAGCGGGGCGGGTTCCGCTTCCTCGTCGAAAAAGAAGTCTGAAGCGACGTCGTCGAGGGCAACCAAGGGCAAGTCCTCACAGAAGGGAGCCCCCTCCTCTTCCACAAGTTCCAGAGGAAGAACTAAGAGGAGAGGTGGGCATGGCCTGTGTAATCGTTCATTCATTGGTCCATCCACATTGAATGGATGCAAGGCTCAACATTAGTGGTGGCCCAGTGGTCCAGTGACCCGAGGCCACCAGAAGTAGATGTTGGGCCACCACTTTTTACGAAAAGATTACGTGATGGGTCCCACCTTTTATCAGGACCACTGTGTTTTACTTTGTTTTTGGATATCTCAGCCATTTCAAAACCGATTTTTCGTCAAATAAACTTTTAATTCCTCTTAGAATTCTGTGCTCTTTGATATTTCATATAAGTGGTTTCTAATTATCTCACAAAAAGTTATAATCTGAATCCCCATCTCAACCAAAACTATACCATCCTCTTAAAATTAAAATGTTGCCCAGATTATGCAGGGCATACTGCGAGTCCACACTCTAGCAGTTGTACTATGTAAACCTCATGCAAGGCTTGGCTGCTCTTTCCGAGAGGAGCAACATCTCTGGGCAACATTGAAGCGACACAAAAGAAGCAAAACTTCTTTTGATGCAACCAGAGTTTGCCAGATGCAGATGTGTAGGCAGAGAATATGTGCTGAATGTTCCAGAGAAAATAGTCTGCACTACAGCAATAAAAGGTATTGCAACTGATTGACAAATTGCCCTGCATCGATGTAAATAAGCACTGAATTGATCAGTGTTTTAATAGTAGCCATGATATTAAAAAAAAAAAAAATCATGGGCATACCTACTCGAGCAGGATTCGAATGTACGACCTGATCTCTGGACAGGCGTCATCTCCACTAGACCACCTATGTAGCTTCTTCCCAACAGCAAGAGTTGGTTTTTATCCTTATAGCATGCAGCGGGTACTGCGTAATTATTCAAGTTCATGAAATTCTTCCGTTGAGATGTTTTTCATTGAAACTGATTGACAAATTGCCCTACATAGACGTAAATAAGCACTGAATTGATCAGTGTTTTAGTAGTAGCCATGATTTAAAAAAAAAAAAAATGTCGATGTAGGGCAATTTGTCTACGATCAGTTGCAATGGAATACATCTCAGCGGAAGAATTTCATGAATTTGAGTAAAAAGTAAGTACAGTAGCCTCTCCATGCCCCTCTATAGTAATGGCGGACCACAATGTGGCATAACCACTCTCTTTATTATTCCTGTATCCCTCCTTCCAGGTAGACCAGTGACACACATCCACAGTCACAAGAAGAAACACATTCCAGCCTCCGCTGCCTCCTCATCTTCGGCCGTTGCCGTGGACGACTTTGTCCCTCAGCCCTGTGATTCCCCCGATTGCTGCAGACCGCGAGATCTCACTGTATCGTGGGTAAGCCTACACCTGTGGGGGGGGGGGATATTGGATGGTTTCATAGACTGGTTTCTGGCATCTGTTGAGTGAATGAAACTGCAGATACCAGTACCCTTCTGACCATTCATCTATTCTCAGAGCTATCCACTAGTGCCTGTTGTTTTTACAATGTTAAAGCTAGTGTTACTGTGTCCTTCATCAAATAATCGAAAATATGTTTTCTAAATGCTAATTTTTTCTGGAATTTTGTTTAACATGTTCATACAATGTAGATGTCAATTTTTTCCATTTTCTGAACCAAAATATGATTGTGCCTTCAGAATAAAATTTTCAGTGTGCATCAATATTTTGTGTTTGTTTTTCAATCTGCAGAAGTGTATAGCCATGCTCTTTTTCCATATGTGTGTGTGTGTGTGTTGAATCTTTCAGTCGCAACAGTTAAAATCCTTAATTCTTCCTTCCTTTTCCCACCCTTTCCTCCCTCAAAGATTATTGGCTTCCAAATTTAAAATCCTTTGGTCTTTGCATATCTATTCTCATAGCCTTTGATTAACCATTCAACAAAGTTCTTCCATCTCTCAGTCTAAATTGATTTTATGACTGCATGTTTGCATTTTTTTTGATAATTAATATTCTCAAGGATAAGCCACTGGTTTTCAAATCATTGCCAAAATATCCCATCCCATCTACATACAGTAACCGCTAGGCGTGAAGTTTTGATTTGAAGTAAGGATATGCGGCATTGATATACAAGTGTACAGCACAACAAATGTGTGAATGTGTATACTAAAAGGTTAAAAGCTTGTCTTGTCTGGTCGCTACAGGTCCAGTGTGATGACTGCGACTCGTGGTATCATGTGACGTGCGTGGGATGCGACTACGACAAGGTCAAGCAGCCTGACACGAGCTTCAACTGTGGATGCACGTGACCTCTGTAAAGGCTTTAGGCAAACGCTAACAGGACAATTTTGAGCGGCAAAACTAATTGATGGTTGTTCGACTTTCAAGTGTGAGTGCTTGGTGCTCTCTTCATCGTAGTTGCGTCGGCTATTAACCAGAGCATCCCGTACATATTGTGCGAGCATTCAAGAATGGTGCTAGCCACTCATGGAAGCACATGTGACAGGGGCACACACACTCAAACATTTGCAAGTGAAGACAGGTGTCGCATAAAGCCAGACTTATTTCTTGCAAGGAGTGTCCACGGATGGGGGCCAGATATGTGATCGCTGTGCCCGTAAAGTTGCACAATCACCTGTTGATCAGGCAATTTTGTTGAGAGTATACATCTTGAATTAGTTTTTAAAAAAAGAAGTGCGTTCTTTATGGAGTATTTGGTGTGAGTACTGGCAATTACATGCATCGATATTAGCTTGTTTTTTATCACACAGTACTTTAATACCATTCACAAGTTTTGTACAAGTGTGTAGGGACATATGTGTTCAAAGATTCCCCCATGGATGGGGCATCATACAGTTTGTATCTTTCAACAACTGGTTTCTCTCCCACCCACCCCCCCCCCCCCTCCACCAAAGAGGAGCATATAATCCATTGGACATTTATAGAGCAATAATTATTTCCTTCCCATTTCATGTCTACTGTATATGCCATATATTTCGCAAGTCTAAATTTTCGCGAATCGGGAATTCCCGACGATTTCGCGAGTGGGTAAATTCGCGATCGTGGAGTCCTGTACTGAACAGAGAAGTGTATATGCGTACGTCACATTCATATCGGGATCAGAGTCAACATTTTCGTGTGTCTTTAATTTCGCAAATAGCACCTGACTCGCGAAATTCGCAAAAGTAGAAACCTTGCGAAATATTCGGCGTATACAGTATTTCCTTTCAAAGAAAATTTGAAGTGTTTTTTGTGTTTTTTTAATGCCTGACAAATATCATACGTTTGTTTACTTTTGTTTGTCAAAGTGCAAAATCAATTTTTCATGCATGGACTTGACAGATATAATATGTTTGTTTCTTCTTTTTTGGCAAAGAACAAAATGTAATTTGTTACACATGCCTGTAGATTTTGATAAACTTTGAAATTGCATTCAACTTGTATATTTGTAGATAAAAAGATTATTTTCTAAAAAATAAAAAGTGCATTCTTCCGCATTAATGTTATTATCTAGTCTTGGATTTTGATGATTGTATCATCCAGTGCAGTATCGTGCAGCCGAGCTCGCCCAAGTTGACCTCACACAGGTCGAAAAATTGGCTGAGTCAGTGAAAAGTTCTGCCCCAGATGGATATAAGCATGTGTCAATTCTATTTTGTTGGTCAAAATTTTACATGAGTCGAAGGATTTTCATCGGTCCTTTTGGATTCGATTTACATGAAGGCTAGGTTGCCTGTATGTGTTCATGTTTTTGCATATCATTCTAGAAGCAATTTGATCCATTCCTCTGCTTATGAGTCATTTCATACTCTCTTCATTATCGATACTGGTGTTCCTCTATTCTTTTTTGTGTAATACACTTTTTGGGGAGGTACACACAGCCTATGGTCACCGTATGGTCACCTTATGTGATAATCTTGCCATAACTGGATAGAAAATATTGACTGCATTATGTTTTGTTTTTGTTATTTTTTTTGTGGTCATCTCTTTGTTATCTTCAAAGCCTAATCAAACTAGAAAAATGAAATAATGGTCTCCAGTGAACTACAAAAGAGTTCTGTGGCAAGACCTCTTTGTGAGCAAATGTGAATGATGAACATATTGTAGAATGTGTCTACTTTATGCTCTGTGTGTTATGAATGAAATGTTGTTGAATCATTCCAAGAGGTTGAGACAGTAAATTGTACATTACATTATGGTACATTACGGTCATTGTCAGCATGCCAGCATATGGCAACATGAGTTTCCATTTGCCCTCCCTTGCAAGTTTCGCAACATTAAGAAGAAGTAAATATTGTCAGAAATGCATAAAAGGAAGTAAAGTAGAATTAGAAGCAGAAGAAGCAGCAGTAGAAGAAGAAGATACTGACATTGTAAAGTAACTCATTGCTCTGTGATTTTCCATATTTGAATCCAATGTTGACTTCCAGTATGTGTCATGCTCTGTTTCAGTTGATTTTGTCTCAGTGTGTGATAATTTTCTTCTTCCATGCCTGTACAAAGCAATGCTTTCCAATCGTAATGGGTTTATCGGAAATGTCTCTTCCTACTCAAAGCGTAATATGGCTTGCCTTTATAGGCCAGTAACAGAAAGATGTTCGCTGTATCATTACACTACAATGTTGTGTTTCTTGTTCTGGCTTTGATAGTCATGCAAAGATGAAAGTGATTGGGCAGTTGTATTCACTCCTGTCCTGTATTGCTTGTTCACCTCTGTCCATGAGTGTCCTCGAAGTAGAGTACAGATGTCTTTTTATTCCTCAGTCCAAAGGATGAGGGAGGCATTGTTCCTTTTTATTAACTGTGAATGTGATACCTCAATACTTGATATTAAGTTGGCAAATTGGCAACCTCTCAAGTTTCACTTTCATATCACTTTTTTTTTTTCACCTTCACAGTTGGTCCATTTCACTATTTCCTGCTTGTGAAGCTTCTCTCTTCCCACCCCACCCCACCGCACTCCCCCTGCTTCCTCTTCGATAGAAGCAAATACACTAATTCATAGATTGATATGGAATTAAATCAACTAATACCGTACAATTGTGGCTCATTAACTTCCAGTGATAAATTTTATGGTGGAGTATAAAGTTGACGTTCTGTGAGCATTGACTGCAAGCTTTAGTATGACACATTTTTGTACGAAGCAGCTAAGATTGTGTGACAATGATATCAAAGCCTTATCTTGTTTGCCTCTACAGTATTGACCAAAATCACTTCTTTGCATGAAACTTATTAAAGATTCTGTAACATTCTCAATATGCCAGGTTGTAAATGAAACTACAGAGTTCCGTGTACTGTTTGTATACTGTGAAAGCTGTTATTTTTGCGAGGGTCGAATATTTGCAAATTTCACGAATCAGCGTTGAGCGTGAATTTAACAACCTGCGAAAGGACAGACCTTATGACAGCTGCAGTGTCAAATTACGAAAACAGCATCACGCAAAAATGATTGTAACCTCTTCTTTGTGGAAATACACATCTGTATGGAAAAGTAACAGCTTTCACAGTACAGTTTGAATTTAGCCTATCTGTAAAAGTCTATGTAAACATCAAGTGGTGCGTCACTGTAAAATTTTCATTTCTAGAATCTTCTGTACCATACCTTGCACATGTACAAAGAAGCATCTCTGTGAAGATATTTTTATAACTGCCTTATATTATATGGAAATGACCTTACCTACGCATTCTCTCCAACTTCAGAGTAATTCCAATTGTCATTTGTTGTTCATATAGCATATATACAAGTATGGGTGAAGAGTACGATCAATGTGCCTGTAGGTTTCGGGAGGGCAGCTGCTGGGAGAGGCCCTGAAAGATACCGGTAACTTTCTCTCCCAGGATATACAAGACACATAATATCACATGTCATAACATGTCTTCCAATCGCATGTTGAGAAGATTTGTACATAAATGTTCTTGTAGAGACAGCCTTTTTGCCATGCATTTAATATATTGCATCAAAAGCCTAGACCAGACAGAGTCTTTTACACACAAGCTTGAATATTTGAATGTTATGTATGTATATCAATGATAAAAACATTTTTGCTGGAAATGTTCCTTCTCTTTCATATTCTTCACACAAGGGTTGCTCTATGTTTCTTTGTGTATGTAAAGTTTGCTGAACTATAGGGCATTGTGTAATCTGGAATGGCACTATACTTCTGTGCTGTGGATACGTAGCTTGCAGAAAACATTTGGGTGGGGCTGGGTAGAAGTTGAGGGATGGGGAACCCACTAAAGTAGAACTACTGTAAAAGCTGATATTTTCGCAAGGGTGCTATTTTTGCAAATTTCATGAATCACTGATAGGTCGTGAATGGAACAACAAGAGAAAATATCACCAAACTATGGGTATATACTGGTATCTTTGTGCTTTTACGATAGCTTCGATGTCACCTCGCGAAAACAACATTGTGAGAGAGTGTCTGTGAACTCATCATAAATTTCTGTACCTGGTATGCAAAATTAACAGCTTTTACAGAATATTATGAAGAGTGTGCACATACAATATAAGGAAAATACAGTATTTTAGCACTCCATGCACCACTTTGTTTTTAATAGTCAATAAAGAAAAATTCAACACATTGGCCAATGTTGAGTGTCCATCCAGGCCTCCATGTGGGGGTCAAGGTATAAAAAAAGTTGCAAATTCAATAGATAGAAGACTAAGCAAAAAGGCTAATTGTATAATGCATGTGCTTGGGACATTGTTGTTAATGTGAGGTCTCATGCCTGCCTTGCATTTAGTTCTACTTTGGTGGAAGAATTTGACCACAGAGACAATCTAACGGAATATTTACAACCTTGATTTGATTTGATTCCATCAGTAAAGTAGTAGGTAGGCTACCTATAGGTGCAGCACTTGTGAGATAAAGTGATCTACTCAGCTTCATTGTTCGACCAGTTGATCAAGCAGTCAGTCTTTTACTATTTTAATGTCTAAGGACTCAGAGAGTATGGGTTAACAGTTGTGGATGGCTGTAGGAGAAGTATATGCTCAATATTATTTTGCTGCATCGCTAAAAACTGTGGGTTTACTTGTTCCTGTGGCTTCTTAACATTTCTTAGGCTGAAAAAAAACCCCCAAAACCAAAACAAAACACTGTAAGGTACATAATTACACAGATGTTTATACGTGCAACTGTTATATAAGCATGATATTATGGTGGGGTCAAACATTCTCTTGTGCATGCTGTCAGACATAAGAACAGAGTCCGTCTGCAAACATACTAGCGGTATTCAAGAGAAATCGAGCAACAGCACGAGAAGTACCCATGTATATCAACATTGCAATTTGATTTACATGTAATTCTACTTTTCACGTATGAAAGCACAGTGCAGTATATACCGGGTAACTTCCTCTCACAGCTAATTCCTGTGCGCATCTGTGCAGAGTCAAGTTTCAAACCATGATTATGACATGAAGCATAACTATTGTCCAATGTTGGTGTGTGATATTGGTACAGATGAACTGTATGTACATATAGTACTTGAACACCAGCATAAATTCACCTTGTTGTGATACCTTGCCACAATTTAATGTACATGTACAACTTCAATATCAACAGTTTTATGCTGATGGAATAACCCATTTGTTCATGCTGCAGTAAAAATAATAAAATACTACAGTAAAAAATAGAGGGTCTATGTCGTAACATTGTTTGCAATAACAAGTACATAATGTACTTGTTTGCGCATTTATATGTTTCTTCTTATGTTTGTTTTAATATTTGCATTTGTCTTAGCTCGATCTCCATGGGAAAGGTGGCTTGATCAATATAATGGACCAAGTGAAAAAGAAGGAACAGAACAATTGTTAAAACAGATCAAAAGTGCTTACTTTTATGTATTAAGAGCTACAGCAGAAATCGCTGCAGGAATTCATAATTGCGTACTTCTCTGTAAGTTCTCTCTGCGAAAAAGTAAATCCTTCTTCTTTCCTGTTAGTGGTAGTTATGAATTGCAGTAAGTGCTCAGCTACTTCCATTAAAATCGATACAGTTACTGCTTTTCCTTACCTGAGCAACAACTTAAAATGCTCGAGACCTATTGGCTGTTTATGTGATTGTTGCCATAGCAACTACAAGTATTGCAACTTACGAGAATTGTAAACTCATTACAAAATGGGCCTCCTGCAGATGTTTTCTGTGATGTCTGCCGTCACACTATGGATCTTCAACTCATTGTTCTAGCCCTTTGCTTTTCTCTTCCTTGACTGATAATTAGTTAGTTCTCTTTTGAAATGTATTTTACAATCATACCAACAAGATGACGAGTTTTGATGTCATTCTCTTCCACATCAACAAAGTCTGTACGACTGTAAGTGTACTGAGTAATGGTGCCACTGTGTTAGAAAAGCCAGACATGGTTTGCTTGTCTTGTGCAGATTCTCTCGCCATAAATATGCAGACCTCCCAACCATTCTGAATTTGGAGGAAAGAATCTGAATTTTGACCGTTCCCAGCTCTTGTTTCAATAGGAGTTTCCTATTCTTATGCCTCCGCCACAAAGTGGTGCCGGAGGCATTATTCTTGATAATTTTACTGCACACTCCTATGGGAACTGCTCTTTCTTTCGTACTTTTGAGCCAAATCATCCCCATTTTTCAGTCAGAGGGGTTGGGAGGTGTGGATATGAATTTCATTCTACTATTTCCTTTCTGAGAAAAAAAAAAGAAACATGCAGAACCGAGGTGCTTGTCACTCTAGGAGTAACATTTATCTATCAGATTTCGCCTCGAGAAGGATCCTACTCGTACTGTGTTTTGCAAGATGGAGCATTTGTTGTACATATAAATGTCATATATTTGTCATGTGACTTGTACTATTTGCAGGCTCAATAAAAGATGCCTCATTCCTGAAGGTAGTAATGAAGGGAGAGCATCTGATTTTGCCTCGCCTTACTCTGGGAACAGTGTTTTCCTGGTTTCTATTTCATTGATAAGTTTATAAAAACTGCAATGCACTCTTAATTGTGGTTTTGTTTCCATGGGAACCACTGGGCACTCCAACCAATAAGTAATTAAGGGTATGTAAGTGCAATCTTGCTGCACACAAATCACTGTATGAAGTCTTGAAACAATATTGCTCCCAGACCACAGAGATGTGATTTTCTGAAAAATAGATGGGTTAAAGTGCAAAGATAGTCATTAAAAGCAGAATGTGATTTGTGATTTATAATGCAGTTGTTGAAATTTTAGACTTGAAGCAGAGCTACAGTTTTAAAGTGACCATTCTACCCAGACTCGAGTGGCTTTACTGCACAATTCCACAGGATTCCCGCATAACATTTTCTTTGAGCGGCATCACCTGAAAGATATCTAAGCTTTTTCAGGTAAATAAACTGAAAATCATTCATGCTGCAAAATTTCTTCTTATTTAACCTTACTTTTGTTAAACTCTTCACCTCAAGGAATTCAGATTGAGTGAAAAAAAAAAAATAGAATAAAGTACCATTTCCCCCTTTGAAAGTTGTGATGTGCAAAATTATGATATCACACACGGAGACACATAGACACACACACACCACAATATTGACACTCAGATTACCTTGTGTACTATAAATCCAGAAATCTTTGCATGTATGAAATTTTCACGAGGAGCCAAGATTCACGAGATTCAAGTGCACATCAAAGTCATGAAAATTCATGCAACGAAAAGAGCCAATAGCTCCAATTCGTGAAAAAAGTCATACTGCAAAAATTTCAAGTTTCACAGTATTTTGGATGTACTGCGATGCATGCACCACACCAGTTCAACAGAAGAATGAAAATGCCATGCAAAGGAGGGAAAATATTTGCTAAAGTGAGAATCTTTATTCCTACTTCTGACAGCAAATCAGAATCAATAAATTACACTCTGACATATTTACAGGTATGTGTAGCATGTACAATGTATCTAGGCATTTAAATCACACACTAGTATATACAAAATATATAAAATTAGACAACCTTTGAATACATGCATGTGTACTATTGGTGGCACAGTTTGCACTGGATTGATAAAATTCTCAATGTAGGTTTCATTCTTTTAAGAAAGAATACTAATATGTGATTCTTCGATTTCAGTGAAGAGAAATATTAGAGTGAATAAGCTATCCTTATTGGCCGTACCATGACAGAAAGCTGTAAGATCGTACATGTGTACAGTAGACATCTCATGATAGTTTAAAGGCCTAAAAACAGAAAATTTTTTGAAAGACAATATCTTGGGCGACAGCACACTATTCTACATAACTCCACTGTGATCTTAAGCCTCTTCTACCAAAAAACAACTCTTGTATAGGGCCTACTAATGATGACAACGAATAACTGATTACAAACCTGCCATGACCATGTAGGCTGTGAAGTGTACAAAACTGGCAACAAGGTGTAACCAGGATTAAAGTAGGGGGACAACAACAGTAAAATATTACTGGCTTTTTATACATGCAACAGCATCTGTGGTAGCTACTTTTGCAGCATCACCAAAAAGCCCACAGCTAGGTGGCTAAACCCGACTACACATAGCTTAGGAGTCGTCATGCCTTATGAGCGCAGGGTATACCCACAAGGCACACATGCCCTGAACTAGCTTTCATACACGCTGCTTAATTCTCTCATGTGCCTTTCTTCTGCGTGAAGATGTTCTCCCATCGCGCTCTCCAGAATGTTCTGCCCAGTGGAAAACACAGTAAATGATCTACCACGTGATCATGATGTATTTTTGCAATAGCTGATTTGCATCTGGCACTACCCCATAAAATCAAAACAGACTATTGCCTGGCCATTTACTCTTTACTTGCCAAAGCTGCGAATGTGCACCATTATAATGCACACCAAGTCCATAAAGCTGTATTACATCCCTGACATGATAGGAGTCAACAAAGAGAAAATGTGAGCAGGTCACTTCTTGTTTCTATTACTCACATTGACCCATTGAGGACAGTTTGATTTTTTTACAACACTCATTTCCCATAGACGCTTGCCCGAGTATACTCGGGACTCGTCCTCAACGGGTTAAGCACAATAAGAGAAAAGAGAGAAAAAAATAAAACATGAAAATAGAAAAACATCTCTCCATCTATGTGTGAAAAGCTGTGGAAAGAGATGGTGAATCAAAACGGCCACCATCAAGCGTTCAGAGTCCAACAGGCGGACAATGAACATGCAGAGCAAGAGCTAGACACAGTCAAACCTGCCTTAGCGGTCACCTCTCTATAGCGGCCACCTGTCTATAGCGGCCACTGAAAATTCCCCCCGAGAGAAAAGCAATGTTAAGACCCTGTGTATAGCGGCCACCTGTCTAACGCGGCCAGCGGCCACAAATTTTGTTTCTCGCGGTAGATTTTAACCTGTCTATAGCGGCCAAAAACCCGACGGAGCCGTAGCCGAGCCGATAATTCAGCATGTTTTTCTGCTTGGTAGCCGTGCCAGCATTCCTGGGCAACGTTCAGTGATCTCCACCGTCGCATTCATCACTTATTCAGTCACAATAATGCACTAGTGTTAAGCTTTCTTCATGACTGCACACATGCTACTGTGCAACAATTTCATAAACACCGGCATTGTTCTATGCATGATACACACATGTGTATACGTACACACATACATGTACATGTACATGGAAGTATATAGATGTATACAACGATGATACATGTTACCTGTCTATAGCGGCCACCTGTCTATAACGGCCACTTTTCCCGTATCCCTTGGGTGGCTGCTATAGACAGGTTTGACTGCACAAGTCATAAAACAAATCACACAGTCACACTTTGTATGTCATGTATGGCAAATTGACATATTACATAAATATATGCTAACGAATAGACTCTGCCTGTGTGCGGGAGTTGCATTGATATCACGTCCATGCACTAATCAAGGTGGTTCACATACAATTTATACAAGAAAGACGTTTGTGCAGAATTCTCCAGAAATTTGCCTCTAAACATGCAAGACGATTGTCAACAAGTACAACTCAAATCCTTGAGGAGTATGAGCTTCACAGTGCACAGTCTGTGAGTAATCCTCTGCTGTAATCCACAATTTACATGTATGCCTGATTGCACATAAAAAGTGAACTTGTGGGAAATTATATACCTGTTAAGTATAAACTCTTGTAAATGATACTTGAGATACATTAAGGGAAAGAAGACTGAAAAAGTCTCTCATTCTCTTATATATAGACAATTGCCAGAGTTTTTTTTTTTTGTCTTTACTCTACGGCCAATCCTATCAGAGCTGGAACTAAATGACCACTGATGGCTACCACATGAATCACTTTTGACTGACCAGCCCTTTTCCACACCTTTCAACAATTTGGCTTTTAGGATGAATATGTGACCCACCACAGCAAAATGATCCTAAAGTCACTGACGGCTAAGCCGAGAAAATCAAATTTGAAGTCAGATCATTCAAATTGGTCAAAATGGTCAGATTTCTGTTTTTCGCACAACTGTGTAGTCTAATGTATCATCTAATGTAGTACTGCAGAAAGACTCCGCCCCTAGCAATGAGGGAGTGATCTTATTGGTCAGTGCATGGCATTCTGGTTACTGATTAGTTGTGCATAGACAGCTGGCACTAAGCTTGAATGAACATCAAGGAGGTTGCTATAGTGTAGGAGCATACCTTCTATTGTCTAGAGGTGAAACCTGTCTTGCCTCCCCTTGATCATGATAGTGTCAGAAGGAAAACTATGAAGGTGGTTTTCTCGAAATATCGATTTCCTAAACCACTTGACATGCACCAATACAATCATCTTTATCTTCGCAACTGAGTACTTTTATGAGTGGTGTTATATATGAAATTAGAGAAGAAGAGTAAGGGAATAATGTCTGTCATTTTCAGAAAATCGTCCTCCCGGGACTTTCAGATCCTTCTGTTGCAGCAGGTCACATATCTTGTTGGTCAATCTGGAGAGTTACACACAACAGGATTTTTTTTTTTTTTTGCTACGTTTATCGTTTTTTTTTTTCCACATTCATTAAGCAACAACAATCAGGTTCATATCTATGGCGTTACACTGTTAGAGCTTGTTCAAACTTGGCATCAAGGTGTTTACTCACACTGAAAAAAAAAAATTGCCACATTTGTACTGACATCTCAGCTACTAAAATATTTTCAAGAGTCACAGTGCATGCTTTAAGATCAAGTACACTAGACAATACACATACATGTATAAATGCCTGCATTTAATTTTTTCAAGGGCACCATTTTTTTAAATATACCATACAATGTCCCCCCCAAAAAAAAAATTACAACAGGACCCTCCACAATGATAACTTTAAAAATAGTGAATCAATCCAAATACAATTTCAGGGTATGAAACTATAACTCATAACCCACGTCTTGCTGAAAACCCCATCCGATTTGCTTCAGTGGTCAAAGAGAAATAAGGATTTTTTGTGGAGCATGTCAGGAATCCCTTCCCTCCAAGTTCTGTCCATTGTGTCCACACATTAATATGCAGTTCCAAGAGCAGCCATGTGCTAGAGTTGAAAGAATCAGATCCATGACATGCTTCACAACGATTCACATTTCTCTGTGACCGCTTAACCAAACTGAATGGGGTTTTCTGCAAAATATAGGTAAGATGTTACATTTTTAGACCCTGAAATAGCATTCAGACAGTTTAATCATATTGGAAGTTATCAAGGCAAAAATCTGATTGCAATTTTTTTTTTTTTTTTTTTTTTTTTTTTTGGGGGGGGGACATATATTGTATATATAGCACCTAATGAACAATATAAAACCATTTGTGTGTAATTTAATGCTGGAAGGGTACAGTAGAATTTTATCTTGCAAAACTTGGAAATATCTTTCAATACTTCTTTTTTTTTTCAATTTTCTTGCCCAAACTGCATACAAAAGGGGGACAAATAAAGTACAAGACATTGGTCATTTCATCGTCTATCATTTTACAGATTGAAAAATAACATTTACTTTATAGTATCTATTTGGCAAATTCATGGTAAAAAATGTATATATGTTCAAGATTTGAAGCAAATTTGACTTCACATGTGGGACATGCTGCTCAAAAGGCTTAAAAACTGACTATAGCAACAACCATGACAAGAATCCTAAATATTGGGATTAACTGTTATGACATGGGTCATTCTGTATACTACAAAAACAAGGCGAAATCAGTTTTGCCATTTTGGCAACTCATTACCCCAACAAAGCACTTGCTGTTCAATCCTTGTAATTTCTGTTAGGTACAAATGGCAGTCATGTTCAAGAATGGTTTTTAGCACAAGTAAGCAAATTTTTGAGATTTCATAACTTCTGCGATTTCACACAATTCTCATGCTACTGCTGTGCTTATAAAATGTTTTTCTTTTTTACCTATGCACTCAGAACTACGCATGCATTACTTCTGTCAATAAGTGCAGCAGTGTATGTGTGCGTGTGTGTGTGTATGTGTGTGTGTGTGTAGGGTGCCGAAGTAAGACACAGCACCAAATGTGAACATGTTATATATTGTATAAATGAAGAAAAAAGAAACCTCAATTTCTTTCTATTTTTCAGCCTAAACTCATGGAACTAGCTACAAGTATGCTTTTGGCTCATTGATTCAAAATGTCTTGTACAATTTGTATGTTGATGAAGAAAACACACCACACACACTCCTCTGTAAGCATTTTGTGTGTAGATATTATCATTATTCAAATGCAATTTCCACCTTTGTTCTATAAAACTTGGATAATGTCATATGATGCAGTATTCCTTAATTCTAAATGTAAAAGTTCATGGACTATATCCAAAGATCAAAATGTATTCATTCTACATTGATAACAGCTAATATTACTGGACCCTGCCATGGAATAAAAAATATCGCCATGGAGAAACTCGTTCATTTCAGAATTATTTTGTTTCTGTTTTTGTTATCATGTTTCCATGAATGAGAAAATACGAAAATCTTACCCCATATTAGATACATACAAATAGACAGAGTAGAGCCAAAAATCTAAATCTCAAATGAAATGAATCACTATAGCAGGGCTTGACACTAATGGTGGCCCGGGGCCACCAAAAATGAAAGTCGGGCCACCAAATTTAAAAAAAGGGCAAATTTGGTGGCCCGCCTCAGGCCACCAAAATTTTTTGAAAAGTATGTCAATAAATTCATAACTCTTTGCGACGGAAATGCATAAATGCATGCAGTGAGTGTGCGAGTCATAAAAAAAAAAACCCAGGACTTTAATTTTTTTTTTTTTTCGGCCACCAAATTTTTCTCTCGGGCCAGAAAAAATTTGAAATTGATGATTTTGGTGGCCCCACTGGGCTACCAAAAAAAAAAGTTAGTGTGGAACCCTGCCATTACTATGAGACATTCTCGATTTTTGCATGTTGTTGTTGTTATTACGTGCCGCATAACCCGTACCTAATCACATATTTTGGATACAGGAAATGCTGAGCTCTTCCAAAATGTGAAAATTTTATTTCATAATGGATACATACAGATAGACAGATAGAATAGAGCCAAAAATGCACTAAACGATTCAGCTATAATTGACGGGCCATGCAGTGGAAGAGGCTGTAGTCAACCTTTGAACCGTTCAGATATTGCAAAGAGAATTGCTCAGATTTACTTAGCTCTGGACGTCTTTCCACCGCCTTTGGGCTTGTCCCTCTTTTCCCTCTGTCTAGGCTTGGCTGCAGCCTCGGACTTGTCCTTGCTGCTGACCTCTGACCCCTTGTCTTTGCTACTGACCTCTGACCCCTTGTCCCTGCTGCTGACCTCTGACCTATCTTTACTGTGGGCCCTTGACCTGTCTTTGCTGCGGGGTTCTGACTTGTCTTTGCCGCTGACCTCTGACCCCTTGTCCTTGCTGCTGACCTCTGACCTGTCTTTGCTGTGGGCCCTTGACTTGTCTTTGCCACTGACCTCTGACCCCTTGTCCTTGCTGCTGACCTCTGACCTGTCTTTACTGTGGGCCCTTGACCTGTCTTTGCTGCGGGGCTCTGACTTGTCTTTTCTGCTGGCCTCCGACTTGGCTTTGCTGCTGCGTCCCACTGCATCACTCTTGGCAGCTTTGGCTGTCGTGGAAGAGGGCAAAGGATGGGGACAAAGCAATGAAATATTTAACCCCTAAAGCTTTCACACACTTTGCTGCAAACTGTCAAGTTTAACTTTGTTTGTTTATTGTTATTGCATCACCCCCCCCCCCCCCCCCCCCCCCCCTCAACACCTTGGGACTGGCAGTTTTCATTATATCTAAATTTTATTATAACCGAACAAATAAATAATAAAGATACATAGAGCGGATGATATTGCGGCAAGAATTTTTACTTCATTGTAACCAGAGTTTTGTTATAACCCTGTTAATTATAACAGAAGTGCACTGTATGTCACATTTTGTTGCTGAGGCAAACCCATTGAGGTTATAATGACACAACAGTCTCACACAATAATGGCTAGCATGATGAAATATGGATTTATGGGATTACTTGCAGGGCCGGCAGAGCGTTTTCAAAAGTGGGGGGGGTGGGGGGGGGGGGGGGGGGCAGCACTTCTGGGTTTCATGAGCTAACAAGCAAAAAAAAAAAAAACCTTACCATGCTCATATTCAAGATATCTATCTATTTCTCTTTAGTGCCACTTACATACATTGTTTCCGGGTTAAAAAAAGTGGGGAGGGGCCCAAAGTGATGACACCTTGTGTACGGTATTTCTTTGCATGGTGCACAAAAAGTGTGGGGGGGGGGGACCGAGGGCCCCCGGCCCCAACGGTTCCGCCAGCCATGACTTGAACCTGATTCATTGACAGATTCAGGATATCTGATTTGACTGGCCAAGAGGAGTTCGAAAATGCACTGATTAGTAATTCAAGTACAGAAAGGTTTATCGGAAATCCTCCAAATAGCAAGACAAAAACTGCCCTTTTACTTCTGAACAGAACTGGCAATTTTTCATCTCATGATCTGACTTCCTTTTTTTTTTAATGTTAAATAGCAATCATTAACATTAAGAGGTAATATCATCATAAGCTTACTCATTTGCATATTCACATCAACTGCTAGAGAACTGTTTTGCAAAAATTCTCGACCCTTTAAGATTAAACAACTTCTGTTACTTTAACCTGATTTTGATAAAATGCTTTTGTTGTGCTTGTAGATTGTTTGTCTTTATAGTTATTTCTGGTCCAGAATTGATCTTTACAAGGATAGCCAGAGTGTACAAGTCCAGATTTTACACCAAGACCCTAAACTACCCGATTATTATCCTAAGTAAGATATATAATGTAGGGTGCATTATGAATATAATGATTGATACTTTCATTTTCTGCAACAACTATGGTAAAAGATATTCGTTTGTCAGATGTTCTCTGGAGTGTGTCATGCATATACTGTTTTGTTTTTTTAACAATTGTTATTTATGTATATCTCTTGTATGTATGTAAAGCTGGTGGAAGGCACATTTCAACATACTTATTTGTGGACAATTCAATTCAGTGCAGTTCAATTCAATTCAATTCAATTCAATTCTATTCAATTCAATTCAATTCAATTCAATTCATTCAATTCAATTCAATTCAATTCTATTCTATTCTACTCAATTTAATTCAATTCAATTCAATTCAAATTCAATTCAATTCAATTCAATTCAATCCAACTCAGTTCAAATTCAATTCCTTTCAATTCAATTCAATTCAATTCCATTCCGCTCACCTCGTTTGAGGGCCTGCTCCCTCCTCTTGCTAGCCTTGCATCCGTCCTTCCCCATGAGGTGTTTCTTCCAGCTCTCCTCACCCTGAGGGATGTTGGAGTGGCAGAGGGGGCAGCGGGCACTCCCAGCCTTAGCAGCTGTAAGATGTAAAAGGAAGGGGCATGGTTACATTGGGGGGTTTTCTAAGAGGGGAATTCCATCTTGACAGCTGCTCACATTTACCAACTGCAAAGTAGTGATTTGTTGAATGGTGGCAAATTATAACTTGAACACATACACATACAAAAACACATATTTTTACATACATAATTCAGTAGGTTGACAATCAATTTGTATTTGATATGACTGTCACTGTTTTCTCATTTTCCTTATCTTTCCTTCATAATCAGAAGAGTCCCCCTTTCTTTTTCTTTCTGGCAGGGGGTATAGTGGTCCAATGCTTCAGCTACACTTTCATGACTGATACTGAAATCAGCTTAGAAAAGTCACACAATCTGCCAATTTAACTTGTCATTGTTACTGTTACCTCCAGGGTACTGTAGACAATTCATATTGGCATGCCTCACAGGGTATTATTACAACCAATAACAGCATGATCCTCAAGACATCTACAAGATCTGCTAGGACCTCAAGTCAAACATATCCATCCCATCATTTCCAGTAAATTCTCATTTCACAAATTTTGATAATGGTTTGATTCACATGTTTTATACAGACATTATATCTGCAAAAAGCCCTTTGTCACCCACATATCAAGTTTGATCAAAATTAGGAAAACTGCCGTGTGTGCTGCTTTCAGGTATGAATTGAAACTTGAGAGACCTTTTGACGCAAAATTTTTCAAAAAAAAACAATCAACAAAGTGCACATAAAACCTGTGCCAGTCAAGCACAGGATCCAGCGGATGACTACAATGGGACTTAAATAGCCAATGAAAGGGAACGATCCACTTACGTTGGCATAACTTCTCAGACACGTATTTGTCGATCTCCGCCTTGCTGTGCGTTTCCGAGCAGCGAGGGCACTTTGCAAACTCCGTCCTCTGCTCACACTCCGTCAGGAGGTGGTCCGTCAGACCCGACACCTCCACCACCTGCAAAACAGGTCAAAGGTGAAACACACACACACACACATACAAACACAGACACACAAAAGACAATATAAGATGAACAAGTTAAATATGTAAGCCCCGAGGTTTGTGACAAATGCATGATGTGTCCTGCACTTCGTTTGATTGAAGTACAACATACTGCTGGGTGAAAACACACAAACATGTTTTAAGAATCCAGAAATATCATTTTCATGTGACATACAGCAGCCCCATCACCTACAAGATATTGAAATAATACACACAGATATATCTATTTATGTCATTTTTTTTATGTCAAACAATACACAAAGCAACTGGTGAGAAGTTTAATAAAAGAAACACTGAGTAAAACGAAAGCACACCCATAAGAGTTTAGAGCTGAGAATACTGCATATAGGTTTATATGCTTCAAGGTTAAAACATGGTACTTGTAAGATTTGAAGCATTACATGTGTACATCGGATTGAAAGACTGCATAAAGTGTACCAAACCTTCACTAATCAGAAAAGAATATGTGACACTGAATTTTGTCAATTTGACAAAGAAACAGCATCATCAGTCTTCTATGATGTGTTGCCAACTTAAGATTCAGTCATACACCTACAATCAAGAGGATTTGAAAATTTTGTAACTTATACAAAAACATGAACAACAAGAAAGGATTTAATTAAAAGAGTTCAGGTCTCTTTACTCTTTCTCCCATAACACTTACAATGAGAAGTTAAAATTTATGCCTAAAGATGCATCATAAAACTATGTTTCTTGGACGTGACGAGTTAAATGGGCATTCCAGATGATTTTCATAATGTCACATCATGTCGTACATAAATCTACAGCTCCATGTATAGATTTGTGGAATTTATTGTGGTCCTTGAGCAGAGAAACCAGTACTCTGAAAAATCTTAAACAAAGTACGCTGAGTGTTGATGACATAAGAGCCTCACATATTTCAGAAATGTAGCAGTGATGTAATTCCATTACAATACCACTTGCTTAACAAGTTCACCTGTGTATAATCTATATGCATCCCTTCTTCTTTTGTTCTGCTTCCTTGAGCCCCGACTCAAGCATTCTTATGGTGAGGCTGCCATGTCATCATCCTTGTTCATTGCAATTTGTTATAAATTTTCAGAACATTCTTATCCTTCATCCCAATCACTATAAATTCTGAAACTCTGTACTAACTAATTTATTGTTGTTCAAATGTAAAAGTCTGAAATTCATCTGGAGGTCAAGGGGTCACTGACCTGCTTGCAGGACTGGCATTTGGTCAGCATCGGGCAGTAGCGCCAGTAGTGCATGTCCAACCCTTCCTCCTTGAACTTAGGGTCCTTCTCCAAGCAGAAGATGCACTGCTGGTCCATGTCTTCCCCAAACTCGGACTGGTCGGCGATGCTCGGGGCGCGGGGCGGGATCTTCTTGTTCGTGGGCGCTGCAATGGGAAGTAGATAGTGAATGCAGGTCTATGGTTGAGGAATTGAGGAGCTTGGGAACTTTGTGGTGATTTTATCTTTGCCATGTTAGTTTTTTTGGTCATGTGTAAAATGTGTTTAAATTTGTTTGTGCTGTTTATAGTGTGTTACATAATTCTCATCTCTACTTCGATGATAACCCCGTCTTGCAAGTCTCCAGATTTCTCGGATGTCTCATACGATGTCATCATCTCTCAATTTTCTATTGACCATATACAAATCTTGGCAAAAACTTCAATTTTTCTGTAAAAAAGTGTAAAACTTAACATAATTCCTCACTGAATAACTTCAAAAATAATGATCAGTGAGATATGCGAGCATTTGAGACAGGGATGTGCATTATTTGTAACTGCATTTGAACAGTATCAACAACAACAAGAAATGAACATTTCAAAATTTGTGTCCAAGTTACAGTATAACGGCAAGGCGTGAGGCGATGACATCATCGGCTCACTCATTTCCATCAATATTCAGAAAATATTCAATGAACATTTATCTTCACTTAACAATTTCATCACTTTTCTATATTTCATTGAATTTTTGATCAAACTTTCACTCAGATTGTGTTCATAAATGTTATTCTTTCATTTCTGACAAGTGTTTCACATGTCTGGATTTCTCCTTTAAATATGAAAACATATTCACGAAAACTTTGCACACAACTTACCTTTAAGGCCACCATTGTCTTTTTCGGCTTCCTTCCTTTCATCTTTCTCTTCTTCCTTGTCCTTTTCTTTTCCTTTCCTCTTATCTTTGCCTTTTCCTTTGTCTTTTCCATCTCCTTTCTCCTTTCCTCTTTCCTTTCCTTTCTCCTTCCCTCTCGGCTTCTCTTCTTCTGCTTCAGGGGGCTGCAATCCAGGATAAATATCGATTAACAAATTTTTGTCACTGTCATGGAGATTAAACGATGAATTCACCAATATATACAATGTACATGTGGATTGAACGAATGCTGAAATATCAGTAGAACACATCAGTGATAGTTTGAGGAAAATCTGACAATCCATTAAAAAGTCATGAATCTTTTAACTTACTGCACAGTCACTTCTGGATTAGAAGACTACTGCAGTGTATGATGTCACTTGCATAGAAAATATGAGGGAAATAAACAGAGAATTCCACAAAATTTTATTTTTTGAAAAAAAAAATAAGGTACACATTCCCTTGACTTGTTACTGACATAGGTTTAGGGAAATATCATTCCCGTTGCCTTCTGAAAGGGGCAGGTGAAGTGCTCTTTTATTACGCGAGAAAAGTAGAAATATATCAAATTTCCTTAAAGTTTACATTTTCTTTATATTGTTCTACGCAAGTTATATCACAAGACATAGTTAAGTCTTTTCATCCTCAATGGCGGCATTAAAACTTCAAATATAGGATATGTATACTGGATATATTAGATACATGATGTTTGATATTGGATATTGCATATTGTATAACATATTTGATATAGGATAATGAATATTTAGGCTATCGGATATTGGATGTGGGATATTAGCTATTGGATATTGGATATTGGATATTGCACACTGTATATTCGATATTGGACATTGCACACTGTATACTGGATATTGCATACTGTATGTAAGATACTGAATATTTGGCACTGGTCTGTATTAAAACAAAATTACGTAAACTAAACTGAAGTAAAATGCGGGGATTTACCAGTTTTCCTGCAGCCTGGGCCGCCGCCCTGAGCTCTGCCAGCTGTGACTGAAGTTCGTCGATCTCCGCCTTCTTGGCTTTCTTGCTGTTCTCTTTAGCTGCCTTGGCCTGAGCCTAGGATGCATTAAGAGCAGAAACATGGTGACATTAGGGAATGGTTACATGCCCCATCTTTGACTTGAACCTACTTGGGCATTGGTATGCAAAGAGCTGCACTAGACTGTAGCAAAAAGGGAACAGCCACCAGTCTCTCCTGGGCCTAGGATGTATTGAGGGAAAGAACATGGTGGTGACCTTAGAGAATGGTTACATGCCCTGTCTCTGACTTCACCTTACCTGGGCACTGGTACACACAGAGTTGCATTAGACTGCAGCTAAGTGGGAACAGCCACAAGTCTCTGCAAGATTCTTGGAAGCTTAACAAAGTCAAAATCTCCTCTAAGCAAAGATGCAGTGAAAGACTCGATAACATTTGCATGGGTCACTGACATTTGGTTTGATGTTCCCATGGCCATTCTAGACCAGCAGGTGCAGCTGATCACATCTTAAAAAGATACAGCGACATACTTATTCACATTTAACAGCAATTCTCTAAATGACTGATTCTTTGTCATCTATTGTCAAAGCACCCTTGAATTTGCAAATTTGCAAGGAGTCATGTCTTGTACACACTGTACTTAAAAAGACAGAGCAGCAGCATAGTAATATTCGTTTGGAATTTCTTTTTGTTCTCGTAATCTTATCATACCCTTGTAGTTACTACACTCATCACTAATTCTAAATTCAAATCGCATTTCTTTAGAAGATTAAAATTCATGTATCTCTCTCTCTCTCTCTCTCTAACAAATTGGCAAATTTGTGTAAATTTCTTTCCAATTTGTTCCAGTTCTGTGTAATCATTCTCCATTATAATATATGCAGTGAAATTCAGTTTAGCCAGTCTTTGGATGAACAGACAATTTCTGCAGTAATCTGCTCTCCCCCCCCCCCCCCAATCCTGATGGATCAGGGTTAGAGTTGACAAAATGCATGTTACCAGACAAAACTACAGCAGTCGCAGTCAAAGATCTCCCAAGCAAGGCAGGGCTATATTACTACTACCCAGACCGGAGGTAAATCATAATAATGTGAGTGGTGTCCTTTGACTCTATTACTATTATGCTGTCAACGATACTTGGAATGCAAATGGCGACTACTGCAATAATGAGGCCATAGGTGTTTGCTGTGGATCAAAACAGAGCGAGGGCGCCCCTCAGGTTCTTCACATACATATAACTTTCACACACCTTCAGTTCAGCTCTGGTCGGCTTCCCGTCGATCTTGTTGAGGCCGTCGAAGATGCGGGCATAGAGCGGGTTCTTGAACGTGGCGGGTCTGTCCTCCGGCGGCAGGTGGTCCTTGACATCTGACCCCTTGACCTTGTAGAGTTCAAAGATCAGGTTGATAGCAGCCTCCCTCACCGCCCCTGACGTGTGCTCCAGGGCATGGTTGGCAAATTTCATGACGCTCGATGTCGTCATACCACTGTGAAAGATATATTGAATATCGGCTAGTAAAAATTGTCTTTGGTAAAAGAATAAATTGCTGCAATGGCCCTATTAATGCCAAGCATGAATCATCAGAATATTGCAGGTGAAAGATATGAGCAATTCATGGTGTATACTGTAATTGAAAGAGAGTTTATCACTGGTACACCAACAAAGAACTTGGAAGACATACTAAAATTTTCTTATCATCCTGAATGGTAATGATTTAATGATTTGTAGGATCATAGTTATCCACATATAACAACAAAGGCTCCTAACATAATGTACAGCACATTAAACATATTAGGTGATTTTGGTAATATGAATCCTATTATCAGTCCAGACAGAAAAGTGTATTAGTGGAGACTACATCACTGACCACTATCATTTTGAACAAGACAAACGAAAAACGAGAATAAGTTACCTGTGCCTTTCCAGTCCTATTTCGCGCATGAGCCGCTCCACGATCTCGACCCTGGTGACGGCAATCTTGGCCTGGCTGTTAGTCTTGAATGGGGTCTGGCACTGGGTGGGGATCGAGTGCAGGGGCCGCACGTCGGGAAATGTGGCCATCTCGATGATGAAGTCGATGTCCGTGGCAATCAGCTTGCCATTCTGTTAGAAGGAGGGGCACATGCAATTATTACAGCATGACTTATTATCATATGAAGCTTTGCTTGCATTAAAGGGACACCCTGCTCTGTTTGCATTAAAGAGACACACCCCTCTGTTAAAATTAAAGAAAAACAAAACACTATGTTCACACTCACATACATGCCATCAAATTAACTTTGATGACTAAAGATATCAAAGACACAAAACACTCTGTTCACACTCATATACAACATGCCACTGCATGTTAAAATCAACTTTGATGACTAAAACAAATTCAAAGAAATGTGGTACTTAAAATTTGAATGAATTTATGCAAAGTGCAAGAATGTTACAGAATCATGATATTTCACATGTTTTCAAAAGATACTGATGTTGATAACAAATAAACATTACATGAAGTATGACTGAAATTGCCTCACAAGTCCCTTTTTGTGTTCCATTGTTTTGCTTTGTTTGTTTCAATTTTGCTTCGTAAACTAAGAGACTCCAACTCTCCCGCTTTCGACGGGAGATCTCCCGCCGAAAGCCCATTTTTGTAGAATCTCCCGTTCTCCCGCTTGAGATTTAATTTCTTCTGCTTGAAATGATTTCTTAACAATTTTCATTGTATGTTGAAAAATAAGCCTTAAATAGCGCGAGAGAGCATCTCGAACCCGAGACCGCAAGGGACTTTGCGCTTGTGATGTGCGATTCGCGCACATCAAGTTGGAGTCTCCCGTTTGCTATGGGTTTCAGGCGGGAGAATCTCCAGATCAGAAGGTTCTTGGGGTTGGAGTCTCTGTAAACTATTCAGTACAGGCATGATTATGAAACATTTCCATACTGGACAGTCACCACGTGTTGCTAATCATTTGATTAACATAATGAAAAGATCACTGTCAGTATGTACAAATGCAGAGGCAAGAAATGAAAAAGTGAAGTACCTTTTGTGTTGTCTTATACAAAAAAGAAAAAAATAGAAGGAAATTACACTGACTTACAGTATCACCAATCCGGGACATGAGTTCTGGGAAGATCTTGTCGACAGCCTGTGATGTCTCGTTCTTTCCTAGTTTGTGCTTTGGGATGAATTCCATGAAGGTGTAGCGGGTGAGGTCCACCGCTGAGTTAAATACCTGAGATTAGAAAGCATGTAAACGGTAAATCAGGAGAAGCAGAAGAAAAAAATGAAGAAAAAGAGAGTTCCGAGGATTGTCTCAGGCCACTTCCTAATTTTGGGTATATGAGCCCTGCCCTAGCCCCACCACCACCTCCCAAAAAAAAGTAAAGAAGCCTCATGATGAGGCCTTCTCTTGTTGCAGAATTATTGCGTCAAATGTTGGGGGGGGGGGGGGCTGATTCTACATCCTGGCCCTTTTAGGGTTAAATTTCCAAAAAGTACAAAAAGACAGGGATAACAAATGAGATGAAGACAATGGCAACAAAACAGTCAACCATCATAGATAAAAGGAAGAAAGTTAAAAGGACAATCTGGGGAAAAACAGGGTCTACCAGAGAAAATGATGGAAAGGCGAAGATAAAATAAAAGTGCTATTCCAGCAGAAATATACTACTGTAAAAGTGGACACTTTGGCGTGGTGGAATTTTTTTTTTTTTTTAATTTCGCAAGACGTGAAACTAGTGTGCAAATGAAAATAGGCAAAGATTTTACATGTTTTTAAGTTCCACTAGTTAATGTCTTGATTGGGCAGAATTAAAAACATGCAAAATTTATCTTACCTGGCTGAGTGCAAAAAAAAAAAATTAAATAAAATAAAAATCACGCAAAAATATCTTGTCCATTCCACTTTTACAGTAAGCAAAGCTGAGTCATGCAGGCAATGGAGAAAGAAACTTGAAACTTACTGAAAAGACTTTATCCTTGAGGCCCTTGGAGGCCAGGAAGATGGCGGATCGGAGCATGGTGCGTAGATCCTCCCTCTCCTTCCCTTCGTCGTCTGTCTCCATGAGGGTCCGCACTTCGTTGAACCCTTCTTCCCGTAACGCCCAACTCTTGGAGTAAGCCTTTAACACCTGAAAGGCAGGGGGTCAAAGCAGTCATCCATCACTTTTCATATATGGGTATTTATCCTTACCAATTTAACTCTCTGATAGATTTCTCCACTGCGACAAGAGAATTACATCATTGTGCTTCAAACACTTTGTATTCCTCTCCACATTCCTTCTCCAGCTCTTTAACACTTTCTGTGCTAGTGAGTCAAATGTGCACAAATTTCATACATATAACAAACAGACAGAAAATTACTGTAACAGACAGAAAATTACTGTGGCATACAGAGGGTTAACCCATTGAGGATGAGTCCTGAGTATACTCGGACAGGCGTCTAGGGGAAATGCGTGTTGTAGCAAAATCAGCCCATCGTCAACGGGTTAATTTTTGTATTCATGATACCAACGCAAAACTGAAATTATTTTGTTACTTTGCTCTGTTTCCTCGAAACGTACACCGAAATTCTCCTCTCTCGCTCCTTTACACTCTCTACTCTCAAGTTATGCTGAATGGCATTACTATAACACTGAAATTTATGACTGTGCTACATATCCCTTTATATTGCTATACATTTCTCGCACTTCTTTTTCATCTTTTGTTGTGGACGTACAAAATTATCAAGGGTTATTTCCTATTAGGGGTCTCATGTCATTACTCTAAAATGCACTAGAAATGTTCTCTGAAAGCCTGCAATTTCAGCATGTTCTTTGGATAATGTAAAGGGTGCATTTTGAAAAAAAATACATTATGTAGTATTTAATGTATAACAATAAGTAGATGAAATTTACCAGCATTTTTCTTTGTGTCCCTGTCATTGCAGTCTTCTCCATAATGTCATCATCATCACTATTTTGTGCACAATTATTAGTTTGCAGGCACAAACCCTTGTTGGTCGTATTAGGAGTCTGCACATGCCAAGACTAATACACGCACCACTGCACTGCAGCCTCTCCCAACAAGGGGAGGTTGGGAGAAGGTACAACACAGGGCCTATGGGACAGTGCCGAAGTGGTGCATATACTGAGTAGTAGTCTTGGCGCAGATTCCTTTACGACCAACAAGGGTTTGTGCCTGCAAACTACACAATTATCACCATTTTATCCTTGCATGTATTATGCAGAAGGGCATTGAATTTATGACTGATTCCGGTGGTAAGTAAATAACCATAACATAATTGTATGTATCAAATTTACAATCAATTCCAATTCAATACAAAACAGTACCCTGACAGTTGATGATGGAAGATTCTGCCACAACATTTAGGGTTAAGTGATTATCAGCATTGGTTTGTCTATTTGCAAAATAACTCAAAAAGTTGTGAATGGATTTGAATGAAACTTGCACTAAGAGTTGATAATGACACAAGGAGCAAATCATTAAGTTTTGGTAGTGATTCAGTAGATTTTATGGATTTTTGAAGGATCTGTTTAATCTTTCTGCAGACAGGGACAATGAACTTGGGATTTCAAGCTGCACGTATCTGAGGTTTGCATACACGCTCTATAAAGCATGTGCTCTGCTCGGGCGAGGCACCATGTACATGTAGCTGAAAGCTGATGACATAAACAAAAGGCTTCTATATTGTGAAATTAGCCGATTTTCAGCATGCATGTATAGCAATGGGTGGAAATGAGCCACTTGGTGGAGGTCTGCGCTCTCAGAGTGCTTCTCTTGTTATTGATGAGAAGAGATGCTAGGAGTTTCTCACCTTGTCCCTGCCAAAGACCTCAGAGGATGTGTCCAGCTCTCTCACATTCTTCATGTTGGCCTGGGTGTTCGACTGGCCCAAGGTCCCACCCCCTCCGGTCTCCTCATCGGCGGTGTGGTCTACCTCCGGCTCCTCCACTGGGGGAAGCTGTGGCTCAGGATCCACTCGGGGAGAACTATAGGGTAAGGGGGAAGGGGTAAACAAGAGCCCCATGAGAATTAACGATCACCCTAACTTCTGTTAGAAGACAAGTCCACCTTCATGTGGATTCAGTGAATGCAGCAATATTAGCAGAACACATCAGGGAAAGTTTGGGGAAAATTAGAAAATCCACTCAAAAGTTATGAATTTTTGAAGTTTCTGCGCAGTCACTGCTGGATGAGAAGTCTACTACAGTTTGTGATGTCACATGCATAGAATGAGATATAACGAAAATATAAAGAGAATTTCACAAAATTTAATTTTTTGAAAAATGAACACATCACCTCGGCTTGTCACTGACGTATGTTAAGAGTAATTTTATTCCCCCTGCCTTCTGAAAGAGGCCTATCAAGTTAACTTTTAATATGTGAGAAAAGAGAAATTATGTTAAATTGTCTTTATATTTTCTTTATATCATTCTACACGACATCACAAGCTGTAGCAGTCTTCTCATCCTGCGATTGCCACACTGAAACTTCAAAATTCATAACTTTTGAATGGATTGTCCCATTTTCCTCAAACTTTCACTGATGTGTTCTATTAATATTGATGCATTTTCTCAATTCACAATTATGTGAAGGTGAACTTGTCCTTTAATTTGACGGAGAAAAACTCCCTGTGGTAATGTTTGATGGCTCTCAGCCTTTATGCACCAACCAACATGAAATGGAGGTCCCGTGTGTGAGAGAGTCACAACTCATGCATGTAAAAGATCCCGCTTCATTCATTCATTCATTGCAAAGAGAAGGGTGTTTAACCCAGTGAAGTGGACCCGCCTCACATCCAACTGGACCCCATGGAAGACCAGCGTAAGCGCAGCTGAATATGGGCTATCTGGCCATCTTCTCAGATGGAAAATGATACAAAAATAACAAAAACAAACAAAAAAATGAATAAACAAACAAACAAGCAAACCACTATGCCTCAAATACAAAAAAAATTACCAAAAAATAGAGAGAAAAGGAAAACTTTACAGCTGATTGGTTCCTGTGGCTACGGCTACACTCACTTTTTAAGGGTGGGCAGCGGTCGGTCGTCGGCATTGTACATGAATGACACCTTGGGAGCCAGCGGTGGGGATGAATCCCTGGGACTCGGCTTTGGTTTGCCCTGCTCGGGCGTCAGCGGCTTCCCGACCGCATCGATCTCCTCCTGCCGCGGTGAAAGGTGCTTAGGTGCGACGATTGGGGTCACCTCGGGCTGAAGGTGGAATGTGCGAGTTGATATGATGATGTCTTTCATGAAACGAGTTAGGGAATTCTTGCAATTTGATTGGTCAATTACAATGTTAAGATGTCTTACTGACTGCACTCATAGTTTCCTTTCAGTTATGCCATTTTCCATAACCATGCAACTTGTAATTGAGTATATGAATATAAGAACGACCCAAGTCCATGGAAGACCATTTCGAGTAAACTAAAAAAAACTTTATATCTTTTTTATTTGTCCAATAATATTCTATTTAACTGTGATGGGAAGGCAACATTGTATATACAAATCAAAACATATATTATTATGACAATTAACATTTACATTATTTGTGGAGAGGCCATTTTGTGTGGTGGACTTGGGTCGTTCTTTGATTCATATACATGATATTCTGCTATAGACATGAGAGAAGGATGAGAGAGGGCGCTATTATATGAATGTAAGAATGACCCAAGTCCTTCATTCTTAGACTAATATAAGATTTAACTCATTCATTTCAGGCACTTCCGGGGGTAATAAGGATTTATCATTTATACACAAGATGAGTCCTTGCATAAGCCACAAGTTCCCATGTTACACTGAATTTGGCCAAAAATTGGACTTGGGTCGTTCTTATATTCCGGTCTTCAATTACCAGACACATGATTTTTCAATGCAGCCCATAAAATACAGTCAGTTCAAAATTTAACCATGTTTTTTAGGAATATTTGATCCATTTTATACTAGAAATGTCGCTATGGCAACTGGTATGCCTCCGCCATAATGCATGGTTCTCCAAATAGTACAATGTCTTGGCAATGTGTGATGACAGTTTCACATAATTGGCAAAATATTAAAATGACGGGTTTGTCACAAATGTGTTGAATGTTCACTTTCATTGAACTAGGTATAATTGAATGATTGGCAATATTGTTTAAGAGTGCAGGTATTTGGGGATTTTTACTTGACTTTTGACCCTCTCATAAGTTTATGCATTAAGTAATTTTCTAAGTATGGAGAATGATGCCTCCGGCACCACTTCGTGGCGGAGGCATAAAAAGTGTAACTTCAGTATCAAATAGTAAAATTTTTAGCATTTTCACCTTGACCTTTGACCCCTGACCTTGGACTAATGACCCCATATTTCCTACATAATCACTGCCAGTCAGTACATGCATTTGTACTAAGTTCCATGAAGATACCCTGAACCATTTGCGAGATATGGAGAAAAAAGTGAAACTTTCATATTTTCACTTGACCTTTGACCTTTGACCCCCAAACTCTCATGACCTCAAACTCTCCCTGAAGAATTTATTTAGCAGTACATGTATACACTAAGTTTCACGAAAATACCTTCAGGCATTGCATAGATATGGGGGAAATAGTGAAATTTTGAGTATTTGACCTTGAACTTTTGACCTTTGACCTTGAGCATGTGCACCCAACAGTTGACAAGCACAACTTCGCCCACTCAGTCATATACACGCCAAATTTCATTAGGATACCTCAAACGGCTTTTTAGCTATGCTGTCCACAAAATTGATTACGGATGGAAGGACAGACGGACGGACAATTCGAAAACATAATGCCTCCCGCGACACTTCGTGGCGGAGGCATAAAAACCGACTCAAAGGTGAGTGAGTGGAATTGTGTGCAAGCAGTACATCTAACCCACCTGAACCTACAAGTCATTTGTATACAATAAAATTACAGACAACAATACATTTGTATGCTCACTTTAAAATCCTGTGGGGGGTGGGATAAAAAGAGAGTACAGGCAGTTATTTGTCAAATGAATATTTACAGTTTACTTTTTTGTAAATGCAGAATGTACACTATGTACACGTATCATTTAATCTACTTGTACATGTATGGATACATATCTATACATGATAGTTGTAACTGTCAACTTCAAACTATCACATGTCAAATAGTTTTGGCTCCAAAATTGAGCAAGTTTGAAAATAATGATAGAGTGCAGCTTATATTTGTGACAAATAAAACCAAACAGCTAATATGATGGCAATATTTGACTAAATGAGGAAGCATTTGCATGAATATTTTACTAAATGTTATACAGCAGTTCATTCAAACAACACAGAAATGTTCAGTACAAATACTGGTAAATATTTCACAAATGAACAAGTATTATTCACCACAGTATAATATTGGAAAAGCAGCAAAAGCTTCCAGAAGATGGGGTCCCGTATTCAGATGCTTTATGACCTCTGATTAGGTCATACATTACAATGGAGAGTTGCTGAGTGTTATACACTTACTGTTATGATGCCTCACGTGAATACTTATCACGTTATAGCGATTTAGTTGGTATCATGTTACAGTGCATGTGTGCAAAGCAAATGGGTGTTGTTTTCAGTGTACAAAATAATTAGGCATTTTATCATCATTTACTTAGTGCAAATAACTGAAAACATTGCAGGCACATAACTGAAAACATTGCAGGCACATTTAAAGGACAAGTTCACCTTCATAAACATAAGGATTGAGAGAATGTAGCAATATTAGTAGAACACATCATTGAAAGTTTGAGGAAAATCGGACAATCCGTTCAAAAGTTATGAATTTTTGAAGTTTTTGTGCAGTAACCGCTGGATGAGAAGACTACTGCAGTGTGTGAAAAACTTAGATGTCACATGCGTACAACAATATAAGGAAAATATAAAGAGAATTTCACAAAATTTCATCTTATGAAAAGAGTACACATTCCCCCGACTCGTTACCGACAAATGTTATGGGTAATATTATTCCCCCTGCCTTTAGAAAGAGGCAAGTCAAGTGCTCTTTCATTATGCGAAAAAAGTGAAAATATGTTGAATTTTCTTTATATTTTCTTTATACTGTTGTACGCAATGACTCACAAGCTGTAGTAGTCTCCTCATCCAGCGGTTCCAAAACAGAAATTTTAAAAATTCATAACTTTTGCATCGATTGTCCAATTTTCCTCAAACTTTCACTGATGTGTTCTACTAATATTGTTGCATTCTCTCAATCCTTATGTTTATGAAGGTGAACTTGTCCTTTAATTTGTCGCACCAGTGGTCAACTTTTAGTTACACATAACAGTACATTACAAACACAGGACGGAAAGATGTAATGGTTAGCTGGTGAATTGCTTTGGCTGGAAACTCAGGATAAATACAAGAAATGCATGTCAAGCTTTTTCTGTTAGTCCACTTCATATTCAACATGTTTGTGGTAACTTTGTTTCTTCATTGCATTTGTTTCACACAGTACACGACTGGTTCAAGCTCACTGTCATCATTTGGGGGGGGGGGGGGGGGGGGGGTGGATAAATATTGTTAGTATGCCATGATATCCTGATGCCCTTATAATACAAACAGGATCAGAAAACTTACAGTGGTAATCTTTGGTGGCCAAACTAGGGACTGAGGCATGTAAGAAATAAAGGAAGGTTGACATGTGTATCACACATGCTTCATAAAGCATATTGCTTAAAAAAAAATAATAATAATGAAATACAAATACAGCTAACTTCATAGGAAGTCATAGGTCAGGGAAGTCAAAGCAAATGGAAAAGATCAGTGAAATATTGTAAAACTAGCATGCAAAAAACAAACAAACAAACAAGTATGAAACCATAAAATACTAAATTCTGATACAACATATAACTATCAAAGCATGTCTACATCCTCCCGAGGATGTGAATTGAAAGAACGCACAGAGGGAAAGTGCAACAACATGACTCAAATCATATCAAGGCATATAAATGTCATTCAGGACTTCTATTGGTGTAGTATTTCTTTTTATTCCTTTATAGAAACTTCAGCAAGTCGCTGGGACTCATTTTTGAGTGTGTTTGACGAGAGCTAACAGCTAGTGCTCACAGAGGAGAAATAGCCATGGTTAAAATAATACCACAAACCATGGATATGTATCCATATGCTAATCTTTCAACCACACGCCACGTCACTCCTGCCCCTTTGATATTTTCAAGAATTTGCTTATTTGTATATAATTTTATCAAAGTACATGACAGTCATCAAAGTACATGACAGTCATAAAATAACGAGGAGCATTTGGACAACCAAGTTGTGCTCATTCTGACAAAATATTACAATTAACAGTAATTTTTCAAAAGTTATCTTACAAATGTGCTGTAAAATGTTGCTTGTTACATCTAGGGTGTGCTGTATCAACGCCTAATATGACCAGATCAACCTGTACTAATTACAATAATTTTTTTTCCCACATGGTTCTTTTATAAGCATCTTGAACTTTTATTCATCATCTATGGAATTTTTTTTACTATCCTTGTACACTACAATGAATTAGCATTTACTACTTACACAAGCATGGTTATGTAATCAAGGCCCCATTCATAAAACATGATAGGAGAACAACTCTTGCTGGAATGACAACTTCCCAAGTAGCAAAAGCCAATCAGGAAGCTTGATTCTTGCCATTACCATGACAATTGCCATTCCAGCAAGAGTTGCTATCATATTAACTTTTTTATGAAATGGGGCCAGGGCCCTGTTTTATCAAAAGATATAATTGATTATATATTTCCTTAACACACAGGCTGCTATATACTCATGATAGAAAGCAATTACATGTATACAATCAATTATAACTCTCTATAAAGTAGGGCCCAGGTGTTTTGCACCAATATCAGCTGACCACTATTTGCACCAATCAAGGGGCTGACCACTGACCTTGGTCATCTGCAGGAGGTCGTAGAGCTCCAGCTGTTTGTAGATCTGCAGCCGGTATTCGTCCATCTGAATCTTCTTGACCTTCGCCAGGTCGTAGTCCTCCGTTTCTATTGCCCGTCTCTTCTCCACTTCGTATCTCCCCAGCCTCTCTCCAACCTGAATGCAGGACAAGATCATCTTTGTAGCACTCGTTTGAATATACATGAACATTCTTCTCACAAAATATAATTACATAATCGAGTAATGTGCATTTTTATGCATACAACATGTAATACAAGAATAATATTTTATTTATTCATTTTTAATTGATATAAAAAACGACTGATCAGCAGTAGCAAGTAAAGGACTGAAAGGATCGGTATACAAATGAGAATATGAACAATAATCAAATACATGCACAGTGTACATACAAGTACATATGAAATAATAGCTTTGGAAACATAACACTTAAATGTCTTACAAAATGTGGAAATAATAGTACCACTACTATTTTATTACATTTGTACTACAAATATTACAATTATTACTAGCAGTGTAACTACTACTACTATTACTACAACTTCTTCTACTTCTACTACTAATACTACTAATGATATAACAACATTAGTCATTCAATCATAATCATCATCACCTTATTCATAATTGTGTAACATTAATGGGGGAAAAAATATTCTCACTACACCAAATCATATGACATTTCAGCACATGGCCTGTGAACAATCAGCTCTACAAAATATCATGACATGCTATGAATAGAGCAGACACACACACAAACAAAATAATGCAAGATTCAAGAACTGAATCGCTACAAGAGTTATGATGAATCAGCTAATTAGCTAACAGGCACACTAGGCATACCTTTTGCAGATCATTGATGGCATACTTCACTCTCTTGGCTAAATCAAACTGCTCTTCTGTAAAAACAACATCAGAAAATACAGAATTCAATGCTTTCAATTCATCAAAGTTATCTTCATCAAAACAAGAGGCAACATGGTGTCAAAATTTTAGAGTTAACACAAAAAAGCAAGCATCCAAACAAAGAAATATGTACTGACCACTTGACTGCAAATTGTAACTCCTGTCAAATTCACTCTACATTCATTCTTATAAGGCCATTTATAAAGTTGCGGGTGGGAGTGGGAAGGGGGGGAGGTACATATTCATCTACAGACCTGTGCAGAGACAAATGTATATAACAGGCGAAGGGGAGGGGGTTGACCCTCTGTAAATAGTACCACCATCTCATCATGCCATTGACATCCAAAGTTAAGGGGCTTAATCCCCACTCTGCTTTCATCAATGTTTACATCTAGCGTGATACGGTGTCTCTGTGCAACTGGGGACTGGACGTGGTATTATAATAATATCAAGTGTTTGGTTGGACTCACTGATGACCGCCTCGTTCTTCCTGGTGTCCAGTTTCCGGATGATGTTGGCCACCTCTGGGTCCTGGTACATGTCAAAGGCTAGGTCATCCATCGGCGAGATAAAGTCGGGTCTGACAGGCAGGACGTAAGCATACACACACACTCATACAAATTCTTAGACAGAATACAGAGCAAAGCAAGAACTAACCCTACAAATGAAAGTGCAGAATAGCATATTGTGATTTTAATACCCAAGAGTTGACTGAAATCATAAGCGTTATGAGTATATAGTATCACATTTGAATATCTGGCATTGCGCCCACAAATGCTGGTGCAGAATAACATATCATGCTTTGTCCAAGAGTAGATTTGAATAACAGGCATCATTCCTTTTCTCCTTATGTACGTGTAATGCAGCATCACATTTGAATGACCCCAGATCTTTATTTTTCCGAGTTCTGTCAAAGGGTAGTAAGAAATTGATATAATTTAGAGAATACAATGACTAGCTCTTAAAAGTTGGCTACAAATAAATACATTTGAGTGTTTCAATAATCAGTAGGTAAGGGCTGAAGAAGAACAACTTGGATATTCTGTGTTCTCAAGAGCATTCCCAAACAAAAACATTGGACTACCCTTCTTTTCCCCAACAGGTAATGTATCATAGGTATATATAGATTAATGAAAGGCAAAATCATCATGACATTATTATGAGCAATGTATTCTGGCTGAAACTTTGACTAACTTTTGGACAAATCACCCAAAGATAGAGAATGTTGGAAATTCAGTAAACAATTCCTCATCACACATTATGGGCACCTAAGAGTGCATGTGATATTAATGCTACTACAGAATTACTTCTGTAGAATAAAGTATTGCAGAGCAAAACAAGATCTTACTTGTTGACAGCACCAAGAACAGCGGGGGCCACTTCCCACTTACTCCCGTCCTCTACCTCATCCTTAAACTCCGTCCCAGGGGGCATGCTTTGGTTGATGACGTTATTCACGCGGGAGTTGGGGCCCTTCTTAACGTTGTTCTCGTTATCGACCTCATCGCCGATGATATTAACAGCAACCAGGCCAACCTTGTAAAAAAAAAAACCCGAACAACAACAACGCATAAAGAGGGGGCAGGGATGGATGTTTTTTATTCATATTCTTATGGATTTTATTTTTTACTTAACTGGAGGAAGAGACTGAGAATATCATAACCATGACTTCATGATGACATAAACAGATTATATTATTGCTTTCTTATGGCAATTATGAACAAATGGACACAAGTTTATCAAGACCCTTAAAGCTCAAAACTGTCTGAAACGTAAGTTATATTTAACACTTTCACAATACTGCTATTGTACATCAAAGGCTTGGAGATATTGCAAGAGAACAGCACAGAATTAGCATCAAAATGCATGGTTCTGACTACCAAATAGCTGAAAAGCAAACTGGTCCTCAATAAGTCCTTGGTCTGTAGTTTGGCAAGCATTTTTCTTTTTTTGTAATAACACAACATTTGGCAAATTATGCTGGTGATAGGTGGACTTAAGAATATCTTAGTATGCAATTTCATGATGTGTTGCTTGAAGGTTTGCATGGTGTTCAAGTAAATGAGGGAGAAAGGTTTGCGGTGACACCATGTGTATGTAGTCTGGATAAAGATTACATACACATTGTGTCACCGTAAACCTTTCTCCTTAATTTCATACATGTAAACATAAAAAGAGCATATTCTGGTTTGCATTCCATTGGCTTTATCTATTTTTTTTTTTTCATATTGTGGTAGATCATTGCATGCACATTTTGGCTACCCTTTAGAAGCTAATTTGTAACCACCCTACTTCCTCTCTTTGGGTGCGTTCGAGTGCTCTCCTAAAGCGACCTGTACCATACCGTACCCGCGCCAGAGGAGCGTTCGAACGCTCCTAAAGTGTACCATACCGTACTGTACCGAGCCAAAAGTGGACCACTTCCCGATGTGCTCCAAAAGCGTACCAAAGCGTACCAAAAGTTTGTTGTAAAGCATGCGTGTATCAAGCACATACGTCTCAATGCAAAAACATCATTCTCTTTGTTCGGGACAGCTGTAAGTAGTTCAAGCGAGAGGTGAATGACATTCTTGCTGTAAACAAGCGTGACCTTTTCTAAAAATAACTTGTGAGGCACGCTTTCTCCACAGAGCGCTCGAACGCACCAAAATTGGCATGGTACGGTACGGTACGCTTTAGTTCAGTTCGCTTTGGTTCGCTTTAGAGCGTTCGAACGCACCCTTGGATAGTTTTCTGGCCTACCTGGTTGTACATGTTGTACTTGTTGACATGGTTCTTGTAGATGACAAGTCTCAGGTACTTTCCAATGGCGTCCACGTGGACAGATTTCAGCTCACGGGCCTTGAACCCCGTTTTGGAGTTTTCCGAGAGTGTCACAAACCTGTGAGATAAAGAGGTAGATGATGAAGGCTTTATGAGTGCAGTACAGTAGTAGTGTAATATCTAGTAGAAACAGCACTTAAAGGGATTGTATAGTTTTGGTTGAGACCTAATTTCAAGTTTCTAAGTAACATTTTTTGGTGAGATAATGGGAAACCTCTTATGAAATATGAAAGAGCATGTAATTCTATGAGGTTTCAATGTTTATTTGATGAAAATTGGTTTTGAAATGGCTGAGATATATCTAAAAAAGAGCAATTCTAATAAAGTGTGGGACCCACACTTTATTACGATCGCTTTGTTTTACTTTGTTTTTGGATGTTTCAGTCATTCCAAACCCGATTTTCATCGAATAAAGTTTGAATTCCTCTTAAAATGGTATGCTCTGGACTACATCGTAAGTGTTTTCTTGGTATCTTGCAAAAATTTAAAAGCCCAATTCTCATCTCCACCAATACTGTACGCACCATCCCTTTAATCATTTACTGCCATTATCGTACTGAACATCTAAATTCACCTGTCACTGCTTCATTGCTATCTTATTTCTAATTGCATTTTGTTGCATAGTTTCATGTATTTCATGAGAATGAATATAAAAGTACCTCATGAATATGAGTGGTTAATAAAATACACACACACACACACACACACACACACACACACCAACAACACACACACAACACACACACGCACACACACAGTACAGATCAGACTATGGTGGAAAGAGAAGACAGTACTTTGGCTAGTCTACATCAAAGCTTTACTACTTTATAAATACTGCTACCAGCAAGCATGCAGACCTGCAGATATAATGCACATTTGCCTTCTAATATCAAACATGTGACTACGGATATGGTCGAATTTACATATGATTCAGATTTTAGATCAATGGGTCATCATGTAGATTTCATGATTGTAAATGTTTGCGATTTACCAAGTTTTCAAGTCTTACCCTAATCTCTTGTATCTCTGCCCACTCAAACTGCTGATATGATCTGGAGGCAGGCTTCCGATGAAGAACTCTATTTTTGTTGCTGTGGGAGGATTTACAAATGATACAATTGGTAATACATAACATTTAACCTGTAACTTGAAACTCTGCACAAAAGACAATCAAATCTCACTTTACATAACATTACAAAGGGCTCAGAGAAAACATACATTTTCCAAAATATACTAAAACGTTCTGAAGAAATTTCTATAATTTCTTCTTAAAGTGGAATCTCAATCATAAACAGACAGACCTCAGAGGAAACTCTAATAGCCGATTAACACAATTACACCACAAATCATCTTATCATTTTGAGCCATTCTTGTGTTTGCATTTCTTTTGAACAGAATTCAAAATACATAATTGAATATTCAGAACTTGTAACATCAAATCATGAGCTGCATATTCTGAAATAGCAAAGTCCATGTCTGTTTCTAACCGACGCAAATTGTGGATGAGACACAAAAGTGCTAGGTTTCACTCAACTTTGATACATGAGAGTTTGGCAAAAATTAATGTCAAAATTTAAACCAGTACAATAATATGTATTCCCACACATATAAAATACAATTAAATTAGACAGGAGCATACGACCTCAATCTTGATATTGATGTCCAAGAAGAGAAACTGATGTACAAATAAAACTTACATTTAAAACTTGTGAAATGAAATGTGTGGATGCCTTATAGATTTCAATCTTTCTGAAATTGTAAACTACACTAAGTCTTGTATTGCCTCTGGTCCTGTTTATGAATGCATCAACATATTGGAAACACTGCATGTGATGGTGAAAGTTGTGCAGGTTTAAATTCAAATAAAAATGGACTTCCTCTTTGGATAATTTATCCTTTTTTTATGTTATACTATCAAAATGACACTGAACAATCAACATCACTATCTTATAATCCACTATAGATCATATCAAATGTCTGTTCCTTTTTTCTACTCACGGATCAAAAACTGGTGAGCCAAAAGCTGCAGCTTCCTGATGCGCGTTTTCTCCTGCATGCGCAACACTATCTCTTGGGGAAAGAGGCAGAATCGACCTCCGACCCATCCCTTGACCAGCGGGTTGTGGATCTCCAGCTCTTTGCTGTTGTAGCCATCCTCCGTGCTGCTGGAGTACACGACTGTGAACGGAATCTTCCTCGGCATCGCTGCGCGTGGCGAGAGACGATTTGTCGCGACAACAAAAATTGATGTCCTGTGTGTCACTGTTGAGTCGGTAACTGACAGTGTTCACTCATTTACCAGATTTTCTTCTCCATGATGTACATATTGAAGGGGCTAAGCTGCCCCTCTATACCAGAATGCCATATCATGATAATCTTTAATAGACCAGAAAGCAGCAGAAGATGAGTACAAGCATGTACAATGTAATTGTCCTAAACTCCTGCTTGAGTCAGGTAAATTCCTCGTTGTCTAATGACTGGTCTTTGACGAAACGAACGTACATTAGGCAAAATGATCTCCAATGTATCAGTAAATCTTGAAAGGCAGGTGTATGCATGTAGAAACAAGTACAAATATGCTTTGCAGTGCAGATCTCCCTAAAAGTTAACCCATAGGATGAATCACAGAGATGGAGAAACTACGGATGACATGTTTCAGTGGCTGTTCGTGGGATGAGTAGGTTTCTGCTGCTACTCCAAAAGATCCATACAGGTTCCCGAGTAATGCTGAGAAGTTATTCGTATAGACTCTTGGCTTCAGGCATCTACATCAATAGAAGAAAATAAACATGACAATGATGCAGCATCAAAAAACATTCAATTCCCTCAAGAAAATTATTTCAAAGAGTATATAGCCGAATCAACAGCATCAAAACATAGCTAGAATGTCAACCATTGCATCTGTGGATCATTTGATCCAATTCACAACTGTGAGGCCATGCTTAGAAAGTCAATGTATGTCTAGTTAATTCTTGATCTAATCTAAACACATGAATTGTGTTTGTGTATGACAGCAGACACTCCTTTGTATTCTCCTTCAAAGAAACAACACCAAAAAACGCAACTGGGTAGTGTTACAGTAAATGCATGCTGAGAAGAAGCTGGCAGCACTTAAAGATAAACTACACAATTCCGACAAATTGTGGGGAAATTAATCAGATGCACCAGCATGACAAGGATCAACTTGCGTCGCCACCTTGTGCTCAAGCATTAGATCTTCATTATGGCATTCATTCACTGACACACTAGTCACAGCAAAGTGACTAGCAGTTAGCTGATTGTTATGTCCATTAACCCTAATCAGGCTGGGGGGGGGGGCAGAATCCGCCCCCCTCAACGTTTCGCGCAATATCTTCGCAGCACGATAAGCTCCCGCCACGATGTTTCATGACTTTTTTCTTTCAAGTATCGCGCAACTTTTGAGACCAATATTGTTGCGCCCGCGCGTACCGTTTTGACGTGACGCCCGTTCGAAAAAAATTTGTCAACCCCAAAATTGCTCCAAAACGTGATTTTGTGTACAAATCCAATGCAAATTGTGTTTTTTCAATTAATTCACATAAAAATTCATATCTTGACTTAGAATGGACGAAATTAATTTATTTTAGCATAATAAAGCTTCGAAAAATGTCTGTGACAAATTTTGGCCAAACTAGAAATGTCGCTATGGCGACTGGTATGCCTCCGCCATAATGCATGATTCTCCTAATAGGTCTATAGTACATGTGGACAATGTGTGATTACATTTTCACAAAATTGGCAAAATATTAAAATGACATGTTTGTCACAAATGTATTGAATGCTTACCTTCCTTGACCTATGTTTAATTGGATGAATAGGAGAGCATGTATTTGGGGATTTAAGAACTTTAACTTGACTTTGACCATTTCATAAGTTTATGCACTGAGTAATTTTCAAGGTATGGAGAAAAAGCGCAATTTCTGTATTGAACAGTAAATTGTTATCATTTTCATCTGGCCTTTGATTTATAAGAGAAGCACTGTCAAGCAGAACATACATAAATTCAGCATGTACTAAGTTTCAAGATAACTTGAGCCACTTCCGAGATATGGAGAAAAAAGTAAGTTCAGCACTTTCACTTGATCTTTGACCTTTTGACCTTTGACCTTCTTGGCAAAAAAAAAAAATCCCAGAGAATCTCTATTGGGTTAGACATGCATACATCAAGTTTTAAAAAATATATATCCTGCTGGCATTGCATAAATATAAGGAAAATAGTAAGATTTTGAAGTATTGCCCTTGACCTTTGACCCCTGACCTTTGACCCCATGAACCCTAAATTCCCTAGATAACCACTGCCCGTCAGTAGATGCATATACACTATGTTCCATGAAGATACCTTGAACAATTTCCAAGATACAGAGAAAAAAGTGAAATTTTAACATTTTACTTGACCTTTTGACCTTTGACCTTTTGACCTCATGACCCCAAACTTTCACCAGAGAATCTTAATTGGGTAGTACATGTATACACTAAGTTTCAAGAAAATATCTTCAGGCATTGCATAGATATGGGGGAAATAGTAAAATTTTAAGCATTTGACCATGACCTTTTGACCTTTGACCTTGAGCATGTGCACCCAAAAGTTGATAGGCACAACTTCACCCCCTAATACACATACATGCCAAGTTTCATTAGGATACCTCAAAAGGTTTTGGTAGTTACCCTGTCCACAAAATTCATTACGGACGGACGGAAGGACGGACGGACGGACGGAAGGACGGACGGACGGACGGAAGGACGGACGGACGGACGGACAACCCGAAAACATAATGCCTCCGGCACCACTTTGTGGCGGAGGCATAAAAACAAACAAAAACAAAAGGTCGAAAAACAAAGAAATACATAAGAAATTCAAAAAACAATCAAATACATAAGAAATTAATTTCGATACAGATTTTTTTTTAATCCTATGTCTCAGGAGAATGATACAAGAAACATTTAAAAAAGAAATCAGCTTAATTAGAGCATTAATAAGTGATTTAGAGCCCAAAACTGATTTTATGCGTAAATTACAATAATTAATATAAAATACAAGAAAAATTTTTCGGAGAAAGCAACCATACATTTTGATAGTATACGTCGCGGGCGTCGCGTGTGCCGATTTTCGGCGCAATCACGCGTTCCATAGGCGAGATCTGAAGGGGGGGCGGAATCCCCCCCCCCCCCCCCTGATATAGCATAGCCAAAAAAGCCCAGCCTGATTAGGGTTAATATGGTACAACCAGTGCCGTATATTAATAGAGTCTGGCCAACTCAGTTTTCGGCTTATGTGTTTTGAAGCCTGTGATTGGTCAAAAGTTGGTCCCGTGATCTACAGGCGCCATGTCGTTACCAAAGTCAATCACGCGGGCGCGAGCAGAGCTCATACGCAGTGCCCATTGTTCAATATGCGCAGCTACGCACTAACATTGCTGGACTTTGGGACATCCCCAGTATCAGTCATGGTGCAGTGAGGGTCTTGCCGTTGTCTACTTTATTGAAGTAGAACAGTGGCGGATCCAGAGGAGGGCGCAACCGGCACACGCCCCTCTTCATTTTTTGTTAAAAACAAAAGAAATAAAAAGAAAAAAATGAAATGAAACCCGAAAGTGGCACCAGAAAAATTAGTCACGCCCCCCCCCTTTACACAATTCCTGGATCCGCCCTTGTAGAAGATTAATAGGCCTACATGAAAGATATTTTGATATCTTACTGCGATAAACTGAAGATTCGTCATGCCTTAATTCCTGCGTAGCGGGCGTTGCGCGAACTGACCTGGCTCAAATGTAACGATGTACCGCTTTCCGACAGATCCAAAACGAAAGAAAAAAGAAGTGGGAAATCCGAGTGCGAGGGGAAAACTTTATAATTTGTCTTCTTTAGGTTCCTAGCGGTGTCTTTCAGACTATCCAAGTTTTTATTCACATTTGTATGTCACCGCCATAACGTACGAAGTGTCGCCTGAGGCATTAGCTTGTCTTGGTCGTCCCGTCCGTCCTTCCATCTGTCCTTCATTCCGTATGATCAATTTTGTGGACACCGTTTGTAATGAAACTTGACATTCATGCATGTGTGAGTGGACGAAGTTCTGTTTAGCTTATAAACTTTTGTGTAAACACGCTCAAACACGGTCAAAATCATGTACATAATGGTCAAATTCCTAAAATATTACTATTTCCCTCATAATGCAATTTCTGAAGGTGAGTACAGTCGTATTTCCAGACGAAAATTACTGCCCGACCGTGATTCTCTTGTGATTTTATGGTTTGTTTGTTTGTTTGTTGTTGTTGTTGTTGTTTTTTGTTTGTTTGTTGTTGTTGTTTTTTTGGGGGGGGCAAAAATCAAGGATCAATGTTAGGTAACATGTTAAAATTCTACTATCTCATTGTTGAAATATTATTTTATACCCAGTTCCTCCATACCTTGGAGATTGCCCAATGCACAAACTCAAAACCAAACACGATATTTGCATGCCACCATTACTACATAATGACGCGTAGGGAAGATTTTGGCTTTGATGGTCAAAGGTCAAGTGAATATACTAAAAGGACAGGATTTTCCATATTTCTTTCAAATAAGCGCTCAAAATATTGCCATGAAAATAGATTGGTCAACTTACGGGTAAAAATGCTCAAACGCCTAATACTTGCTCTCTTAAACAATAAAAGTCATCCATTCACACCTAGTTCAATGAAAGGAAACACTCGACGCATTAAATTTTGTGATAAACATGCCATTTTTTTTTCTGCCAACTTATGTGAAACTGTCGTTTAACATTGTCAAGACGTACTCTACACCTGCCAAGAGAACATTGTAATATGGCGGAGGTATACCGGTCGCTATTTGGACATTTTTATTTTATGTTTCTTGACTTATTTCATAATCTTCTATTCAACTGACGTGATCATCGTTTCTTTTGGTACGGATGTCACCGAGGATGTCCCACAAATCATGTTATCCAGGTAGTTGTGCTTTCGTTCAATTACAGGTCTTTAAAAGTATTTTTAAACAATCTGAGATCCTTTCACATACCTTAATAAGCACTTGCCGATGACGTTTTATGCTGTACACTGTACATGTGTAGGCCTATATAATTCCTTTTGAATTACATACTAGTATACCTTCATGTCAGTTTAATACATACATAACAAGGAAAAGTAGAACTTACGCGGTGCGTAATATATGTCCCCGCCGGAAGTAGCATTTTGTAGCAAAATGTGCAATATAGGTAAAAAATCAAGGTCAAAGGTCAAAGAAGTCAAAGGTCAAAATTCTGTGTAAAAGTTTTGAAGCCCTCACCTAGTGCCATCACATAAAGCAAACGGAATCGAAATCGGGTTAGAAATGGCGAAGGAGTAGCATTTTATAGCCAATGTACAATACAGGTCAAAAATCAAGGTCAAAGGTCAAAGAAGGCAAAGGTCAAAATTCTGTGTAGAAGTTTTGAAGCCCTCACCTAGTGCCATCACATAAAGCAAAACGGAATCGAAATCGGGTTAGAAATGGCGAAGGAGTAGCATTTTGTAGCAAAATGTACAATATAGGTCAAAAATCAAGGTCAAAGGTCAAAGAAGGCAAAGGTCAAAATTCTGTGTAGAAGTTTTGAAGCCCTCACCTAGTGCCATCACATAAAGCAAACGGAATCGAAATCGGGTTAGAAATGGCGAAGGAGTAGCATTTTGTAGCAAAATGTACAATATAGGTCAAAAATCAAGGTCAAAGGTCAAAGAAGGCAAAGGTCAAAATTCTGTGTAGAAGTTTTGAAGCCCTCACCTAGTGCCATCATATAAAGCAAACGGAATCGAAATCGGGTTAGAAATGGCGAAGGAGTAGCATTTTGTAGCAAAATGTACAATATAGGTCAAAGGTCAAGGTCAAAGGTCACGACTGAAATTCTGTGTAGAAGTTTCAAAGCTCCCATGTAGTGCTATCATATAAAGCAAACAGAATCAAAATTGGCTCATAAATGACAGAGAAATAGCAAATTGAAGATTTTGATCACACACGGACGCACACACGGACACACGGACGGACACACGGACGGACGGACGGACGGACGGACACACACACGTACGGAGCCCGTTTCATAGTCCCCTGCTCGAACTCGTTCGGCGGGGACAATAATGGTACTAAATAGGATGGTAACTGATGGTTCCTTATGACGTGCGAAACAGATTTGTCTATTGTCTGTGCACAGCTATAGACTTGTAAATTTATATAATTCTCATTTTGTTATACTATACTTTTGTTCCTTGGACAACTTGCTAAATACAATATAGCATACAGTTTAGTGAAAGTTTACGAAACTGCATACTCTGAATTCTTCTTTGATTTTGACAGCAATAATCTATCATATCAGTATTCAGGAATCATGTCCTTTAGACAGCCGCCCCATTATTTTTCTGTGTACCTGTGTCTATTTGAATGTGTAAAAATGATTGATTGTTGGCTTTGTTCAACGTGGATGGAATGAAAGAATATGTTCCCCCAACCTACACCCTTCTCTCTCTCCAGGCCTCCCTATCTACTCTCTCTCTCTCTATAAAAAAAAAAGTCAAGCAACACAGTCTTGCGCCTTTGGGACGCTAACCCCCAAGCGCACACGCTAAAACCATAAGCGCACTGTACGCTGGGTAACGACATGGCGTCCAATTTATGAGTTGGCCAGACTCTCTTAATATACGGCACTGGGTACAACTACTGCATATTCCAATCACGGTCCTGATCCTTAAGGCAGGATACAGTAGGTGAACATTATTTTTTGAGAGAGTGCGTTCATACGACACCTACTTACAAATACTACTGCAAAAGTGAACATTTTCACGCATTTCGCACAAACAGAAACCAGCATGAATATATATGCATGCGAATATATTTGCATGTCATACATTCCACTGATGAGCTGACACCACAGAATTAACAGCCAAGCGCCAAAAATTACTCGTGGCAAAAATAACCACTTTTACAGAAAAGCATTTTATCATTTAGCCCTAGTATTTAGTAATATTATTATTATACTAAATAGAGTTGAGTCCCATTATTTCACATACATGTACCTGTACAGGGAGAGACTGTGCTAATATTTTCCCTTTGGGCTCCTGGATTTTTCCCAGTCTAATTTTGAACGTCTCTTCTTTGTTGCTAACAATTATGTTGATTGGGAGTAGATTCCAAGCACAAATAGTTCTTGGAAAGAAAGTGAAACACATGTGGTAGGCGACATAGATTTTATTGACAACTTATGGTAGGCGTAGAGCTCTAATAAGTGTTTAATACTAGAGATCTAGACCAAAATAAATTCAGTTACTCATCATGACAGACAACCATGACCACTTTTTAGTATGTAATATGTTAAATTTATATATTGCAGGCTTTTAATGCTGGTGATGACAAAAACACTGACACTGATGTTTGATAAGGATAGAGTAAATAAAATTGAGTAAATTTATGGTGCCCCTGCCTTCAGTGTTGTGATCTTCTTGGTTTATTACTGTTATGTGTGACGTGTGCAGGTTTGGCTTGGTATGATGACTTGGTCTTGGTTTTGCATAGAGTCAAAAGAGCGAATGCCTTTTTTACTTATTCAGTCGAATCCCTACCCTATTAACTAGCCACTTACGACGGCATTGACGCACTGTGTCATGGTCATGTGTATACTGTTGCTGAAGACCTACATATTTATGTACCGGTAGATCTACAGCATTTCGTGCTGCAGTCTGGAGTGCTAGTCCAAGTGGTAGCTGGTTGGACGCGGACCGGGCGGGCTAACCTGCAGCTGCCTGCGCCTGCCAACCTCACACACAGTCACATAATTAATGCCATAATCAAATAATGGCTAAAAAATGCACAGTCTAGCTAATTAATGAGCACAAGAAAGTACATCTTTTTAGAATGTCACACTTACTGTAGAGGGCAACTGACATGCCGCATGGCAATCAGATTATCGGTTTTATCGCCACTTCTTCGATCCACTTCGGTCTCACTATTTCTGAACTGTACAGTGTTAGATGATAGACCACAGGCCACTGGCGCTAGTAGCGGAATTTCATTCGGTAACGCACATGTATTCAGACGGGCCAGCCCGGGGCAAGAGGCGAGGCATTGCCCGCTGACAACCTACCGTTACCTGCTGAAACAATTGATAAAAAGGTAATACTGTAATGACTCACCCTGCAGCCCGTTTCATCCACGAAATATACTATATTCAGTACGACCTTTTCGTAATAATTCTTAGGTGGAACTGAGTAACAAACAGGAGAGTTTAGCTTGGTGCAATTCGAGAAAGATACCTAAAAAGTTCCCAGTTACGGCGTTACCCGTATCCAATGGAATTATATTGACTCGTTGCCAATTTGAATAATTACACAGTAATAGAAATAAAATTACATTAAAATTGTCAAAATCTTCGTATTGTAATGACTAATATATGAAATAAATGGTATAATAATTTTAAACAAGCAAAAATATAAAATAATTTTTTTCTCTCATTTATGAAATCCGGAATTTGAGTATATATTGTACAAATTACTCGCAAACGGTAGGACCCCCCCCCCCCCCAAAAAAAAAAAAGAGATGGGGGGGGGGGGGGGAGCGGGCGAGCTAGCGGGGAGTACGGTAGTAATACAGAGTCGACCATGCTGCGCAATTTGTTACTTAAGAAAAACATCTTTACGCATATATTGGTTGGTGTTTGATGATTTTTTTTTTCCCCCAAAGTATAATAATATAGGCCCTATATGTTAGACCTATAGGCCTAGTTTTCTTCAATACACGTATTACTGCACTACAGCATTACTGGAAAAAAGAGGCATCACATACAGTAAGCTACCAGGACCGCCGAACGGATTTTTTTTTTTTTTTTTTTTTTTGGGGGGGGGGGGATGGGGAGGTGGAGGTGGAGGGGTCGAAGGGTTGTTTGAAGGTAAATGTACAAAAATTAGGTATCCCCATCCCCTTTTCCCCACCCACCCACCCACCCCCCCACCCCACCCCTCCCCATGGTATGAAGAATCTCATTCCAGAAACCTCGGAGAGTAATAGGTTACTAGCCTTTTGTTGTTATTATTTTCCATTTTCTTTTTTTTTTCTTTTTTTTTTACTTCTTGAATAGTAATTGCACGTACGGGATATTTGAAGCACTTTATCAAACATTGTCAAACCTATAAATTTTCACGGTTTATCATGTTTTATTGTAGGTCTGATAAGTTCAAAGTTTTTTTTGTGTAATTCTTTGTGGGTTTTTTTTTTCGGGCCATGAACTTTTACTGTCGGGCCTCAAAAACTGTGTCAAGCCTATATATATTTATTTATAGAGATAGATAGATAGATATATAGATAGATAGATAGATAGATAGATATAGATAGATAACTTGATAAATAGATAGATAGATAGATAGATAGATACATACATACATACATACACACATACATACAATACATATGAGTGTGTGTGTCCATGTGTGTGTATATTGTACATTATGTGCAATCTGAAATCGATGGTATAGTTTTGGTTGAGATTGGGAATTAGGTTTTAACTTTTTGCGAGATAATTATTAGACCACTTATATGAATGTAAGGAGTATGCAATAAATTATATCAGGCAGGAGGTAGGAAAATTAATTTTTATTTGAAGAGAATCTGTTTTGAAATGGCTGAGATATCCAAAAACAAAGAGGTCCCAGTAAAAGGTGGGTTCCATTCTTCGTTAAGACCACTTTATTTTACTTTGTGTTTGGATATCTGAGCCATTTTCAAAACTGATTTTCATCAAATAAACTTTTAATTCTTCTTAGAATTCACGGTATGTTCTTTAAAATTAAAATCTGAATTCCCATCTCAACCAAAACTATACAATTCATGTAAGGTGTATGTAAGCATTAAAGTACTGTTCAAAACTTTGAAGGTCTTGTCAAATGTGTCCATAATCTGATAATTGCCATAAGAAAGCACGACCGTAATTTTCTCTGATTTTTTTAGTCGTGAAGTTATGCTTACCTTCATTGGCTTCCTTCAACGGAGTAATGATTTCAATTTAAAAAAAAAAGACATATGTGAAGAAATCTCGTTTTCCCCACATCTGTGAAAGTATACCGTATTTCACAAGGTTGGTCTGATTGCCGTTAAGATATCATTGGCGATGAGGTCGATAGTAAGAATATCGTCAAGAATGGCCCCAACTCCCGCGTGAACAATGCCATCAAGGAAGCATGCCCAAATGGGACCGACTTTAAAGGCATGGTGTAATATTGGTTAAAGGGATTGTATAGTTTTGGTTGAGACCTAATTTCAGGTTTCTAACATTTTTTGGTGAGATAACGAGAAACCTCTTATGAAATATGAAAGAGCATGTAATTCTATGAGGAATTTAACGTTTATTTGATGAAAATTGGTTTTGAAATGGCTGAGATATCCAAAAAGGAGCGATTCTAATGAAGTGTGGGACCCACACTTTATTACGATCGCTTTGTTTTACTTTGTTTTTGGATGTTTCAGTCATTCCAAACCTGATTTTCATCAAATAAACTTTGAATTCCTCTTAAAATGGTATGCTCTGTACTATATCATAAGTATTTTCTTGGTATCTCACAAAAAGTTAAAAGCTCAATTCTCATCTCCGCCAATACTGTACCATCCCTTTAAGGTGAGAGTTCAACTTAGAAACCAATTCTGTTAAAAAGCATACAATAATTCTAAGATGAATTCAAAGTTTATTTGATGAAAATCAGTTTTGAAAGGGCTGAGATATCAACTAAACAAAGTAAAATAAAGCGATCCTCTTAAAAGGTGGAGTCCCGCCTTTTATTGATAGCTTTGTTTAGGATATTTCAGCCATTTAAAAACCAATTTTCATCAAACAAACTTCGAATTCCTCTCAGAATTATGTGCTCTTTCATTATTTCATAAGAGATATCTCATTATCCAAAAATCATCATAAAAAAGGTTGGATACCTGAAGCCCCATCTCAACTGAAACTACACTATCCCTGTAAAGATGAAGTGTGTATGGAAGACGGAAGGGAACAGGGGTGGGGAAGGAAAATGTAAATTCAGATTCAATACGTTGGGACAAATAGTGCCTACATCAAAGCAGATTTTTGTAAGAATGCAAATTTAGTGTTAGCAAAATCATGACCATCTTTTGAAATTTGAGATGATTCTAAAATGATTATTGCTTTTACACAACTGTTTCAGAACCTCACTCAGCAGTACTCATTTATTTTGTGCATTGCGACAACTTTATTGTGTCTGGAAAGGAACACTGTCATGACTCTCCTCTTAATTATTGCACACATATTTTCATTTTGTTGTTATCAATTTTCCATTTTTCTAATCATTCCATCATTTTTTATCATCGTATATATTAATAAATGATGATATCGACTTGCTCATTTTGCTCAAGGCTGCCTCTTCAGCGTTTACACGTAATGTTGACATTGATGGCCCTCACTGCTATATAATCATCACCGTCACACATGTGCCCGATACCCTTTTATATACCTATAATAATGGTCCTATATCATTATGGAGCAGAGACATGGACACTCAGGAAAGAAGAGGAAAACCGCCTGATGACTTTTGAAATGACATGCCTGCGGAAAATATGTGGCGTAACACGAATGGATAGAATAAGGAACACCACAATAAGGAACCAATTGAATGCAACAAGAACAGTATGAAATAGAATCTCCCAAAGAAGATTACGATATTTTGGACATCTCATACGTATGCTGGTAACACGCCTTCCTAAATTAGCAATGGAGGGAAGAATCTCTGGTAAGAGACCACAAAGAAGACCACCCAAGAGATGGACACACTGTGTAAAAACAGACTGTAGGAGCAAAAACATATTATGCTCACTATAGTAGAAGCCAGTCATCTAGCCAGCAACCGCCAAGAATGGCAGGACATCATGAGGCCGATGCCACCACTCAACCCTTTGTTGGAGTGAAAGGCATAGGTCAGGGTAGGTCAATAATGGTCCAGAAGGACACTGCGGGAAACCATCTCGTATTGATGGATGCACCGGGCATGATTCGAACTAGTGGTGAACATTCTGTTTGAAGATACAGCGTCACTACACCACGATGAATTTTTCTGCAATATAGTGATAAAGCAATGAGCTTGTTATTTTTTTATTTCTCATTTCAATCCCTAAAGTACACACACACACTCACACACAGACAAATACACACACACACATCCATATACATATATATATTTTTTTTAATTTCTCATTTCAACCGCTAAAGTACACACTCACACACACACACACACACGCACACACACACACACACACACACACACACACACATATTCACTCACAATACCAGTAAAAAAAGATTAACACAATCACATGAGGTAGGCCTACTCGTTTTCAACAATTACATCTTCAAGATTTGTGGATCGATGCAACATTGGACCCTTTAAAATATGAAACATCGCCATATCATCAACATTTAGAGTAAAATTATTTCTTACGTAGCTGAAAATGGTTCAAGTGCACACACTGAACTTTGAAGAACTGGCAAAGTATCATCGTGATGAGGGACATGACATTTTATCCTCCGGCACAAATTTGACCAACAAAAAGAAACTAAACGAATGACGTAACCGATGACGTCGAAAGATGAAGTGTGTCTAATGCCCTGCCTGTTAAACATGAACAGAAAAAACGTATACGCCTTGACGGTCTGTTGTCTGACTGTTCAAACGCTTGTATTGACAGAAAGCTGCAACCACATGATAGATTTGCAGTCAAATAGAAATCTAGCCACCACACTTGTGAGCTCAGTCAGTTGTTTGATTCAGATAAATATATCTATATCTATACACATGTCATTTCTCAGTCAGTTGCAATGTGCCAACACAATACTATCCAGTTCTCACCGCAAAATTTTACAAACGATTGCACACTCTTACGTATAATATGATCAATGAAAAAGAGATCAGAAAAAAGGCGATTAAACCCAGTGTCAGTAGATCAGTGGACACATGCATGATCAGGGACATCAATAAAACATTAAGAGATAATTATATGCATGCAATTTATCATAGCTTTAACAAGTTAGTAAGTAATCGAATATGATAACATGGTGTTCAACGGAGCACCATTATCATCTTATGACTTACCAATATCTTGTCGAATCATATATCCGACTTCGCTCTATCGTCATCGATCTGCAGCTTTTGTTTTTCCTGTTCTTACGAACTGACAAAATATTCTCATGTGGGGCACGTTCTCCTCAACATCACTGAGTACAATAACTTCAGTGCTTCCTACAGAGGCCAAGTTAATGCCTACTTATACAGAGAGGAGTAGTTAGTGGATATTTACCGATCGTTTGAGATATATAGACCTGCATTAGAGCAATTACTATTTCAAATTCACAGTATTGACTATGGCAGTGTTGGTAATATCCTTGATGTGACTCCCAGGCAGATAATTGCATTCTTATTCGTTCTAGGAAATGAGTACAACGTGTGGTCCTGCTGCCTATAGCAATTAGTGTTAGAGGTTAGCTTTTCACCCTGTTTCACACACGATTAATCGCCTGCTGCCTCATCACACACTCTACTCGCGACGCTCAGTTGGGCATCACTGGCGCAGGTATCTTGTAACCATAGTAACGCTTCTCATCTAATCTCGTAGCTGATGAAACAGGCGGACAGCAGCGACGACACGAAGCCCATGAGAGAGGCGAAGGCGACGATGGTCAGGTGAGTGCCGGTGGCGTTGATGAGGGGTCCGACTACGGTGGACGCCGTGATCTCTGCTATCAATGGTTGCCAGCCGACGACTCCACAATCCGTGGCAAGCCCCCGTACTATCCCGCCTGGTGGATGTGTAAACTGACGACCAAGAGAACACAGACAAACTATCAAACTAAAGTTTATATATAATCTAGAAATTATAAGCTGCCTTCTTCTTTTTCACGATTATTTACTTACTACATGAGGAGTGGTTTTATTTGATCATGAGTTTTCGCTTTCGATGAACGGATATGTACTCCTCATCATTGCCATTCATTCATTTTGGTTACCGCTACAGTCGTGTTTCTTATGTGTGCGGAATCCCTCGATGAACAATGATGAAACAAGGGCGATGAATATTGAGAGTTCTTTTGACAAAAAAATTGAAGATGTACAATGACACTGTCACTGAGGCGATTGCTCGTGTAACGAAGTGCGAGTCCATGACGTATCAGATAATTTACGGGTAGAGGCCTTTATCAAATGATCGAACCGAATCAGCCAAAAACCCGACCAAAATCAAAACTGCCAGGTTGCTATCACGTTAGACTCGACGAGCAGCTGTAGTAGTGTCGAATGTGCCAATGCTCTTTTGCAAACAGTCTTAGCCATTGTTAGCATCGTACAAACTATAATAACTCAATGCGATTACATCCATATCCATACTTTTCTTGGAGGAATTAAAAAAACATTGTATAACCGATTATACTCACGTCTCGGTCAAATTCTCTCTTTATACAGGAAGATAAAGTGTTATAAGTGAGGCCCCTTTCTCTTCGTCCTACCATTCTCTAATGAGGGTCATTGTGAGACAAAAGTTCGGCACTCTTCTCACCTTTGGCGACTCGTGGTACTTTGTGAGAATGTTCGTTGGTATCTTCAAAATGACCGCGTAGTTGATGCCGAACGTGACGCAAAGCGACATCGTGGCGTAGACGTTGTCGACGAAGATCACCAAAGCGCCGCAACCCACGGCGAAGATGAGTTGGCCGAAAACGTAGATGGTTCGGAGACTGACCATTTTGTCCACATAGGACAGCAGTACTGAAGATGTGACAGAGAAGAATGATGAACACGGAAAACTACATGAAATCAGTAACAAATCTGGGTTCAACTTTATGCTGGTTGACAGAATGATGCCTCTTTTCAGGTATGCGATATTTCGTCGCTGAATCCACGAACCGGCACACGCGCACCGCCGGTGCGCGAAGTACATTTCGAATAGATCGCATTTAAAGATTTCTGGGGTTTTTTTTCAAACTGTTAGTAAGATATGTTAATGGAATTGATATTCAATAAATTTCAATGTGACGTATGAGAAAAATCTGCTTTTTCTTGCTTTACATAAAAATACTCCCAGTGATTTAAAATATGCACACAGTAAGGCTATAAAGTTGTGTGTCGTTTTGTGAAAACTCCAGACTAGGTCCAAAAAAATCCACGAACCGACACACGGCACTTAGTGTCGTGCATTGCGCTCATTATTATCCGCAAAATGAATTCACGAACCGGCACACAGCGCTTGTATCGCACATAGCGTTCAGGATTCTCCGCAAAATAAATTCATGAAGGTTGTTTTTCGTTCGGCCTTGTCGAAGATATTGTCTACCATCATTTGGAAGCATAAACACAACACGAAATTGCCAACAGCTTCTGCCAACATCACATTAAGGGTTGTCAAATCTGTAATCTTAAGCAGTATAGATATTATAATTACCACTAGTCCCAAAGAAGGTTCCTAAGAGGGGAGAGTAAGGCACTGGTATACTTCTCACTAATCACTACGTGTATACCCTTTAGATGAAATGACTGCCATGACTGCACTTGAGTTTATTGAGTTTTGTTGGTATTTCGATTGATATGATAAGTTGTTCACTCAAGAATAAGTAATCAAAACTAAAAGCTATACAAAACAAGGGAAATGATCAAACATTGCTTAACATTACTTCATTTCACGTATGAAACTGGAAAGGCCGGGAAATGTCATGCCCCCTAAAAGACAAATCACACACAAACACAAACCAAATGCTCAACATGCTCTGTACTTTCTATAAAAAAAAAATCGAGAGAAAATATTCACTCTTAAAAGAGTGAATACAAAAAAGAGTGAATTTAGAGTGAAATTGGAGTGAATTTTGAGTGAAAATGTTCATTTTCACTCGTTTTGGAGTGACCTCAGGGATCACTCGAAGATTTTGGAGTGATCCCTGAGGTCACTCTAAAACGAGTGAAAATGAACATTTTCACTAAATATTCACCCAATTTCACTGTAAATTCACTCTTTTTTGTATTCACTCTTTTAAGAGTGAATATTTTCACTCGATTTTTTTTAGAGAGTATTGAGAATGAAGTAGTGTGGATAACTCAGAGGGACCTATACTTACATCCGACGAAGACCGCTGTCGAAGAGTAGATGCACAGGCCCCAGCATCCCATTTGTACTCCCTTGTTGTATCTCTCCAATGCAGATGAATTTGCCGGAGCGTCTGGATCACCTGTTCAGGGGAAGGGTACGGGTGAGGGAGGGGGGGGGGGGGGGGGGGGGGGGGACAAAATATGGATACCAAGTCGTCAGTCCTGCCCTGCTCAAGTATGCAATGGTATTGCATATGCATATAAATAAAAGGTTTTGTCTTTCTGTCCTCGCTATGATGTACAGTAACTAAATAGGTCACAACATAAATGACGATCTTGACAATGGTATTCATCAATATTGTTCGAAGGGACGCAGCATAAAATACAGACCTCATGCTGAGGACCGTATACCTGTCCTCGTTGAGTTGAATCAGTTGTTATATTCTTCCTTAATATCCACGTGATTGATATAAGCTACAGTAATATTTTTGTTTATGCTCCTAGATTACTTCCATGATAATGGGGCCTTTGTGGACTGTCGTCCACACGATCAATAGCATTTTGGATGCTAATTATTGACTCCATGAAATTCAAGTCCATTTTATTAGTAAAACAAATATAAGCAATATATTACTCTTTTCAAAATTTATTTAGTCTAATATCATTCTTGAGGGGCGGGAGGAAGGCACTGAATGATAACAGTTATCCATCGGTACCTGTTATATATGATTTAGTTTGGATGTTTCATTTTATCGGTACAGCGCATTTATTGCCATCAGTTATGCAATACTCGACCAGATAGTCACTTATTCATCTAACCGTGATAAACCGCCTGCCCCATGTAGTCCGTGAAGAACAGCATGACAGTCATCATTGCAACCCACGAGAAGTAATGATTGATAAGCAGGCGACGTAGGACGCACGGCATAAAGATGAAAGACTTCAGAAGATCTTTTACGTTCATTGTCTTCCCATCATCGGGGGAAGACGATGTCGGTTTCGACATCCGCGTCCTCGTGGTTGGCTCACTATCTGATTGAAGGCGGTTTTCCGTCCTCGTCGTAGAATCGATGTCTTTCTGATGTGCCGACAACCCCTCGTCCTCCCTAATGGAGTCGTGTTTACAATCTTGAATGTCCTGACATGCCTGAGTGCCTCCGTGGACCTCGTTGCCATGGAGACGGCCTGTACAATTTTCGCCATCCTCCACCAACTTGTCCTTGCCATAAACTGTGGAGCTGGCTTCACTGACATGCACTGGATTATCAAGAATGGGGTTATCATTACAATCATTACTGAGGTCATTGTTTGCCCCGTTATAGCTTTGGTTGGTTTGTTGGACTTCATTCACAGTATGGGCGTTCTCAGCTGATCTTTCTGATGATGGAGGTAACTGGACATGGCATGACTCGGGAAGAGGTCCATCTCGTTTGAGGAGCTTCTTGTCTCCCTTCCTAAACGATTTCGTCTTTCGCCGCGTCGGCCGCACTCCACGAGGAAAGTCACAACTAATTGAATGAGCTTGATCTGGAAGCAGAAGACACCTGTCACTAGCATTGGTAACAACGTCCTCCAGCTCCGTTTGGTGCTGGTCCGAATGAGCTCGCCCAAACTCACCTGCAGTGGCGCCAACATCATTTGGTCCTATGTAACCATGGTTACTATACTCTGCCTCCGGGTCATCACCGTGGTATGCATCACTATGAACAGTGTCCGTTTCACTATGAAGGCAACAAAAAAGGGATGTCGATGATACAGACGTCGGTGATAACGACGACGATGACGATGAGGAAGATGATGACGAAGTTGAGTGCTTTCTGCTCTTCAGGGGTGTTTCGGGAATGCTACAAAGGGAGAGGATGAGGCCGAGGGTGTAGAAAGTGACGTTGAAGAGGCAGATGACCCTCAACTGGCTACCGAGAGCTCTCCCGATGGGCAGTGCCATCCAGTCGATGGCGGTGAAGATGTAGCCCATACTGCCACCAAGTCCTGTAAACAGAATGATAGGAAAGACTTGAATTTATTTCAAAATATTTATCATTATCAAGTTTTGTTCAATGTTAGTCGGATATTTCAAATTAGTTAAAACAGTACCTCTACCTACCTGTTAACATCTTGTTAACATCTTGAAGTGATATGCATCACTTCACAAGTTGTTAGATCCCATCGCTCTTAAGGGGAGTCCAAGAAGAACTCTAATTTCAGAGATGAAAGACATACGGCGCGGTGATTATTAATGCTTTCGCAGTCCTTTTAGGATATAACTCTGTTATTGATTGCTATCAATCTTTTGTACATTCATGCAGTATGAAATTATACATAATAACCTCACATGAACACAACAAACAACAATGTAATGCACATGATATCTTATGCGTATTTACACTTAATAAGACTATCATGTCTTATCGCATATTCGTATCATTGCTATGGAGCTAGTAACGCTTTAAAGACACTTTTACCACCCTAACATTTTTTTTTTCAGATTCAAGCGAGAAAGCAGTAATTGAAAGTGGCCACCAGTGTCGTGTTTTAGTTAATTCAGTTCAATAACCTAGTCTATATACAACAACTCTAAACTATTGGTTCTAATCCTTATAGCATGGAGCGGGTAGTGCGTAATTATTCAATTCATGAAATAACTTCTTGCGTCGAGATGTTTTCATTGCAATTGATTGACAAATTGCCCTAAAGCACTGAATTAATGTGTGTTTTAGTAATAGCCATGATAAAAAAATCATGGGCGTACATATTCGATTAGGATCGTCTCGACGCAAAAATTTCTTGAATTGAATAATTACGCATTACCCGCTGCATGCTAAGGATTAGAACCAACGCTTGCTGTCGGCGAAAGCTCGGTGGTCTACTGTGGAGATGGCGCCTGCCCGGTGATCAGGAGGTCGTAGGTTCGAATCCTGCTCGAGTATGCACGCCTCTGATTTTTTTTTTTTTTTATCATGGCTACCACTAAAACACTGATTAATTCAGTGCTTATTTACGTCGATGTAGAGCAAGCTGTCAATCAATTGGAATGAAAACATATCGATGCAAAAATTTCATGAATTGAACTCTAAACTATACTAGCAAACTAAGTACATGGGTATGACCAAGGGTGCCGTAAGAGGGGGGGGGGGGGGCAGAGGGGGCACTGACCTGCCCAGCACTTCCCACCCCATTCTTTTTTTTTTCTTTCTTTTTTTTTGGGGGGGGGGGGACTTATATGCTTTCTAGCAATACAAGAATGATTTTTATTGCTCGAACAATGCAATCGAGTATATGAATATAAGAACGACCCAAGTCCATGGAAGACCATTTCGAATAAACTAAAAAAAACTTCATATCTTTTTTATTTGTCCAATAATATTTTATTTAACTGTGATGGAAAGGCAGCATTGTATATACAAATTAGAACATATATTATCATGACAAGTAACATTTACATTAATTGTGGAGAGGCCATTTTGTGTGGTGGACTTGGGTCGTTCTCTGATTCATATACATGATATTCTGCTATAGAGATGAGAGGAGGATGAGAGAGGGCACTATAATATGAATGTAAGAATGACCCAAGTCCTTCATTCTTACATTAATATAAGATTTAACTCATTCATTTCAGGCACTTCCGGGGGTAATTAGGATTTATCATTAATACAGAAGATGAGTCCATGCATGAGCTACAATATCCCATGTCAAACTGAATTTGGCCAAAAATTGGACTTGGGTCGCTCTTATATTCAGGTCTTCAATCACGTTTAAGCTTTTAATGAATACATTTCAGACGAATGACAAAGTGAAAGTGGCTTGCTCGCCATAGTTTTCAAAAGTTACAGTCAAAGTCCTTTGCAGTAATTATTTTTTTCAATATGTTTAATTCACTAGAAATTCGATTCAAAATGCTCTATAAACGCGACCTTTCTACTCTGTCTTTACAAAAAGTCCCTATATACCGTGGAGGGGGGGGGGGGGGCATCCCCCTTCCACACCTTCCCCCGCTCTGTCGCCCCCTCGCCGGGATCTCACACCGTGACAAATTTATACCTGTAAACAATCGTATGTTAGAATCATATTATTCCTTCGCACAGATATTTTTACTATGTTTCATTCCCTAGAAATCATGAAACTTTGTTTTTCTTGCTGTCTCCACATTCTGTTACATTTGTATTGTCAATTTGAATTTATATACATAGTGTACCTTGTCTTAATGTTTTTATCTGTTTGAATGAAATAAACGCGAATTGAAAAAAAAAATTATTTGAAATATTCTATAAACGCGGCTTTTACACCCTTGTTTTTACAAAAAGTCCCTCCCTCGCCGAGGATCTCACATCATCATATCATAAACGTACCCCCATATGTTATAATCATATAGTCCTACGCACTGATTTTTCACTATGTTTAATTCCCTAGAAATTTGCTTTTAAATGCTCTATAGACGCGACTGTTGTACTCTGTTTTTACAGAAAGTCCCTACCGTGGGGATTTTGCCCCCCCCCAAAAAAAAAAAAACAACAACAACAAACAAACAGACAAAAAAAAAAAAAACAAACAGAAGTGTTCCGCTTGGGTAAGACCTTCTCTTCGAGCATTAAGTTTGTTTGCACGTGCTTTGCAATCCACCTCGCCTCAGTTCCTGAAGGGTTTATCAGGTACATTATTTGCAAAGTCCCTTAAGCTATAGAGAGACGTAAAAACAGGCCATTAATCTAAAAAAAAAGTTTGCAACGCAATATCGCCAATCATTTTAGCATACTCCTGTTACATAACGATAAATGACGAACTTTTTGCAGCAGTATAGAGAAAACGAATTTATTACCTGCGAAAACCACCCTGATATTGAGTGCCGTGTTGGTGTCGTCGTAATTGCAAACGTCGATGAGGTACGCTCTGCAAGGAATGTCGCTGACACCGGCACAGAATTCGACAAGGACGACGCCTATCACGGTTAGGACGATCGACCACAGCATGTCTATGGGTTCAGTGAATACAAGCATTTTCATTATACAAATTAATCCCACCGACTGTGTGTGCCCGTGATTTGATTTTTCGCAATCATTCCTATATAATTTACCCAGACATTGAATAATCGGTGTTCATTCAGTATCAATGAAGGGTAATTTGTCAATGACTTGCGATAAACACATAATCATTATACACGACTTACTGTAAAAGATCTTTCCGTCATAAGGTGTCATTCTCATAATCAAAACAACCGACTCACGTGACCAGCAGTTATGCTTTTCGTTTGTTCCAATTCTCACAATGAATGATATACGTGTTAGATACTGTACTTAGTTTCCAGTTTGAAAGTACATGTACTCGGAACAAAAATGCGACTATAGTGTCTCTCATTTTATCATGATAAAAAAGTCAAGCTAATGCCTATTGAAATGATTGCTTTAATCAAGTGAAAATCTGTATCATAAGCGCCTCAGTTTTACCATGAATAATGCTAATTTCTTTTCTCACGTAGACAATAGCTTGGACTTAACGATGTCGAAAACTGTTTATTAGCATGCATAGTGATATCAGTTTAGAGTTCATGGATATCTTGTAATTGGTGACAGAATAATTTTCAAAACGTGTACATACATGTTTGAGAGCTTCTTCCCACCATGTCCGTGATGTTGCATCATGTTAGTATTCAGTCAGCAATGTTCGACAATATTACAAATTGAGCCACCATTTTCTCAAACAGTGCACGTCTGTCAGGAACACACAATGCTGATCGCACCTTGAAAACATTATTTGCTGACAAAGTTAGCGTTCCTTGAAAGATTAGATTATGTCTCTTGGCATGATCATCAGCAATCAGCTTCACGAACATGCACACGTGCGTTTGTTTGTCGATTGAAAACGCCAATTTAGAGAAAAGAAAAGAAAATGCTGGACGACGTAATCAATGAGACAAAAAATCGAAAGAAAATATTTACTCCAAACTCAAAAGAAAATCCCACGTGTACGATATGCTTCATGTTCCTTGTCTGCATGGCCATAGTTGACAGTTAATCCAAACAACATGCATAATTTATTTCACATGTCAGATGGGAAACTATCAAAAGCAGAAATTTTGATATTGACAACATACAGCGTCGCTGCTTTCCTTCATGTCCGTGGGAGAAATGATTTTGTTTTATGATCATGTAAATCAAGTCTTCCTCACACACATCAAACAGGTTTGATATTTCGTAATGACGTAAAGACCTCATCAACTTCTCTTTGAATTCTGTACTGAAATCAGCAACCATTCCACCGATATAATACAAATGCTTTCCTCGCGCACAATCTTGATAAATAAAAACATGTAAGCGTATTTATAATAGTACAATTTTCGAATGCCCAGTTGTGGGTATGTCAAAGGTAGATTTCTCTTTTGAAAGACAATTTGTAAAAAAAAACCCAAACAAACAAACAAACGAGCAAGCTATCTCGCTAGTAATAATAATAAAAAATAAAGATGCTCGGCATCTCCCGGATTTACCTTGGTAATTGTTGCTGATAACCTCCCCAATGTCGCCTCCATTGAGGTAGAGAACGACTCCCACGATGACGCCCACGCCAAAGAGCAGTATGAAGGGTCTTCTTCGCCCCCAACTGCTGCGGCACCGGTCGCTGGCGGGTCCAATGATCGGCATCAAGACGCAGCCGAGCAGCGGCGCCAGGAGCCACGAGACGCCATAGAATTTGGTGGAGAGACCGAGTTTCAGTAGGATGGGCGTCACCACTGCTGTCTCCGTGGCGTAGCTGAAATCAATGCCGAACTGTATGGCGTTGAATTGGACCAGCTGGCGGAAGCTGCGCTTTGGGTGTGGCGAGGAGGACGTCGCCGGTCCTTGTTTCTGGGAGCTCATTGTGGTGGTCGATGACGTCGCCACTTGATTTTCTAACTGATCCATGTTTAATGTTAGCTTTCATGCTACCCACCCATTGACCGTTATATTCACGAGCAAGGGACGAGGCTGAGTTGTTTTGATGGACACTAACTAAAGGTCTTTTGTTGACTGATTTCCTTAACAGATAACAAAATGTGTGACCGTATCTCTAAATGGTCGACTACAGCATACTGCGATGTAAAGATTAAACTGCAAGAGGGCATGACCTTCTGTGTCTGTCGGAAAACTTCGAAACCACCAAAGCTAAGATTTGAGCCCTCAGGTGACGCTCTGTTTGGCCAACGAAGATTTATATTTCCTACATAGAATAAAAATATCAACGTTAGATTTTGAAGTTTCCACACTTCATAAGGCTATATAAAACACTTGCATCCCGCGATTACCCATATCGCGTATTAACTTATAGTTGCCATTGGTAGTCCTCTAACAAGACAGTTATATTAAAGATCAAAGCAATGCATCTATAAGACATTATGTCTTGATTTAGTGATTACTCTATCATTATTTACTACTCTATCTATCGAGTCCTTATATCTCTTTCTATTTTATCCATATATCTTTTTTTAATCTATACGTATATATACTTATCTGTTTATACATGTATTTTGTTAATCTGTGTATTATGTATAGAAAAAGTGTTCTGCGTCAGTTTAAACACAAAATAATAGCGAACCTTGTTAAAACCTGAATACAAACACACATGTACAAGCACACATACAATATCATGTGCTATAGCTCAGTACCTCCTTGCACATATATTATACGCACCCAGCCCACACCCCAACCTACCCCCTCCCCCTTCCCCCACACACAAAAAACATATACTCATACCAAATAACACGCACTTTTACGGACTATCACATTTACATTTTTTTTTATTTCTTAGTATTTTCAGGATTTTTTAGATATTTATCTACTAGTATTTCACGACCACCATCTTACGTTTAAGGCAAGTTCTGCTTCTGATGACGGTGACCTTAAATTGTTGTCCTGTTTTTTTATAGTTCTCCTTTGGAATATAATATATATAATATAATATAATATTGTATCTACCATCTTATTTCGACCGATGAGGTTACAAATCACAACTTCAGATAGCCATTGCTTTATTCTGTATGTTCATTCTGTTTATATGTCGATTCATTCATAATCACTTTGTGTTCATTTTTGTCTGAGAAAAAAAAACAACTTATGCAAGAATGAAACAACAATGAATGCAACGAAACAAACAAGAGAGCATAACATAAAAAATGAGAAATATTATGAAGATTTTCTCTTCATTGGAATATGTGTGTGTGTGGGGGGGGGCAGATGATCTTCAAGGATGACTTCATTGATACTTCAGTGATTACAACAATTTGAAGTATTAATGAAATAATTTCCTAAAAAAAGCCTATGGCCGAAAATTGGAAGCACAGCTGTCCAAAATACAATTTATATGTGCAATATAAATATAAACATTAATATATATATATATATATATATATATATATATATATATAGAGAGAGAGAGAGAGAGAGAGAGAGAGAGAGAGAGAGAGAGATGAAAGTTCTGCGTCAGTGTGTAATAAACAGATATCAAGAGTAAAAGCAGTAGTATAAAAACACAGCAGGAGCCAAAAAAATTGGACTGACGTTTTGGTCAAAGACCTTTATCAAAGGTCTTTGACCAAAACGTAAGTCCATTTTTTTTTTTACTCCTGCGGTGTTTTTATACGACTGTTTTTACTCTTTATATATATATATATATATGATAATAAATTATTATACATTACACACCATACTGAAACATACTCATTACGTACATATTTATTGAAATATATACTATCTATGTGTATTCGTCATATATTAGCGTACCTTCTTGTTGGTTTAAATAGTACAATGCTTTATAGCTTTTAACAATACATGGCAAGGAATTGCTGTGTGTTTACACACAAAGCTTTATATTACTCTGTGTTTATACGTGCGTACGTGTGTACATTCTTGGTGTTGTTGTTGTTGTTTTTGTTGTTGTAGTTGTCGTTTTTTTGTCTTTGTTCCCGTCTCTTGTGCATTATCATATAATAGATAAGCTCCGTTTGAAATATGTCGAAAATTTCTGTCCAACAATGTTTTAATTGTCTCCATTGTCAACACTCGATTTTAATTACATTGAATTCAATTGAATCTACATTGTATGTTTAAACTTCTTTGAGAAGAGAGCGAACATGTAAATAAATAAATATGATACATAACGTTAACATACTAAAACAATGAATTACACGAATGGTTAGATAGCTTATGGCAATGAGAATGGAAAATGGATGGATGTTCACAAATGTCATTGAATGTTGCATGAAATAATGCACTGAAAAGAAGACATGATCACGTGACAATTGAATGACTATAAAATATGACACTTTTCACAAACGCATAGAAAAAAAATGCAAATATATTTTCATTCAGACATTCAAAATTCCTTGAGATATTCTGTAGTTGTGTAAGCGTTATGTATATTACTTTGTATTACTTTATATGGAAAAAATCATTTGAATTGAATTGAACTGAAATGTTTAGTTTGATTCGATGTTCGATGCTTTCTACCATTAGAAGCACGATATATCCAGTGGTCATAACTTCTAGTATCTTGTCCGATTTCTCGTGTCATATCTTACTGGGCTATAATGATATCTGTAGGGTTCTGCGCTTGGTCAGGAAAATGTGTCTCCTTTCATTGTAACTTCATGGTCAGTTGAAGTCATCCTGTGCTTTGTGCACAAATGTTAATGATGTCTCCATGCATGCACACCAAAACACCATGAGAACCGTTTTGACGAAGAGCAAAATATTCTAAATGGACCACAGAAAAATACATGAATATAATTATAAAAGACCACAAATTAAACGCACTGGTTCCACACAGGTTCCGTTTAATATCTGGGATGCATGATATGTATTTTATATATAACATATGATTATATAATATTTACAACCGAGAGTCCAGTATATAAGGTAATGACCTTAACCACATTGGCACAACAAAATTAATTGTCATCTATAATTTGGCAATTTAGTAAAGGCTGTGTCACACCTTTCCGGGCAAGCCTTGCGTGCGGCTTGCGAAGAACAATCTTTACTACCCGGAGGTCCCGCATGTGACCCGCACATGACAGTACCTAGCACGTATCTCACCCGTAGTCGCCCAGAGGTGCGCACGCAAATCTTTTTGCCCGCAACCATGTTTAGGCCCTGTCACATCTTTTCGGGCAAGCTACGCGGGCTTGTTGCATGTGGGGATTTTCCAGCATACCGGACAATTTCCGAGGGCAAGGATTTGGGCGAGTCAGTGTATGTGTCTTACTTGCTGGACGCGTTCTACTTAAGTTCTACTTGCGGGCATTCTGTGTGATATATGCGTGCCATGCGCGTGGGGGCTGACAACTCAGTGAAGGAATTCCTCTGAAGGAATGGCAGAAGTCTCACAGAATGTCACTATCTTGGCCGCATACGGGGACTGCGAATTACCTGCGTGGTAGTTGCCCGCGAAGTGTTGCCGCTAAGGGCCACCTACTGGCATTCTGCGTGGACCTCTGCGGGCAATCCCCACGACTCACCCGGAAAAAGTTTTGGTCATGCTCAAAACTTGGCTGCGGGGTAAATCGGACTTGCGTGCGCACATCTGCAGTACCTCGCACGCAACTCCAGCGCAGGTACTTCACAGTACCCGTAAGTCTCTCGTAACAGAAAACGGATCGGTTTCAAAGCTCTCACGCAGATCACTTGGAATACAGTAGAAGGTAAGTAGCACGCGTCTAACAGGTAAGACACAAGTGCAAAACTCGCAAACATTCTTGTCTGCACGCAGAAAATTCTCCTGCGTGCTGGAAAACCCTTACTCGCAACAAGACCGCGTAGCTTGCCCGGAAACGTGTAACACGGCCAAGCGATTAATCATGTTAATCGCCTGTCCCACATGCTCTCGACGAACTTGCCGGATGGGCATCGTTGTAAATGAGTCATAACGCCGTAACCTCGGTTACGGTTCTCATCTGATCTCATAGCTGATGAAACAAGCGGAGAGTAGCGACGACAAGAATCCCGTAAGGGAGGCGAAGGCGACGATGGTCAGCTGAGTGCCGGTGACCTTGACCAGTGGTCCGAGCAGGGCGGACACCGTGATTTGGGACATGAAGGCTATCCAGCCGAGAGCACCACAATCAGTGGCCAGGCCCCTGACCATTCCACCGGGTGGATGTGTGAACTGGTGTCGAAAGTAATGCAATCAATAAAAAAAAAGTAAATAACGCAATCTTGTAAATAATCTTTCAAAATGGTGTTGTAAAAATAGCAATGTAACCGATTAAAAAACAAGCAAACAAAATAATCAAAACAAAGCATCGGTTACATTGCTGTCAATTTGATTTCTGTCAATATCTTCCAGTAACTGTTGTATTTTCATATCAAGGAGAAACGGAGGGGTTTTTCTTTCCTTATTCAATATTATGCATTCTAATCACACTGAAAATGCACCGATGTTTTGCCTGCTTCTTCTGGTTGGAAATCAAAGATCTCAATGAATGAACAATTCCTGAAATGATAATCCGTTTGTACAATGTGTCTGGCGCCATACGTGTCACGGGTGAACGCTAATTAATTGCAACTTAAACTTATCTACGATCAAATATCGATATTTTTTTAATAGTCTTTCTTTTATCCACTCGATTTTGTCTGACGATTACATTTGCTACCATTTATTACAATAGAACTCATTTTCCGATTTTTATTTTATCTTCCATGGCTGCATTTCTAGCTCGCTTCCTAGTTTGTCCTTTTAGCTTTTACATTATCTGACAATGAACTATATAGTGTGATATGTGAACAACTTAATATGATATTTTGATATTTAAGTCGTAGTGTCCACATTATATTTCGCCGCTCCACAGATAATAACTTAGGGCTATTCAATCGTCCCAGTATATTTGTAAGGGAAGATGGCTAGTTGAGGATGATCTTGGCTTGCTACTCACGCTCGGCGACTCATGATAGATGGCGAGGATGTTCGTTGGTATCTTCATGATGACCGCGTAGTGGATGCCGAACGTGACGCAGAGCGACATCGTGGCGTAGACGTTGTCGACGAGCAGAACCAATGCGCCGCAACCCACGGCGAAGATAAGTTGGCCGAACACGTAGACGGTTCGCAGACTTAGCACCTTATCCATGCATGACAGCAGTACTGGAAGACAAATGTCACAATACATAGGAAAGCAAAATAATTAAGCAAATATAATTATTCATCATATTCCAGCTCCGACAAGCGAGAAAAAAGAGGGGAAAGAAAGGATGGGTATGTGACGGTGGAGCAGATTTTGTCTTTCCTGCTGGTCGGCCGAGTCCTTATATAATAGTTTGAATATTACGCCAAGTGGACTTCATCATCTAGTTACGCCAAGTGGACTTCATCATCTAGTTACGCCAAGTGGACTTCATCATCTAGAAGTAGATCGATGGTTCTCCTAATGTGATGATCTCATCACACTACCAGAAACAGATACGACAGAGTATTTAACACTTTCTTCGCTGCAGTCTTCCGCAACAATTGGAATGCAGACTGCTAAGCCGGAGTAGATATTTAATTACACCAGCAATCATGACTTCTCTTGAGTATTATGTTCTGAATTACACTGTAATCGTAGCGAAATTGCAATGGCATTTCAAGTTCAAATTGCTTTATGTTTTTCTACACATTTTTCCTTTCAAGTTGACAAAGAAATAACACACACATATATTACATAACACCACACCTCCAACGATTTAAAGATTGAGAATGCGCGTACACCCACTCGCGGATGCGCGCACACACATTTCTAAATACTCACGTTTTGATTGAAATTGTAATGCTTTCTCCTATCAATCAATTGATCAATCAATCAATCAATCAATCAATTAATCAATCAATCAGTAAGTCAATTGCATGACAATGCCAGAGGGTTAAAATGACTCACATCCTACGAGGACAGCTGTTGATGAGTAGATACACATTCCCCAACATCCCATCTTTACTCCCTTGTCGTACCTCTCCAGTGCAGATGAGTTTGCCGGAGCGTCTGGGTCCCCTGTTCAGAGGGAGAAGGAATGAGATGGAGGGTTGTAAGGGGGAGGGGAGGGATAAATCAGTATTAGATAAATCTGGTCAGTACAGAACTCTCCATTGCAGTTTGAGTGCGGGCCAAGTGGAGTCAACAAGTACAGAGTGAACATTCAAAACAAAACATGCTGTACATGAGGTCCATTTTAGATACTCGAGTCGTGAGCCGCATCTTTACATGTTTGCATAAGTTTAAGAGCTTTGTTCATTGACTTTGCCTTATGATCTTGTATGAACAAGAAATGCAGAATTAAAATAGATTAATAAAATCAAAGCGTCACAATGATTTGCGATTACATAAAGTAAGATGAGGGTTGCTGTCATTGACTGAGGTCAGATGAAGGGCATGCAACATAATACAAAACTACATATTGCAATGTCCGACGTCAGGTCGTCAACTCCCCAATATAACTGTAGCAATTTTTTTTAAAACGATAATAAGGATCATCGCTCACCCTTATACACCACCTGACCCATGTAGTCGGTGAAAAACAACATGACGGTCAACATCGCCATCCACGAGACGTAGTGGTTGAAGAGCAGACGACGCAGGACACATGGCATAAAGATGAAGGACTTCAGGAGGTCTTTCATATTCATTGCCTTCCCATCAGCTGAGGAAGGGGACGTTGGGTGCGCCCTTCTGCCTTGGTTATTATGGGACTCGGCCTGGTTAAAAGTCACTGATGTTTCGTCCTCGTGGGCGTTGTCCCGTTCGTAACGGTTCATGTCTCGGATGATTCTGCCGACGTTATTGCCAAGGATTCGGTTTGAACCGCTTCCGTCGTCGTCCGTCTGGTCGTCAAAATCATACGCGCCGATGCTTCCCTCGCCTATACGAGCTTGATTTTCAAGAGCATTGCTAAAATTATCATCTAAACTCTTCCCACGTTTTCTTCTTGATTTGTCATCGCTCTGAAGGACTTCGTTTACGATGTGAGTTCTTGTGGCAGAAATGTCGTCTGCGGCAGTGTTCCGCTCCTCCGGTGAGGGGAAAAACTGGAGGTGACAAGGTTCGGGAGGGGGACCGTCTCTCACCTCTGTGATACGCATCTTGTGTTCCTTTCTCGAGTGCCGGAATTTTGCATTGCGCCGGATGGGTCGCTCTGGTGGAGGGATACCAGAATCCTCCTCCTGTTCACAGTCAGAAAGTAGATGTTGGTGATCGTTTGTATGAACTGTGGGGTCCTCTCGATTCGCGTTTTGGTCGTCTATCCGTCCACTATTCGTGGCCCCTGCATCATTTGAATTATTGTTACCCTGGTTACCGAAGCCTGATTCAGTGCTGTCATCTTGGTCACAGTACAAAACATCGTCGAAGACGTCCTCTTCCCCGCAACAACAACAACACAGTGAACCTGGCGATACCGACGTCGATGATGACGACGGCGATGTCGAGGAAGAAGACGATGATGAAGAAGAGTCCTTGCTGCATTTCAGGGGTATTTCGGGAATGCTACAGAGGGTGAGGAGGTTGCCGAGGGTGTAGAAAGTGACGTTGAAGAGGCAGATGACTCTCAACTGGCTCCCGAGAACTCTCCCGAAGGGCAAAGCCATCCAGTCAATGGCGTTGAAGATATAACCAAGACTCCCGCCGACTCCTGATCCGAAAAAGAAAAATTGCAAACGAGACGTTCTACATTAAGTCGTTCATTGTTGTCGGTGTTTGTTTCTCTCTGTCTCTCTCTTTCTCTGAAAAACCTCTGAAAGGCCTCTGTTTGCTTTTCTTTTCTATGAACTTGTACCATTAACATTACTTGAAGCAAGGTTGTTTGCAGATGTCCTTGACATTATATCAAATTTGAAGTCGGACTATGACAGTTTTTTGAAACCGTGCAAGATGACAAATGAGAAATCCATTCATATCGTTATCATATTTCATCAGTTCACTGAACTTGCGAACTGAGAGGAACTGAGAGGAACTGAGAAGAATGAAGATATTAATTGGACGACAAAACATTTAATTTGAAACAAAGCCAATGTGAATATAAACATGCAAATGAAATACACCCGTGGGTAACAGTACTTCCGAACGGAATACAATTCCGAGAAGTACTTACTAGTATATTGATGTGCTACGGTGCCTTGTTCACGTGACCTGACATGTATTATGTGACCCGTATAGTCTCATTGTAAACTGTATAAAATTCCTAACACCTACAAAGGGGGGAACAGTTCGAAAGGTATACGTCATTTCAGATGTGGAAATAATGCCAGATATTCAATAAATTCAATAAAAAGCAAATACATTTGGACACGAGAAAAAAAAATGATAGGATGGCCTACAGTATTCGTAAAAAATAAAAATAAAACCTTGTCTAAATGATTGTCTTCATAAATCTCAATGTATTTCCACCGTATGAATCGCGGTTATCTGTAATGAGAAGGTAGTGTATACCTGCTAAAACGACCCTGATATTAAGTGCCGTGTTGACGTCATCGTAATTGCATACGTCGATGAGGTAGGCTCGACCGGGGATGTCGCTGGCGTCGGCACAGAAGTCGACGAGGACTACGCCGACCATGGTAAGGATGATCGACCACAGCGTATCTGAGTTAATTGATAAAAAGTACATCTATCCTCTGTAGTTTATCGAGATGTATGATTATGAGGTTTCACTTGAAATGCAAACTGTATATGATAGGCCAAATGTATGACTTTATGCCAAAGGACAATGACGGGAATTGCAGGGGTGGATCCAGGAATTCTGTAAAGGGGGGGGGGGGGGGGGCGTGACTAATATTTCTGGTGCCACTTGCAGGTTTCATTTCATTTTTTTCTTTTTATTTCTTTTGTTTTTATAGAAAAATAAAGGGGGGCGTGCGCCGGTTGCGCCCCCCTCTGGATCCGCCGCTGGGAAGCTAATCGTGTTGCTGAGCTTTGTAAATTTTCAAAATCAGAATTTAATCATACTGAATTTGCAACGCTGTTTGGCATGAACATCACTGGAGAAGTCATTCTATTCACGACATTCCTCTTGATTTACGTGCAGACATTGGTGCCTGACTGTGTCAGGGCAATGATAATAAAACTATCGATCAGAGTAGTGCCAGAATGGAAGAGGTTACCATGGACGGAAACAAAGAAGTCTATGATTGGTATATGGCTTGCGTAATTGACGAAGCTTTGAACTTTGCTCTCCGCTCCTCCAAATTATTACATGTAGGCCTACTTTGTTTGCAGTGCCAATAGTCATGATGATAGTCATCGCGTGGGAGATCACGAAGTTATTCGGTAACACCCAGCCTTGCTGTGAAATAAACATGGCAAAGACACGTGCTATTATCCTCAGTGGAAAAGTAATATGGAGAATAAGCTGTAACACTAAACAGAGAAAAGAAAAAGAAAAAGGAGAGTCAGCCTCACTAAAAGACCGAGACTATAGTTTCACACTTAATGTGTTCACTTTTTGCTTTCTCTATTAGACATTAGATCCACATGCATATCATGGATCCATACAATATTCACATAACTATGCTGTGTGAATGAAAACTTATTTTAAATTCTGGCTTGTCGTGCTTGTGTTAGTGCGTCTTCATTTATTCGCATAAATATTCTACAAACGTGTACCTCTCGTTTATTGTGCCATACTCCAGGGCTCGACACTAACGGTGGCCCGGTGGCCCGGGGCCACCAAAAATGAAAGTCGGGCCACCAAATTTCAAAAAAGGACAAATTTGGTGGCCCGAATTTTGGGAAAAGTATGTCAATAAATTCGTAACTTTTTGCGCCGGAACATAGCACTTAAATTTGTTCAAAGGATGGATGAAAAGGACTGAATGAATGCCTGAGAGTGAGTGTTCCAAGTTTGTTGAAGTTTATTTATGAGTATAGATATGTCCAACTTCTAATTCTTACTATCATAAATCTTAAACATTTGACTCATTAAAAAAAAGAAGGATTTTTAATGTTTTTTATTATTTTTTTTTTCGGGACACCAAATTTTTCTCTCGGGCCACCAAAAATTTGAAATTTAGGATTTTGGTGGCCCCATCGGGCCACCAAACAAAAAAGTTAGTGTCGAGCCATGCATACTCTATTAGGTCAGCAATATTCACAAGCGTGTAGGTTTTTTTTATACAGTGACATGACAAAATACGGAAAATAGAAATAGTTACAGAGAAGGAATATAGAATTAGGCTAAAAAGAGAATGAACATTCACTGATTTTTGTTTACCCTGTGAATATTACACTAAGTTCTGCTTTTCAAAAAGAATTGACGTTCATTTTTCTTCTTTATACCTTCATGAATGTAAATATAAAAGTGGCTCACATTATCGCAACATTTTGTTCATTTACGATCATGTTCAAAAAGTTTAGATGTAACATCTTATTTTGATCTATCTTAAAGGCATTGACCCTTCAGAACACTTAAAAAAATACTACCGACAGTTGTACATGTCATACAGTCTTCAGATTTTTTTTTTGGCAATTGGGGAATGTACTGAATGGAGCTGTTGATCTGCTATCAAACATCCACCATCCCTCACCCATTATGTTTACCCTGTTTGTTGCTGCTTACGGCTTTCCCGATGTCGCCGCCGTTTAGATAGAGGATCATTCCGGCGATGACGCCCACGCTGAGGAGTAGTATGAAGGGTCGTCGCCGTCCCCAACTGCTGCGGCAGCGGTCACTGGTGGGGCCAAGCATCGGCGTCAGGAGACAGCCTAGCAGGGGCCCAAGCAGCCAGGAGATGCTGTAGAGATGAGTGGGTAGCCCGAGTTTCAGCAGGATGGGCGTCACCACGGCCGTCTCCGTGGCGTAGCAAAAATCCGTGCCGAACTGCATGGCGTCTATCTGGAGCAGCTGGAGGAAGCTGCGCTTTGGGTGTGGCGAGGAGGATGTCGCCGGTCCATTTTTGTCGGAGCTCATCACGATCGATGGTCTGTGATATCGCACCCCTTTCACCGCGGACAAGAAGTCTCGTGTTATTAAATAACCCAAGACGACCAACTAGTTGAAAACAGCATTGCAGTTTACTGCATTACCCATGAAAACAGCATTGCAGTTTACTGCATTACCCAACCACCGATTAGAGAAACAGCAGCAGAAGTTCTCTGTTTACAGATTTCCTTACCAGATAGCATTTAGCATTCGTCCCTATACATGCGACTGGCCTACAGTGCATCACAGACTTCGTGCTGTGTTGACCACAGGATTGACCGCTTTAAGATCAAGATCTTAATTATCTCTTGATCCCAATCTGTTAAAATTTTGCGCCCAAACATGTTAGTATACTTGATAGCCAGAAATATGCTCCCGAGAATAACAATATCTTGTTTCTCTATACAAGTGAGTATTAGTGCCGACTGCATCCCATGATCAATAGTGTCTGGCAGTACCTTCCTCCCACCCCAGTAACGGCATAGCAATGACCTCAAACCGAATTCAAACAAATAGTGTACTCTTTAAGACTCATAAATATTTGTCTGGTTTCCAGATCGAATTCTTCATTAAAATCTAATTTTACCGAACCGAAACTGGTATCACGCAAAATAAAAGAATGTTATATTTACACTGCTTTACACTTTTATCTGCTGAAGAGAGAGGTTGTGGAATAGGAATAGGAATATGTAGAAAATCTCTTTTAGTGTCAAATATTATTGTGTACTGCTAGAATATCATAAGTGAGCCTGGAACCTAGCCTACCTGAACCAGTATTTAACTTTGTCTATATTTAGCGAAATAATGTGGATGGTTTCTGATGTTGGCGATTCGTAAGACCTGTACCCTTGTCACAGAGTGCGTTGATAACAATATTTGTTTGGGAAATCATCGCCAGTGGAAAGAAAACAAACCCAATATCGGCTGGGGTTTATGACTTTGCAGCATACAATCTGTACTCACGATCTAATATTCAAATGAAGTATTTAGTTTATTCATAATTATCATAATTCAAGACGAAAAAAAAAACACAAAACTTAAAACTTTGACAGAAAATGGTGTTCAACTTTTGATCTCAATACAAAATATTTACATCCAAAAATTTCAGCTGTCAACGCTACAACCTTGATCAGCGGAATGACCCGAAATTTCCTATAGGTAAATAGTTTGTATTGAGATCTTATTTTTTAAACTCCATTTTCAGTTGAATTTCCAATACAGATGAACTTATACTCTAACTAACTTTGTTTACATTAGCAAATGCATTAGTGCACGTTCCATCACGCCTGTTACTGACTATGTATGCTACTCCAAAATTCGACCATAGCGGACATGAAACTTAAAAATCTATGAAATTCTAACTCTTGCACCAATAGCAATGCTGGTTGCAGTCCCATACTTCATTTTATACAAATACAATGAGTAAGTTGAAGTGAGATGCCATCGACTAACAACTCTTCCATATGTTTGCACGCGCGCACACACACACACACACGCACACACAAACTAGGAAAATCATATTTTCGTTACTGATTTGACATTTTTACAACCATTTTCGCCATGGAAGCCCTCAATTCTAGGTTAGTGGTAAACAATGGAGACTTTGTAACGGAGGATGCAAAGTGTTCATTTCACTTCAAAATAAAAAAGGAGCTTTGTTAAGATTAGTGTGTAGGGAAGTTGGAGTCTCGTGAAAATCATACTATCATTATCAATAATCATATTTGCAGATATTGTTTCGTAAATACATGCAAAACTTAAAAATTTCGTAACTTTCCTATAAACCTATTCTGTTTTAAAACACTGGAACTCGATATGTCGGCCGTAACGGGGGGCGTGTTTTTTTTAGACGGCGCAGATTGGGGAAACTAAAAATCTATCGGGGACCCTATCCCTAAACCTAACCCTAATCCTAATCCTAACCCTAACCATCAAACCCTAACCCTAACCCTAACCCTAACCCCAACCCTAACCCTAACCCTAACCATAACCAAAAACCCTAACCCAACGTTTTTCCCATAGGTTTAACACGCGCCATGCCCCAATCTGTGCCGTCTTAAAAAAAAACGCTAAGGGGGGGGGGGGTGGATTCAAAAATAACAAAGAAATTAAGACGCTTAAGTGGGTTATCTTTTCTGTTTTTATATTTTCTGCGCATAAATCAACTACTGCACTCCTGTTATGACCAACACGGATAAAACGAAATGTCATTACAACGAAGTAAAATCACCTAAAATCATTATCACTAGTAACACATCTTTTCAGGTTTTTGAGTTTCTTCAGTTTGTCTCCCTCTACAAATTTGTAGAGGGAGACAAACTGAGGAAACTCAAAAACCTGAGCCTTCACCCCTCTGAATAATATCTTTCTTTCAACACATCTTTTGTTTGGCTACAACGAAATTTCGATATAACGAAAGAAAACCGCCGATCCCGAGAACTTAGATATAACGGAAGTTGTCTTTGTGGAATTGTTATTCCATGGAGCTACTAATTAGTAGCTCCATGGTTAGGCATACTGACCCCCCCCCCCCCCCCCGGTCCGAGTGATGACTGAAGTGGACATTAACATAAAATAACAAGCACCAAAACCGAACAGGTATATGGACTCTATTTAGGTCTGATTTCGATAAGTAATCTTCCAATCTTGTTTTTTGTTTGTTTGTTTATTTGTTTTTACTCCATCAAAGCCAATGTAGCCTAAACACATGCGCGGTCATTCTATTGTATTACTTTTCCGCTTCTCACTTTCTCTCTCCACCCCCCCCCCTTATCCATCTCACTTTTCTGATCTCTTATTAATCCTTTCGTCACCATTTGCAACACAGTTGTATATATAATGCCAGTCTTATTTTGAGAGTGTAAACCCTCAACCAGTTATAAGATATGGACCCAAATAAATATCTGAATACGTGCCATATATTTCTACTGTTTTCTTCCAGATAACTTGGATGCACCCACACAGAAAGAAAACCTTCCAAACCAAGATTCTGCCGGTAAGATCATCTGTCAGTCATTACTGAAGTACTAATATGATTAGCAAAAGACAATGGGAATGCACTTTTTTTCTTTTTTTTTTTGATTGAGCATAACTTGTATGTATCCATGTTTGTAATATGATTAACGATAAACATTCCAGGGAAACATGCAAGTTGTGCTCAGTCTAGGGGAAGGTGTACTGTAACATCTTTTGTGAATCTATCATACGAGTAATTTAATTATTAGCAATGATTGACAGATTATGTCGCTGACAGAATCTTGTTCAAGATTTTTGTGGGCGTATCCAAGTATTCTCAAGAAAGTAGTAGAAATAGGCTATTATCTTGATATACGTTGTTGATGGCACATACTAAGTAGGACAACAAGTGGCGTTCAGATGAAGTCAACATGCATTTGCATTGCACACTTCCTTTGCATCATTATCACATGAAGAAAAGGGAAAATCACACTGCTATGTAGCGTTAACTGCTAGCGAGGTTCTGTACGATCCTGAATACCCAGTAGCTATAGGTACGTCCATGTTCTTGTCCTGTGCATGGTTCCGTCTCATTATTTTTAGGAGTTACGGACACCATACATTCGGCTCGTCTGGTCAAAATTCTCCTCCATTTGTCTGTCAACACATATCGGTGGCGGGTGGCGCAATCAACTTCCTCGACCGAGCAGCCATCCTCCTGATCCTTCGCACGGAAACAGCGCTGAGCTTGTCGCCCGATCGACTGGCGGGTGAATTTGCTGCAACCCGCTTCCGCGAAGGTTGAGTGTGCGTGGGCAGTTGACTGTGGACATTTCTTTGACAATTTTGTCACAATAATTCAAGATTATGGATCCAAATGGAACATGTGGAGAATCTGTTGGAAACCAGGAATTGAACTTGGCACATGGTAGGCATTGTCTTTCAGTCAGTTGTTTTAAATTTAGGCGCAAAAGTACGAACGACGTGACCATTTTCTGCGGCGTTAAATATAAGTATCTGCAGGCTGTATTGTCAGGGTTAGACCTAACTCAGGGCTGCCAACTCTCACGCATGCCATGGCATTGAGCGTGAGACTCGCACATTTTGGTCCTTTCTCACTCTAAAACTTTATTTCATTTGCATGCATTTCTATTCACTCACTCATTTTGACTCCTAAATTATAGCATTGGCCTATGGGAGTCTCACTCTCAACTACTTAGTGTTGGCAGCCCTGCCTAACTACACAGCGGTCTGGTCAGGCTAATTATACCATAGACCCTGATTCATTAAAATCAAGCACAGCCGTAAATTTGCAATAGC